>NC_141879.1:110721041-111043750 GCF_056163025.1 Triticum urartu
CACCGACGAGATGCACGACAATAGACCCAGTTAGGACCTGACCCATAAGGTAAGCATGGTTGCACTGGTCAGTTTCGATCTGGCGGCACCATGACTCAGCCAACAGTTGTTCAAGTTCAATTAAATCCGGTTAAACTTGAATGCAATATGCTGAGCCATGATAAAATAACATGATGCAATGACAATGCATGAGCATAATATAAACATAAGCACGGGATGCAACATAATTGTCCATCATATTGATACGTCTCCGTCGTATCTACTTTTCCAAACACTTTTGCCCTTATTTTGGACTCTAACTTGTATGATTTGAATGGAACTAACCCAGACTGACGCTATTTTCAGCAAAATTGCCATGATGTTGTTTTATGTGCAGAAAACAAAAGTTCTCGGAATAACCTGAAACTCCACGGAATATCATACAATAAATAATCAAAACTCCTCACCAAAGATGAAGACCAGGGGGCCCACACCCTTTCCACGAGGGTGGGGGCGCCCCCCCCCTAGGGCGCACCCCGCTACCTCGTGGGCCCCCTGGAGACCTCCCGACTCCAACTCCAACTCTATATAACTGCTTTCGGGGAGAAAAAAATAGGAGAGAAGAAATCATCGCGTTTTACAATACGGAGCCGCCGCCAAGCCCTAAAACCTCTCGGGAGGGCTGATCTGGAGTCCGTTCAGGACTCCGGAGAGGGGGATTCGTCGCCGTCGTCATCATCAACCATCCTCCATCACCAATTTCATGATGCTCACCGCCGTGCGTGAGTAATTCCATCGTAGGCTTGCTGGACGGTGATGGGTTGGATGAGATTTATCATGTAATCGAGTTAGTTTTGTTAGGGTTTGATCCCTAGTATCCACTATGTTCTGAGATTGATGTTGCTATGACTTTGCTATGCTTAATGCTTGTCACTAGGGCCCGAGTGCCATGATTTCAGATCTGAACCTTTTATGCTTTCATCAATATATGAGAGTTCTTGATCCTATCTCGCAAGTCTATAGTCACCTATTATGTGTTATGATCCGTTAACCCCGAAGTGACAATAATCGGGATACTTACCGGTGATGACCGTAGTTTGAGGAGTTCATGTATTCACTATGTGCTAATGCTTTGTTCCGGTTCTCTATTAAAAGGAGGCCTTAATATCCCTTAGTTTCCATTAGGACCCCGCTGCCACGGGAGGGTAGGACAAAAGATGTCATGCAAGTTCATTTCCATAAGCATGTATGACTATATTCGGAATACATGCCTACATTACATTGACGAATTGGAGCTAGTTATGTGTCACCCTATGTTATGACTGTTACATGATGAACCGCATCCGGCATAATTATCCATCATTGATCCGATGCCTACGAGCTTTCCATATACTGGGTTACGCTTATTTACTTTCCCGTTGCTATTGTTACAATCACTACAAAATACCAAAAACATTACTTTGCTTTCGTTACTCTTTTGTTACCGTTACCATCACTATCATATTACTTTGCTACTAAACACTTTGCTGCAGATACTAAGTTTCCAGGTGTGGTTGAATTGACAACTCAGCTGCTAATACTTGAGAATATTCTTTGGCTCCCCTTGTGTCGAATCAATAAATTTTGGTTGAATACTCTACCCTCGAAAGCTATTGCGATCCCCTATACTTGTGGGTTATCAAGACTAATTTCTAGCACCGTTGCCGGGGAGGATAGCTCTATTCTTTGAGTCACTTGGGATTTATATCTGCTGGACACTATGAAGAATTTGAAAGACGCTAAGACAACAAATTATCCCTCAACTACGAGGGGAGGTAAGGACTGCTATCTAGCTCTGCACTTGATTCACCTTCTGTTATGAGTAAGCTTGCAACACCTAAACCTGCTTCTGTTATTCGTTCTGATATGTCGCATGTTATTGATGATGCTACTCCTGCTATACATGATACTTATGATGAAACTACCTCTATGCCTGATACTACTATGCCACTCAGTGATTTTATCGAGGAACGACTTGCTAGGGCTAGAGAGATTGAAAATATTGAATCTGATTATGATGATGAAAGTGATGATGAAGAATCACTTGTTATTCCTGAGGGTTATTTATTTGATCAAGAAGCTTCTTTAGCTATTTTAGCTTGCAAAGATAGATATGAACTCAAAAGATATTAGCTAAATGGAATAAGCAATCTCTAAATGCTAGGATGAAACCTGACCCTGCTTTTGCTACTTCACCTATCTTTGTTACTGATAAGGATTATGAATTCTCTGTTGATCCTGATATAATTACTTTGGTTGAATCTGATCCTTTTCATGGCTATGAATCTGAAACTGTTGTGGCACATCTTACTAAATTAAATGATATAGCCACCCTATTCACTAATGATGAGAGATCTCGCTACTTTTATATCCTTCAAATATTTCCGTTCTCATTAAAGGGTGATGCTAAGATATGGTTCAATTCTCTTGATCCTGGTTGTGTGTGTAGTCCCCAGGATATGATTTATTACTTCTCTGCTAAATATTTCCCTGCTCATAAGAAACAAGCTGCTTTAAAGGAAATATACAACTTTGTGCAAATTAAAGAAGAGAGTCTCGCAAAGCTTGGGGGAGGCTTCTCAAGTTGCTAAATGCTTTGCCTGATCATCCTCTTAAGAAAAATGAAATACTTGATATCTTTTATAATGGACTAACCGATGCTTCCAGAGATTACCTGGATAGTTGTGCTGGTTCTCTTTTCAGGGAAAGAACACCAGATGAAGCTGAAATCTTATTGAATAATATGTTGACAAATGAAAATAATTGGGCACCTCCTGAGCCAGCTCCTGCTCCAATTAATGATCCTATTCCTAAACCAACTCCGAAGAAGAGAGGTGTTCTATTTCTCAGTCCTGAAGATATGCAAGAGGCAAAGAAATCTATGAAAGAAAAAGGTATTAAAGCTGAAGATGTTAAGAATTTACCTCCTATTGAAGAAATACATGGACTTAATTTACCGCCTATTGAAGAAACATATGATCTTGATCCTTTACTTATTGAAGAACCTCCAGACCTCGATAACCCGACACTAGTAGTAAAGGTAAATTCTCTCTATAGATATGATAAAGATGTAATCCCATTTACTAAAATTGCTAGCCCATGCTTAGATGAGTTTGATAAATTTATGGCTAAGCAAGAAGACTTTAATGCTTATTTTGGTAGACAATTAAAATACAATTCAAATATGCTTGGACACTTGGGTGATTATATGGCTAATGTCAAAGGTGAACTTAAACTTATTAGTAAACATGCTTTTATGGTTACCACTCAAGTAGAACAAGTACTTAAAGCTCAAAAAGAATTGCTCAATGAGATGAATAGTAAGAAAAATAATTATGTTGTTAAAGTGGCTACTAGAACTGGTAGAATGACTCAGGAACCTTTGTATCCTGAAGGCCACCCTAAGAGAATTGAGCAAGATTCTCAGAGAAATAATATTGATGCACCTAGTTCTTCTAAAAGGAAGAAAAATAAAAATGATAGAACTGTGCAAACTTCTAGTGAACCTATTGCTGAACCACCTGATAATCCAAATGATATCTCTATTTCTGATGCTGAAACACAACCTGGTAATGAAACTGAAACTAGTGATAATGTTAATGATAATGTTCATGATGATGCTCAACCTAGTAATGATAATGATATAGAAATTGAACCTGTTGTTGATCTTGATAACCCACAATCAAAGAATCAACGTTATGATAAGAAAGACTTTGTTTCTAGGAAACATGGTAAGAAAGATAACCTTGGGTTCAGAAACCCAAGCCTTTTCCTCCCAAACCATCCAAGAAAAAGGATGATGAGGATTTTGAGCGCTTTGCTGAAATGATTAGACCTATCTTTTTGCGTATGCGATTAACTGATATGCTTAAAATGAATCCTTATGCTAAGTACATGAAAGATATTGTTACAAATAAAAGAAAGATACCAGAAGCTGAAATTTTCACCATGCTTGCTAATTATACTTTTAAGGGTGGAATACCAAAGAAACTTGGAGATCCAGGAGTACCCACTATACCATGCTCCATTAAAAGAAACTATGTTAAAACTGCTTTATGTGATCTTGGAGCCGGTGTTAGTGTTATGCCTCTCTCTTTATATCGTAGACTTGACTTGAATAAGTTGACACCTAGTGAAATATCTTTGCAAATGGCTGATAAATCAACTGCTATACCTGTCGGCATTTGTGAGGATGTGCCCGTTGTGGTTGCAAACGTTACTATTTTAACGGACTTTGTTATTCTTGATATTCCCAAGGACGATAGTATGTCTATTATTCTTGGAAGACCTTTTCTTAATACTGCAGGGGCTGTTATTGATTGCAACAAAGGCAATGTCACTTTTCATGTTAATGGTAATGAGCATACGGTACACTTTCCGAGGAAACAACCTCAAGTTCATAGTATCAATTCTATCGGAAAAATTCCATCGATTATATTTGGAGGTTTTGAATTTCCTCTTCCTACTGTCAAGAAGAAATATGATATACTTATTATTGGGGATGTGCATATCCCCGTTGAGGTAACCTAGTGTTATTCAAAATTTCTCCGATTTCATGTTAATCGGAATGAGTTTGTTAACAAGACTTGATCAACCTTGTTAGTGGATTCCTTTTGATGAGCATGAGATGGATGAAACTAGAAGCACAACCTTCTGTACCCTCTCTATACTTTATACTATTTAGTTGAAATAAATTAAAAATAAATAATTTTCTATCTGTTATCTGATTATCCGTGCAATATAAAAATACCTCGAAAATAAAAGTTCTCCAAATGCCCTGAAAATTAAATATGATTTTTTCTAGAATATTTGAGGAGTTATGGAACAAAGAACACACCAGGGGGCCAACCACCTTGCCACGAGGGTGGAGGGCGTTCCCACCCCTCTAGGGCGCGCCCCCTGCCTCGTGGGCCCACGGTGGCCCTCCTCCACTTATTCCTGCACCCATCTTCTTCTTCTTCCTCCCACAAACACGAAAAACCAACTCAAGCACGAGTTCCAGCCCTCTTCTCTGCCATTTTCGATCTCCTTGCTCAAAGCACCTCTCACAAAACTGCTTGGGGAGATTGTTTCTTGGTATGTGAATCCTCCATTGGTCCAATTAGTTTTTGTTCTAGTGCTTTATTCATTGCAAATTTTTGCTGCTTAGGTGACCCTGTTCTTGAGCTTGCATGTCAAATTTATATGGTCAAAAGTAGTTTTGATGCATGATATAGGCCCTAGGCACTTGTAGGAGTAGTTGCTATCAATATTATTGAGTTTGGTTTACTTTTATTTTGAAGTTACTAAAAATTTCAGAATTTTTCAGAAAATGATGAGGAGAATTTTGAGGGGCTCATCGAGCCAAAGCTCGAAGGAGAAGGCACCGAAGCCTAAGTATAATTTGCCTCGCACCGTGGAGGTTCGGGCGTGTGAATGGCCTTCCAAGGATTTCTTAAGAGCAACCAGGAATTATGAAGATTTTCATGAGATGGCTCAGACTGCATGCCTTACCGCTTTCCTCCACGACCAATGCGAACAGTATCTCTTGCTCACAAATACCTTTGTGCAAAACTTTCATTTTCATTCTAAGAACTCGCCACCTACGGTGGAATTTCATTTATATGATGAGCATAAGGAGATGTCACTTTATGATTTCTGTCGGATTTGTTTAGTCCCTTTTGGGGGCAAGACAGAAGAACCACATCGTGATGATGTGGAGGGATTTATTGACACTATCACTGTAGGGGAAACAAGGAAGGTTTCCGATGCTTGAATCACTAGCATACATTTTCCTGTTTTACGCTACTTTGCACTATTTGCTAGTCGTTGCTTAATTGGTCACGGAAACTGTGGAAACCTGAGTATCCCTGATATTATCATTTTGCATCACGGCATATACGGTGATAACTCTTTTAGTATGGGTGGCATTATTGCTAGACGATTAAGTATGAACCGTACTAAGGGTCCCATCTTTGGAGGCGTTTATGCTTCACGCCTCGCTGCACATTTCAACATACCTATTAGGCATGCTGAGAAGGAAGAAAAAGTGCTGCCTCGTGTTTATCTAGATTATAAAAGTATGGTGGCACATGATTTTATTATTAAGAATAGGGCAGGAGAGCTTAAATATCAATTGTTCTTTAATAAACATCATCATGAGACTATTACCTTGCCTGCTCCTTCTTTGTTCGATTTGACTGCAGGCACGTACCTTGTTCCATTGACGGCTATTCACGCCTACCGGAACCCTGCACCAGCCGAGGAGCCAGAACCGGAACCACAATTTGATCCTTCACGACAGTCTAACTATCAGTGGGATCCGGAGATGATTGCCTGCCAGTGGCAATCGGAGCCTTCTTCTTCCTCATCGCAGTACGACCCCAACAACTATTATTATGGATATCAGCCAGGCCAGCCGTGGCCATAGACCAACTTAGGCCAAAAGCCTAAGCTTGGGGGAGTATGTATTTCTCACCGACATTACATTTATGTTCACACACATTCATTGCTAGATGTCGGTGCTCATATTTTTTCATTGTATCATCCATGCTAGTTTATTTCCTTTTATGCTTTCTTCTTGTGTGTTTAATAAACCTTAAGAAAAAAACCAAACAAATTTAGTTGTAGCTTTTAATTAATTTACTTTCCATGTTTGTAGTAGTAATTAAAAAGAAAACCCAAAAATATTTCCTGTTCTTCTTTTGCTTGTTGGGAGCTTTCCTGTGTAAATAGTTTCATTTCCTTTCTTTCTTTGGGGTCAGTAGGAGAAGACCATGATTAAATTGTTGAAACGACTCTTATATGCATTATTGTTTATCTGACAAAAGAGCCCATATTGACTTGTCTTCTCCTGTTTATTGAATGCTCGCAGATTCCAGCTTAGT
Organism: Triticum urartu; assembly: GCF_056163025.1. Classification (NCBI taxonomy): domain Eukaryota; kingdom Viridiplantae; phylum Streptophyta; class Magnoliopsida; order Poales; family Poaceae; genus Triticum; species Triticum urartu. The sequence continues at coordinate 110,727,926 of NC_141879.1, forward strand.
CCAATGCACGTGCACTCTTATTATTATTCACATCGTTCGGTCGTGCAAGTTCAAGGCAATTATGATGATATATGATGGAGTGACTGAGATGAGAAAAGCTGGTATGAACTCGACCTCTTTTGTTTTTGTAAATATGATGAGTTCATCGTTCTTGATTCAGCTTGTTATGAATAAACATGTTTGCAATGACAATTAGAGATCATAGTTGCTTGTGCCATGCTTGATTAGCTATGAGTTATAATGGTTTACCTTGCGTGCCAACATGCTATTAAAATGGTTATGATGTGGTATGATGGGGTGGTATCCTCCTTTGAATGATTTAAGTGACTTGACTTGGCACATGTTCACGCATGTAGTTGAAACAAATCAACATAGCCTTCACGATATTTATGTTCATGGTGGATTATATCCTACTCATGCTTGCATCCAATGTTTATTAATTTTAATGCATGTACATGGCTGTTGTCGCTCTCTAGTTGGTCGCTTCCCAGTCTTTTGCTAGCCTTCACCTATACTAAGCGGGAATACTGCTTGTGCATCCAATCCCTTAAACCCCAAAGTTATTCCAGATGAGTCCACTATACCTTCCTATATGCGGTATCTACCTGCCGTTCCAAGTAAATTTGTATGTGCCAAACTCTAAACCTTCAAATAATCATCCTGTTTTGTATGCTCGAATAGCTCATGTATCAACTAGGGCTGTCCGTATCTTCCATGTTAGACGGGTTATTCTCAAGAGGAGTGGACTCCGCTCCTCACTCATGAGATAAATGGCTGGTCGCCGGGATGCCCAGTCCCATGCTTTATGCAAACTAAATCAAAATAATTGCAAAAAAAACTCCCCCTGGGACCTGATGTATGTTGGAGGCACTCGTTGTTTCGAGCAAGCCATGGATTGATGTTTGTTGGTGGAGGGGGAGTATAAACTTTACCATTCTGTTTGGGAATCGCCTATAATGTGTGTAGCATGGAAGATATCGCCAACTCTTGGTTGTTATGTTGACAATAAAAGTATACCGCTCAAAATATTATTCACCTCTATTTCAAAACCGAGCTCTGGCACCTCTACAAATCCCTGCTTCCCTCTGCGAAGGGCCTATCTATTTACTTTTATGCTGAGTCATCACCCTCTTATTAAAAAGCACCAGTTGGAGAGCACCGTTGTCATTTGCATTCATTACTGTTTTATTTATATTGGGTGTGACTATGATTGGATCTCTTTTACCATGAATTACAATGTCTAGTCAGTCCTTGATCTTTAAAGGTGCTCTGCATTTATGTTTTGCAGTCTCAGAAAGGGCTAGCGAGATACCATCTTGTTATATCATATTATGATTGTTTTGAGAAAGTGTTGTCATCCGAGATTTATTATTATGGCTTGCTAGTTGATTATGCTATTGATATGGGTAATCATGAGACCTGAGAATTATTGCAAATGTGGTTGGTTATAATCTTTGCTGAAAACTTGAATGCTAGCTTGACATATTTACAACAACAAGAGCAAACAGAGTTTGTAAAAGTTTTTCTTTATTTCTTTCAGTTTGTCAACTGAATTTCTTGAGGACAAGCAAGGGTTTAAGCTTGGGGGAGTTGATACGTCTCCGTCGTATCTACTTTTCCAAACACTTTTGCCCTTATTTTGGACTCTAACTTGTATGATTTGAATGGAACTAACCCGGACTGACGCTGTTTACAGCAAAATTGCCATGATGTTGTTTTATGTGCAGAAAACAAAAGTTCTCGGAATGACCTGAAACTCCACGGAATATCTTACAATAAATAATAAAAAATCCTCGCCAAAGATGAAGACCAGGGAGCCCACACCCTTTCCACAAGGGTGGTGGCGCCCCCCCCCTAGGGTGCGCCCCTACCTCGTGGGCCCCCTGGAGACCTCCCGACTCCAACTCCAACTCTATATAATTGCTTTCGGGGAGAGAAAAATAGGAGAGAAGAAATCATCGCGTTTTATGATATGGAGCCGCCGCCAAGCCCTAAAACCTCTCGGGAGGGCTGATCTGGAGTCCATTCGGGGCTCCGGAGAGGGGGATTCGTCGCCGTCATCATCATCAACCATCCTCCATCACCAATTTCATGATGCTCGCCGCCGTGCATGAGTAATTCCATCGTAGGCTTGCTGGACGGTGATGGGTTGGATGAGATTTATCATGTAATCGAGTTAGTTTTGTTAGGGTTTGATCCCTAGTATCCACTATGTTCTGAGATTGATGTTGCTATGACTTTGCTATGCTTAATGCTTGTCACTAGGGCCCGAGTGCCATGATTTCAGATCTGAGCCTTTTATGTTTTCATCAATATATGAGAGTTCTTGATCCTATCTTGCAAGTCTATAGTCACCTATTATGTGTTATGTTCCGTTAACCCCGAAGTGACAATAATCGGGATAGTTACCGGTGATGACCGTAGTTTGAGGAGTTCATGCATTCACTATGTGCTAATGCTTTATTCCGGTTCGCTATTAAAAGGAGGCCTTAATATCCCTTAGTTTCCATTAGGACCGCGCTGCCACGGGAGGGTAGGACAAAAGATGTCATGCAAGTTCTTTTCCATAAGCACGTATGACTATATTCGGAATACATGCCTACATTACATTAACGAATTGGAGCTAGTTCTGTGTCACCCTATGTTATGACTGTTACATGATGAACCACATCTGGCATAATTATCCATCATTGATCCGATGCCTACGAGCTTTCCATATACTGGGTTACGCTTATTTACTTTCCCGTTGCTATTGTTACAATCACTACAAAATACCAAAAACATTACTTTGCTTTCGTTACTCTTTTGTTACCGTTACCATCACTATCATATTACTTTGCTACTAAACACTTTGCTGCAGATACTAAGTTTCCAGGTGTGGTTGAATTGACAACTCAGCTGCTAATACTTGAGAATATTCTTTGGCTCCCCTTGTGTCGAATCAATAGACTTGGGTTGAATACTCTACCCTCGAAAGCTGTTGCGATCCCCTATACTTGTGGGTTATCACATTTCACCTATGAAATAATCTCCAACTGAACATGGCATAATGACAAGCATAAATATTACAAGTGCAACACTACTCATAGTATAACATAACATGACCACTAGCATCAACCATAAATAACATGTAAGAACTTATCAATAACATCACCGAGTAACACTAACAGCAATGGAATAATGCCTATTAACAGTACTAAGTAACCGACGTTAGTCATGCACCGAAGAGCATGACCAACCCAACGTGTACTGCTATGAAGCATGTCAATATGAAAGTAATATGAGCAACTAGCAGGGCAAGATAACCAGGTACATAACAACATAGCAAACAAGTAAGCACAATCCCAGAAGCATTTCCAAAACAACGATAGCCATATTTTAAACAAGCAGTCATTTAATAAATATTCAAGTTGAAAACCATGGCTACTGCATGACTATCATGCAAGTGGGTATTGTGGCTTGCCTGGGGGTATAGAAGGCACCGGGAAGAAGTGCGGTGAAGCCGCGGAAAGATGTGCCGGAAACAGTTCTCTCTCAGAGGGGCTGTTTACATGCAAGGGAAAAAAGGTCATTTTCACAATGTCAAACCATAGTGAAAATGAAACCAACAGAATGGGCTTGACGAGACGAAGAAGTGGGCTTTGGATTCACCTCAATCGGAGTTACGGTCAAAAAGTTATAAAGGGTTGAAGTTCAGGAACTTTTCTGCAAAAATATCATCACAAACAAGCCCTGAGTGGATAAGGCAGAAGCACAAAGTTAGAAATATGCTTTCTATTTGAGAAAATGTATTCTGGGCTGAAACAGAGAGGGAATACACTTTCGGAATAACGAAAATGTACTCTGAGCTGAAGCAGAGGGAAAATGCGCTTTCAATTTGGTGAAAGCATATTTCACGAAATGCGTGGCCACTTATCCACGTCAGCGCCTGGGTCAACCCCTCGTGCGGCTGACGGCTGGGCCGGGGCGACGCGGGGCCCGCCTGGCAGGTTCTTCGTCTTCAACCTCCCCTGATCCCGCGTGACAGACAGCGGTGCCGGCCCCGACGGCGATAGCCGGCGACTCCGGCCACCGTTCGGGTCGTGCCACCTACCGGCGTGATCAGCAGGCCGAGCTGAGCCACCCTGGACCATCCAGACATCCGGAGGAGGTCAGCGTCGAGGAGGGTCGCGGTTGCAGCGGACGGGGCTTCAGCCGGAAGTTGAGGACGAGGTCATGGTGACTCCGGCGACGAACGGAGAGTCGAGGGAGAGGCTCTGGTGGCTGGGTGATCTACTACAGGTGGTGGAAGAGAGAACGGGGCTCGGGGTCGCCAGAATCGGAGTGAGCAAAGGGGGCGGCCATGGCGGCGATGGTGGGCACAGAGAGCTTTAGAAGCTCGGGCGATTGGATGGGGAGGGGGAGTGGAGTGCGGGGAGGCCAGTGGTGTGCTCGAACGGCTCGGGGAAGGCCTATTTATAGGCGGGGCGAGGGCTTGTCCCGCTGGCGTCGCCGCGGACACACGACCGGCGCCGCGGACGCGTGTGCTTGCGCATGAGCTCGGGGAAGGTGACGGCGAAGGCAACGGACGAGCCGCAGAGGTCACGGAGACGAGCGGAGCTCGAGGATAAGAGGGGAAATGGCCATGGCGCAATTAATGCTCGGTCGGCCACAGTACGCCCGTGGGCGCGCGGCGACGAGAGCTAACGGAGGGGCTGATGGAGGGGGAGATAGCTCCAGGAGAATAGCGACAATGTAGGCTAGCTGCTGGACATGCTCGTGCTCGCTGAGACGCCGAGCAGAGAAGGGGCCCGAGCAAGAAGCCATTCTGGGCACGGCCATTGCATGCCAAAACGGTGGTCACCGCGTGCACTGGTGCACACAGTGCCACGAGCTAAGCCAAACGATGTCTGGGGTGGAGTTCTTCCTGGGGAGGTTGCAACTGCGGTGGTAGATTGGTTTAAAGTGACATGGTTAAATGGTAAAACCACCTCTGAAGTTTACTGCAGTAAACTTGATCGAGCACTGCTGATCCACAGAGACATGATTGAGGTCAATGGAGTTGTCTGGTAGATTCAGGGTAAGAAGGACTTACATCCTGGTAATTTTGAGAAGAATTGGACCACTAATTAATATAGTTGCTTTACAACTAAGTAATCTGGTCCAGAATGAAAATCATGATGATGCTCTCAAATGGAGGAGCCACTTGAGCTGAACTTTGGCAAGGCAGGCTTATTTGGCCATATGAAGATGCTGCAAAAGGTTTCATACCAATTGGATAAACCAAAATGGTACTTCCTTCACAAACATTTCCACTGACCAGAAACTTGCAAAAATCCTAGAGGACAAATGGCTTGATGAAACATGCCCAAAATGGGTGGAGGTAGGTTATATGGATAATAGAAGGCCTAGAAAAATTGTCAGACATAATGGAGCAATATAAAATATACTTGCTTCACAATCTGAAATTTTGGACAGAATCAAAGAATTGATGGTGAGCTCACATGGAGGCATGACATGAGCTCTACTTTGGTGTAGAGTGACGATTTGGTTATATGAAGGGCCATGCAAAATTGCAACTCATTTGGATATGCCTAGCTTGTACTTCCTTCACAACCACTTCCCTCAGACAGGAACTTTGGAAAATCATAATTAAATAATTACTAGGCAAATGAGGTTGCACTTGTTGGGCAACGTAGTAATTTCAAAAAAAATCCTACGCACAGGCAAGATCATGGTGATACATAGCAACGAGAGGGGAGAGTGTTGTCTACGTACCCTCGTAGACTAGAAGCGGAAGCGTTAGCACAACGCGGTTGATGTAGTCGTACGTCTTCACGGCCCGACCGATCAAGCACCGAAACTACGGCACCTCCGAGTTCTAGCACACGTTCAGCTCGATGACGATCCTCGGACTCCAATCCAGCAGAATGTCGGGGAAGAGTTCCGTCAGCACGACGGCGTGGTGACGATCTTGATGTTCTACCGTCGGAGGGCTTCGCCTAAGCACCGTTACAATATTATCAAGGATCATGGTGGAAGGGGGCACCGCACATGGCTAAGAGATCAATGATAAATTGTTGTGTCTTTGGGGTGCCCCCCTGCACACGTATATAAAGGAGCAAGGGAGGAGGAGGCCGGCCCTAGGAGGGGGCGTGCCAAGTGTGGAGTCCTACTAGGACTCCCTAGTCCTAGTAGGATTCCACCTCCCATATGGAATAGGAAAAGAGGAAGGGAAAATGAGAAGGAAGGAAGGGACGCCCCCATTCCCTAGTCCAATTCGGACCAGACCAAGGGGAGGGGTGCGGCCACCCTTGAGGCCCTTTTCCTTCTTTCCCGTATGGCCCAATAAGGCCCAATACGTATTCCCGTAACTCTCCGGTACTCCGAAAAATACCCGAATCACTCGGAACCTTTCCGATGTCCAAATATAGTCGTCCAATATATCGATCTTTACGTCTCGACCATTTCGAGACTCCTCGTCATGTCCCCGATCTCATCCGGGACTCCGAACTCCTTCAGTACATCAAAACTCATAAACTCATAATATAACTGTCATCGAAACCTTAAGCGTGCGGACCCTACGGGTTCGAGAACAATGTAGACATGACCGAGACACGTCTCCGGTCAATAACCAATAGCGGAACCTGGATGCTCATATTGGCTCCCACATATTCTACGAAGATCTTTATCGGTCAGACCGCATAACAACATACGTTGTTCCCTTTGTCATCGGTATGTTACTTGCCCGAGATTCGATCGTCGGTATCTCAATACCTAGTTCACTCTCGTTACCGGCAAGTCTCTTTACTCGTTCGGTAATACATCATCCTGCAACTAACTCATTAGTTGCAATGCTTGCAAGGCTTAAGTGATGTGCATTACCGAGAGGGCCCAGAGATACCTCTCCGATAATCGGAGTGACAAATTCTAATCTCGAAATACGCCAACCCAACAAGTACCTTCAGAGACACCTATAGAGCACCTTTATAATTACCCAGTTACATTGTGACGTTTGGTGGCACACAAAGTGTTCCTCCGGTAAACGGGAGTTGCATAATCTCATAGTCATAAGAACATGTATAAGTCATGAAGAAAGCAATAGCAACAAACTAAACGATCAAGTGCTATGCTAACGGAATGGGTCAAGTCAATCACATCATTCTCCTAATGATGTGATCCCGTTAATCAAATGACAACTCATGTCTATGGTTAGGAAACATAACCATCTTTGATCGACGAGCTAGTCAAGTAGAGGCATACTAGTGACACTCTGTTTGTCTATGTATTCACACATGTATTATGTTTCCGGTTAATACAATTCTAGCATGAATAATAAACATTTATCATGATATAAGGAAATAAATAATAACTTTATTATTGCCTCTAGGGCATATTTCCTTCAGTCTCCCACTTGCACTAGAGTCAATAATCTAGTTCACATTGCCATGTGATTTAACATCAATGGTTCACATCACCATGTGATTAACACCCATAGTTCACATCGACATGTGACCAACACCCAAAGGGTTTACTAGAGTCAATAACCTAGTTCACATCGCTATGTGATTAACACCCAAAGGGTACTGAGGTGTGATCATGGTTTGCTTGTGAAAGAAGTTTAGTCAACGGGTCTGCCACATTCAGATCCGTAAGTATTTTGCAAATTTCTATGTCAACAATGCTCTGCATGGAGCTACTCTAGCTAATTGCTCCCACTTTCAATATGTATCCAGATTGAGACTTAGAGTCATATGGATCAGTGTCTAAACTTGCATCGACGTAACCCTTTACGACGAACCTTTTGTCACCTCCATAATCGAGAAACAAATCCTTATTCCACTAAGGATAATTTTGACCAATGTCCAGTGATCTACTCCTATATCACTATTGTACTCCCTTGCCAAACTCAGGACAGGGTATACAATAGGTCTGGTACACAGCATGGCATACTTTATAGAACCTATGGCTGAGGCATAGGGAATGACTTTCATTCTCTCTCTATCTTCTGTCATGGTCGGGTTTTGAGTCTTACTCAACTTCACACCTTTGTAACACAGGCAAGAACTCCTTCTTTGACTGTTCCATTTTGAACTACTTCAAAATCTTGTCAAGGTATGTACTCATTGAAAAACTTATCAAGTGTCTTGATCTATCTCTATTGATCTTGATGCTCAATATGTAAGCAGCTTCACTGAGGTCTTTCTTTGAAAAACTCCTTTCAAACATTCCTTTATGATTTGAAGAATAATTCTACATTATCTCTGATCAACAATATGTCTTTCACATATACTTATCAGAAATGTTGTAGTACTCCCACTCACTTTCTTGTAAATACAGGCTTCACCGCAAGTCTGTATAAAACTATATGCTTTTATCAACTTATCAAAGCGTATATTCCAACTCCGAGATGCTTACACTAGTCCATAGATGGATCGCTGGAGCTTGCATATTTTGTTAGTACCTTTATGATTGACAAAAACCTTCTGGTTGCATCATATACAACTCTTCTTTAATAAATCCATTAAGGAATGCAGTTTTGTCTATCCATTTGCCAGATTTCATAAAATGCAGCAAGTGCTAACATGATTCGGACAGACTTAAGCATAGATATGAGTGAGAAACTCTCATCGTAGTCAACACCTTGAACTTGTCGAAAACCTTTTTGCGACAATTCTAGCTTTGTAGATAGTAACACTACTATCAGCGTCCGTCTTCCTCTTGAAGATCCATTTAATCTCAATGGCTCGCCGATCATTGGGCAAGTCAATCAAAGTCCATACTTTGTTCTCATACATGGATCTCATCTCAGATTTCATGGCCTCAAGCCATTTCGCGGAATCTGGGCTCATCATCGCTTCCTCATAGTTCGTAGGCTCATCATGCTCAAGTAACATGACCTCCAGAACAGGATTACCGTACCACTCTGGTGCGGATCTCACTCTGGTTTACCTACGAGGTTCGGTAGTAACTTGATCTGAAGTTACATGATCATCATCATTAGCTTCCTCACTAATCAGTGTAGTAGTCACAGGAACAGATTTCTATGATGAACTACTTTCCAATAAGGGAGCAGCTACAGTTACCTCATCAAGTTCTACTTTCCTCCCACTCACTTCTTTCGAGAGAAACTCCTTTTCTAGAAAGGATCCATTCAAAGCAACGAATATATTGCCTTCAGATCTGTGATAGAACGTGTACCCAACATTTTCTTTTGGGTATCCTATGAAGAAGCACTTCTCCGATTTGGGTTAGAGCTTATCAGGTTGAAACTTTTTCACATAAGCATTGCAACCTCAAACTTTAAGAAACAACAGCTTAGGTTTCTTGCCAAACCATAGTTCATACGGTGTCGTCTCAACGGATTTAGATGGTGCCTTATTTAACGTGAATGCATCTGTCTCTAATGCATAACCCCAAAACGGTAGTGGTAGATCGGTAAGAGACATCATAGATCGCACCATATCTAATAAAGTACGGTTATGACGTTCGGACACACCATTATGCTGTGGTGTTCCAGGTGGCGTGAGTAGTGAAACTATTTCACATTGTTTTAACTGAAGGCCAAACTCTTAACTCAAATATTTTACTTCTGCGATCATATCGTAGAAACTTTCATTTTTGTTACGATGATTCTCCACTTCACTATGAAATTCTTTGAACTTTTCAAATGTTTCAGACTTGTGTTTCATCAAGTAGATATACTCATATCTGCTCAAATCATCTGTGAAGATCAGAAAATAATGATACCTGCCACGAGCCTCAATATTCATCGGACCACATACATTAGTATGTATGATTTCCAACAAATCTGTTGCTCGCTCCATTGTTCTGGAGAACGGAGTCTTAGTCATCTTGCCCATGAGGCATGGTTCGCAAGCATCAACTGATTCATAATCAAGTGATTCCAAAAGCCCATCAGCATGGATTTTCTTCATGCGCTTTACACCAATATGACCTAAACGGCAGTGCCACAAATAAATTGCACCATCATTATTAACATTGCATCTTTTGGTTTTAATAATATGAATATGTGTATCACTACGATCGAGATCCAACGAACCATTTTCATTGGGTGTGTAACCATATAAGGTTTTATTCATGTAAACAGAACAACAATTTATTCTCTTACTTAAATGAATAACCGTATTGCAATAAACATGATCAAATCATATTCATGCTCAACGCAAACACCAAATAACACTTATTTAGGTTCAACACTAATCCCAAAAGTATAGGGAGTATGCGATGATGATCATATCAATCTTGGAACCGCTTCCAACACACATCGTCACTTCACCCTTAACTAGTCTATGTTCATTCTGCAACTCCCGTTTTGAGTTACTACTCTTAGCAACTGAACCAGTATCAAATACTGAGGGGTTGCTACGAACACTAGTAAAATACACATCAATAATCTGTATATCAAATATACCTTTGTTCACTTTGCCATCCTTCTTATCCGCCAAATACTTGGGGCAGTTCCGCTTCCAGTGACCAGTCCCTTTGCAGTAGAAGCACTTAGTCTCAGGCTTAGGACCAGACTTGGGCTTCTTCACTTGAGCAGCAACTTGCTTGCCGTTCTTATTGAAGTTCCCCTTCTTCCCTTTGCCCTTTTCTTGAAACTATTGGTCTTGTCTACCATCAACACTTGATATTTTTCTTGATTTCTACCTTGTCGATTTCAGCATTACGAAGAGCTTGGGAATCATTTCCGTTATCCCTTGCATATCATAGTTCATCACGAAGTTCTACTAACTTGGTGATGGTGACTAGAGAATTCTGTCAATCACTATTTTATCTGGAAGATTAACTCCCACTTGATTCAAGCGATTGTAGTACCCAGACAATCTAAGCACATGCTCACTGCTTGAGCTATTCTCCTCCATCTTTTAGCTATAGAACTTGTTGGAGACTTCATATCTCTCAACTTGGGTATTTGCTTGAAATATTAACTTCAACTCCTGGAACATCTCATATGGTCCATGACGTTCAAAACGTCTTTGAAGTCCCGATTCTAAGCCGTTTAAGCATGGTGCACTAAACTATCGAGTAGTCATCATATTGAGCTAGCCAAATGTTCATAACATCTGCATCTGCTCCTGCAATAGTTTTGTCACCTAGCGGTGCATCAAAGACATAATTCTTCTATGCAGCAATGAGGATAAACCTCAGATCATGGATCCAATCCGCATCATTGCTACTAACATCTTTCAACTTAGTTTTCTCTAGGAACATATCAAAAATAAAACAGGGGAGCTAAACGCGAGCTATTGATCTACAACATAGATATGCTAATACTACCAGGACTAAGTTCATGATAAATTAAAGTTCAATTAATCATATTACTTAAGAACTCCCACTTAGATAGACATCCCTCTAATCCTCTAAGTGATCACGTGATCCAAATCAACTAAACCATGTCCGATCATCACGTGAGATGGAGTAGTTTCAATGGTGAACATCACTATGTTGATCATATCTACTATATGATTCACGCTCGACCTTTCGGTCTCTGTGTTCCGAGGCCATATATATTATATGCTAGGCTCGTCAAGTTTAACCTGAGTATTCCGCGTGTGCAACTGTTTTGCACCCGTTGTATTTGAACGTAGAGCCTATCACACCCGATCATCACGTGGTGTCTCAGCACGAAGAACTTTCGCAACGGTGCATACTCAGGGAGAACACTTATACTTTGATAATTTAGTGAGGGATCATCTTATAATGCTACCGTCAATCAAAGCAAGATAAGATGCATAAAAGATAAACATCACATGCAATCAATATAAGTGATATGATATGGCCATCATCATCTTATACTTGTGATCTCCATCTCCGAAGTACCGTCATGATCACCATCGTCACCGGCGCGACACCTTGATCTCCATCATAGCATCGTTTTCATCTCGCCAATCTTATGCTTCCACGACTATCGCTACCGCTTAGTGATAAAGTAAAGCATTACAGCGCGATTGCATTGCATACAATAAAGCGACAACCATACGGCTCCTGCCAGTTGCCGATAACTTGGTTACAGAACATGATCATCTCATACAATAAAATTTAGCATCATGTCTTGACCATATCACATCACAACATGCCCTGCAAAAACAAGTTAGACGTCCTCTACTTTGTTGTTGCAAGTTTTACGTGACTGCTACGGGCTTAGCAAGACCGTTCTTACCTACGCATCAAAACCACAACGATAGTTTGTCAAGTTGGTGTTGTTTTAACCTTCGCAATGACCGGGCGTAGCCACACTTGGTTCAACTAAAGTTGGAGAAACTGACACCCGCCAGCCACTTGTGTGCAAAGCACGTCGGTAGAACCAGTCTCGCATAAGCGTACGCGAAATGTCGGTCCGGGCCGCTTCATCCAACAATACCGCCGAACCAAAGTATGACATGCTGGTAAGCAGTAAGACTTATATCGCCCACAACTCACTTGTGTTCTACTCGTGCATAACATCAACGCATAAAACCTAGGCTCGGATGCCACTTTTGGGCAACGTAGTAATTTCAAAAAAATTCCTACGCACACGCAAGATCATGGTGATGCATAGCAACGAGAGGGGAGAGTGTTGTCTACGTACCCTCGTAGACCGGAAGCGGAAGCGTTAGCACAACGTGGTTGATGTAGTCGTACGTCTTCACGGCCTGACCGATCAAGCAGCGAAACTACGGCACCTCCGAGTTCTAGCACGCGTTCAGCTCGATGACGATCCTCGGACTCCGATCCAGCAGAATGTCGGGGAAGAGTTCCGTCAGCACGACGGCGTGGTGACGATCTTGATGTTCTACCGTCGCAGGGCTTCGCCTAAGCACCGTTACAATATTATCGAGGATTATGGTGGAAGGGGGAACCGCACACGGCTAAGAGATCAATGATCAATTGTTGTGTCTTTGGGGTGCCCTCCTGCACCCGTATATAAAGGAGCAAGGGAGGAGGAGGCCGGCCCTAGGAGGGGGCGTGCCAAGTGTGGAGTCCTACTAGGACTCCCAAGTCCTAGTAGGATTCCACCTCCCATATGGAATAGGAAAAGAGGAAGGGAAAAGGAGAAGGAAGGAAGGGGGCGCCCCCCTTCCCTAGTCCAATTCGGACCAGACCAAGGGGAGGGGTGTGGCCACCCTTGAGGCCCTTTTCCTTCTTTCCCGTATGGCCCAATAAGGCCCAATACGTATTCCCGTAACTCTCCGGTACTTCGAAAAATACCCGAATCACTCGGAACCTTTCCGATGTCTGAATATAGTCGTCCAATATATCGATCTTTACGTCTCGACTATTTCAAGACTCCTCGTCATGTCCCCGATCTCATCCGGGACTCCAAACTCCTTCGGTACATCAAAACTCATAAACTCATAATATAACTGTCATCGAAACCTTAAGCGTGCGGACCCTACGGGTTCGAGAACAATGTAGACATGACCGAGACACGTCTCCGGTAAATAACCAATAGCGGAACCAAGATGCTCATATTGGCTCCCACATATTCTACGAAGATCTTTATCGGTCAGACTGCATAACAACATACGTTGTTCCCTTTGTCATCGGTATGTTACTTGCCCGAGATTCGATCATCGGTATCTCAATACCTAGTTCACTCTCGTTACCGGCAAGTCTCTTTACTCGTTCCGTAATACATCATCCTGCAACTACTCATTAGTTGCAATGCTTGCAAGGCTTAAGTGATGTGCATTACCGAGAGGGCCCAGAGATACCTCTCCGACAATCGGAGTGACAAATCCTAATCTCGAAATATGCCAACCCAACAAGTACCTTCGGAGACACCTTTAGAGCACCTCTATAATTATCCTGTTACGTTGTGACGTTTGGTGGCACACAAAGTGTTCCTCCGGTAAACGGGAGTTGCATAATCTCATAGTCATAGGAACATGTATAAGTCATGAAGAAAGCAATAGCAACAAACTAAACGATCAAGTGCTATGCTAACGGAATGGGTCAAGTCAATCACATCATTCTCCTAATGATGTGATCCCGTTAATCAAATGACAACTCATGTCTATGGTTAGGAAACATAACCATCTTTGATCAACGAGCTAGTCAAGTAGAGGCATACTAGTGACACTCTGTTTGTCTATGTGTTCACACATGTATTATGTTTCCAGTTAATACAATTCTAGCATGAATAATAAACATTTGTCATGATATAAGGAAATAAATAATAACTTTATTATTGCCTCTAGGGCATATTTCCTTCAGCACTTTGGCATGTGGCAATGACATGGACAGGAAAAGGTGTCCAAGGAGTTTGAGGTCAATTAGGAAAAGATAAATGGCACTTGCTTCACATTCTGCCATTCAGGACAGAATAGGAAATGAATTAATTGAGCATGATGGGGAACATGGAAAATGAAATATTTTTCCATATTTGATGAAGATAGGGCCCAAACAATTTATGAGAATTATTTGGGAATTTTAGGAGTGCTAGAAATAAAGGTTGCTTCACAACCTAGGGCAAATTGGGTTATTCCTTTAATAGAAAAGGAATATTCCCAATAAAAAGAATATTGGGATTTGGGCTAGGATGAAAATGACAGGGTCTAGGGAAGCATTTGGGAATGACAAGCCACTCTGGAAGCAAAGAAGAGGGCATATTCTTCAGTTTCCAGGCCACAAAGCCACGGAAAAAGAAAACTCAAGCAAAAACCTCAGAAAAACAGAAGAAAAAGAAAGGGCCAAAAATCAGGCTGTCACAGTGTATTACGGAACGAGTAAAGAGACTTGTCGGTAACGAGATTGAACTAGGTATTGAGATACCGACGATCGAATCTCGGGCAAGTAACATACCGATGACAAAGGGAACAATGTATGTTGTTATGCGGTCTGACCGATAAAGATCTTCGTAGAATATGTAGGAGCCAATATGGGCATCCAGGTCCCGCTATTGGTTATTGATCAGAGAGGTGTCTCGGTCATGTCTACATAGTTCTCGAACCCATAGGGTCCGCACTCTTAACGTTCATTGACGAGATAGTATAATATGAGTTATGTATGTTGGTGACTAAATGTTGTTTGGAGTCCCGGATAAGATCACGGACATGAAGAGGAACTCCGGAATAGTCCGGAGATAAAGATTGATATATGGGATAATAGTGTTTGGACTGTGGAAGGGTTCCGGAATTCACCGGAAGGGGTTCCGGATGTTTCCCAAAATGTTTGGGTACGAGAACACTTTATTTGGGCCAAAGGGGAAAGCCCACAAGGTTTTTGGAAAGTGCAAAAGGAAGTTTTGCGGAGTCCAGGGGCCATACGCCAGGGTCCCTGGCGTCTGGGTCCAGACGCCGGGAACCCTGGTGTCTGGCCCTGGAGTCCGAGAAGGACTCTAGCCTTTCGGGTGAAACCGACTTTGTGGAGGCTTTTACTCCAAGTTTCGACCCCAGGGCTCAACATATAAATAGAGGGGCAGGGCTAACACCAAAGACACATCAAGAAACACCAAGCCGTGTGCCGACTTCCCCGTCCCCTCTAGTTTATCCTCCGTCATAGTTTTCGTAGAGCTTAGGCGAAGCCCTGCAGAGATTGTTCTTCACCAACACCGTCACCACGCCGTCGTGCTGCCGGAACTCATCTACTACGTCTCCCCTCTTACTGGATCGAGAAGGCGATGACGTCACCGAGCCGAACGTGTGCAGAACTCGGAGGTGCCGTGCTTCTGGTACTTGGATCGGTCGGATCATGAAGACGTATGACTACATCAACCGCGTTGTTATAACGCTTCCGCGAATGGTCTACGAGGGTACGTAGACAACACTCTCCCCTCTCGTTGCTATGCATCACCATGATCCTGCATGTGCGTAGGATTTTTTTGAAATTACTACATTCCCCAACAAACATGCCCTGCAAAAACAAGTTAGACGTCCTCTACTTTGTTGTTGCAAGTTTTAGGTGGCTGCTACGGGCTGAGCAATAACCGTTCTTACCTACGTATCAAAACCACAATGATAGTTTGTCAAGTTGGTGCTATTTTAACCTTCTCAAGGACCGGGCATAGCCACACTTGGTTCAACTAAAGTTGGAGAAACTGACACCCGCCAGCCACCTGTGTGCAAAGCACGTCGGTAGAACCAGTCTCGCGTAAGCGTACGCGTAATGTCGGTCCGGGCCGCTTCATCCAACAATACTGCCGAACCAAAGTATGACATGCTGGTAAGCAGTATGACTTATATCACCCACAACTCAGTTGTGTTCTACTCGTGCATATAACATCTACGCATAAAACCAGGCTCTGATACCACTATTGGGGAACGTAGTAATTTCAAAAATATTCCTACGCACACACAGGATCATGGTGATGCATAGCAACGAGAGGGGAGAGTGTTGTCCACGTACCCTCTTAGACCGAAAGCGGAAGCGTTAGCACAACGCGGTTGATGTAGTCGTACATCTTCACGATCCGACCGATCCAAGTACCGAACGCACGGCACCTCCGAGTTCAGCACACGTTCAGCTTGATGACGTCCCGCGAACTCCGATCCAGCAGAGCTTCACGGGAGAGTTCCGTCAGCACGACGGCGTGATGACGGTGATGATGTTGCTACCGACGCAGGGCTTCGCCTAAGCACTGCTACGATATGACCGAGGTGGATTATGGTGGAGGGGGGCACCGCACATGGCTGGGAGAGATCAACAGATCAACTTGTGTGTCTAGAGGTGCCCCCTACCCCCGTATATAAAGAATGGAGGAGGGGAGGCCGGCCAGCCCTAGGGTGCGCCAAAAGTGTGGAGTCCTATTAGGACTCCCTAGTCCTAATAGGATTCCTCCTCCCACATGGAGTAGGAAAAAGGGAAGGGAAAAGGAGAAGGAAGGAAGGGGGCGCCCCCTCTCCCTAGTCCAATTCGGACCAGATCATGGGGAGGGGTGCGGCCACCTTTTGAGGCCTTTCTCTCCTTTCCCGTAGGGCCCATTAAGGCCCAATACGGATTCCCATAACTCTCCGGTACTCCGAAAAATACCTGAATCATTCGGAACCTTTCCGATGTCCGAATATAGTCGTCCAATATATCGATCTTTACATCTCGACCATTTCGATACTCCTCGTCATGTCCCCGATCTCATCCGGGACTCCGAACTACCTTCGGTACATCAAATCACATAAACCCATAATACAATCGTCACCAAAAACTTTAAGCGTGCGGACCCTACGGGTTCGAGAACTATGTAGACATGACCGAGACACGTCTCTGGCCAATAACCAATAGCGGAACTTGGATGCTCATATTGGCTCCCACATATTCTACGAAGATCTTTATCGGTCAAACCGCATAACAACATATGTTGTTCCCTTTGTCATTGGTATGTTACTTGCCCGAGATTCGATCGTCGGTATCTCAATACCTAGTTCAATCTCGTTACCGGCAAGTCTCTTTACTCGTTCCGTAATACATCATCCCGCAACTAACTCATTAGTTGCAATGCTTGCAAGGCTTAAGTGATGTGCATTACCGAGTGGGCCCAGAGATACCTCTCCGACAATCGGAGTGACAAATCTTAATCTCGAAATACGCCAACCCAACAAATACCTTCGGAGACACCTGTAGAGCATCTTTATAATCACCCAGTTACATTGTGACATTTGGTAGCACACAAAGTGTTCCTCCGGTAAACGGGAGTTGCATAATCTCATAGTCATAGGAACATGTATAAGTCATGAAAAAAGCAATAGCAACATACTAAACGATCGAGTGCTAAGCTAACGGAATGGGTCAAGTCAATCACATCATTCTCCTAATGATGTGATCCCGTTAATCAAATGACAACTCATGTCTATGGCTAGGAAACATAACCATCTTTGATCAACAAGCTAGTCAAGTAGAGGCATACTAGTGACACTATTAACCGGAAACATAATACATGTGTGAATACATAGACAAACAAAGTGTCACTAGTATGCCTCTACTTGACTAGCTCGTTGATCAAAGATGGTTATGTTTCCTCACCATAGACATGAGTTGTCATTTTATTAACGGGATCACATCATTAGGAGAATAATGTGATTGACTTGACCCATTCCGTTAGCTTAGCTCTTGATCGTTTAGTTTGTTGCTATTGCTTTCTTCATGACTTATACATGTTCCTATGACTATGAGATTATGCAACTCCCATTTATCAGAGGAACACTTTGCGTGCTACCAAACGTTGCAACGTAACTGGGTGATTATAAAGGTGCTCTACAGGTGTCTCCGCAGGTACTTGTTGGGTTGGCGTATTTCAAGATTAGGATTTGTCACTCCGATAGTCGGAGAGGTATCTCTGGGCCCTCTCGGTAATGCACATCACTATAAGCCTTGAAAGCAATGTGACTAATGAGTTAGTTGCAGGATGATGTATTACGGAACGAGTAAAGAGACTTGCTAGTAACGAGATTGAACTAGGTATTGAGATACCGACAATCGAATCTCGGGCAAGTAACACACCGATGACAAAGGGAACAACGTATGTTGTTATGCGGTCTGACCGATGAAGATCTTCGTAGAATATGTAGGAGCCAATATGAGCATCCAGGTTTCGCTATTGGTTATTGACCGGATACGTGTCTCGGTTATGTCTACATAGTTCTCGAACCTGTAGGGTCCGCACGCTTAAAGTTTCGATGACGGTTATATTATGAGTTTTGATGTACCGAAGGTTGTTCGGAGTCCAGGATGTGATCACGGACATGACGAGGAGTCTCGAAATGGTCGAGACATGAATATTGATATATTAGAAGACTATATTTGGATATCGGAAATGTTTCGGGTGAAATCGAGATTTTAGCGGAGTACCAAGGGGTTACCGAAACCCCCCGGGGGCTTAATGGGCCATAGTGGGCCATAGTGGAGAAGAGGAGAGGCGGCTAGGGCAGGGCCGCGCGCCCCTCCCCCTCTAGTTCGAATAGGACAAGGAGAAGGGGGCGCCCTGTAACGCCCCGAGACCAATGTGCCAGGTGTCGTCCAGTTATTCGCTGTTGTTGCCTTGTCATTGCTTGCGTGTCATGCATTGCATATCATGTCATCATGTGCATTTCATTTGCATACGTGTTCGTCTCATGCATCCGAGCTTTTTCCCCGTTGTCCGTTTTGCATTCCGGCGTTCCGTTCTCCTCCGGTGGTCATTTCTACCTTTCTTTCTTGTGTGGGGATTAAACATTTCCGGATTGGACCGAGACTTGCCAAGCGGCCTTGGTTTACTACCGGTAGACCGCCTGTCAAGTTTCGTACCATTTGGACTTCGTTTGATACTCCAACGGTTAACCGAGGGACCGAAAAGGCCTCGTGTGTGTTGCAGCCCAACACCCTTCCATTTTGGCCCAAAACCCACCTAACTCTGCTCCATCATCTCGGTCGTTCGATCACGATCGCGTGGCCGAAAACCGCACCTCATTTGGACTCTCTTAGCTCCCTCTACCTATAAAAGAGCACCCCCTCTCCGAAATTCGCGGTTCATTCTTCCCCTAACCCTAAAAGTTCTCAGATCCACGCCGCCAGACATTTCTTCCCTGCCGACGGACATGTCCGCGCCGCCCGCCGTGACCAACCACGGCGTGCCACGTCAGCGCCGCCGCCTCTCTCCACCGCGCGGGCCCGCGGCGCCCAGAGCCGGCCCGCCCGGGCCAGAACCCCCCCCCCCCCCCGAGCGCTCGTTCCTCCGCGCGCCTGCCACCGACCGCCACCGCCATCGCCGGCAGCCGCCTTCGCTCGCCGCGGCGCGCCCCGGCGCCCGAACGCCTCCCCGCCGCCGTCCCGGACTCCTCCGGCCTCGATCCGAGCCCGAGGAGGACCGCCACCGCCGCCTGCTTTCAGATCTAGCGCCGCCCGCCATGGCTCCGGCCATCCCCGTCGCCGGAGTCTCCCAGCGCCACCGCCGCCCTGCCTCGATCCCGATCGGATCGGGAGAGATGACCGGGTCGCTCCGCGCTCGCATGGGCCCCGCCTTCGGCCCAGCTCCAGCCGGCCTCGTTCGGCCTGCCTCCTCCTCCTTCATGGGCCGGCCCAGCTTCCCGGCCAGCGCAGCGCCAAGCCCAGCTCCAGATCCGCGGCCTGCCTCTCTCCTCCACCGGCCTGCCTTCTCCTCTCCACGCCCGGGCCGAAGCCCACTGGGTGAGGCCACACACTCCCCAGCGCCTCCTGTTTTTTTCCCTGCTGTTGGGCTTGCCCAGATTCGGCCCGCATCGTTTTTTTTCAGTTCTGGGCGATTTTATCTAATTTCCAAGAGCCTGTCAGTTTTGCTAAAAAGTCCCTGTTCTTCATGCATTTAATAACTCACTAACCGTGCATCGGATTAAAATATTTTATATATGAAACTTGCTCAGAATTTTGTGTAGATTAATAATATCCAACTTTCATCTATGTTTGAAATGTCTAAAATGATGTTTGTTTAATTTTGCTCCTATGCCATGTTAAAATGATTTAATTCATAACTAAATAACCGTAGCTCCGATTTAAATAATATTTATATGTAAATGGGGTAGAAAAATGCCTAGTTTAACATGGTGCTTTCATCTTGCATGTTTAACAACTCTAAAATTGTGTTTAGGGCAGAACAGTACCAAACCTTAAAATATGCACATGAGGAGTTTCCGGACTTGTTGGTTGTTGTTCCGGCCTCATTTAAACTTGCCTAGAGTAGGTAGTTTCGTCATGCTTCACCTCTTGCCATGTTAATCAACATTTAATTTTTTTTGGGGTACATAAACGAGAGAGAACTAAATAATTGATGTGGTGTTTTGTCAATATGCATCCCGATGCATATTGAGCTCCACTTAATTTGTAGGATTGTTTGTGCACTTTGCCATGTCATGCTTCATTAAACCGGACATGCATCATACTTGTTTGTGCATCATGCCATGTCTTTGTGGTGGTTGTTTACTATGTAGTGTGCTTCTTTCCGGTGTTTGCTTCTTCGGGTTGGATCCGGTAACGTCGTGTTGTCAGGATCCGTTCGTCTACGTCCATTTGTATTCTTCATGGACTCGTTCTTCTTCCTTGCGGGATTTCAGGCAAGATGATCATACCCTAGAAATCACTACTATCTTTGCTATGCTAGATGCTCGCTCTTTTGCTATGCCATGCTACGATGCCTACCACTTGCTTTCAAGCCTCCCAAATTGCCATGTCAAACCTCTAACCCACCATGTCCTAGCAAACCGTTGATTGGCTATGTTACCGCTTTGCTCAGCCCCTCTTATAGCGTTGTTAGTTGCAGGTGAAGATTGGAGCTTGTTCCATGTTTGGAACATGGATATTTTGTTGGGATATCACAATATATCTTATTTAATTAATGCATCTATATACTTGGTAAAGGGTGGAAGGCTCGGCCTTATGCCTGGTGTTTTGTTCCACTCTTGCCGCCCTAGTTTCCGTCATATCGGTGTTATGTTCCCGGATTTTGCGTTCCTTACGCGGTTGGGTAATAATGGGAACCCCTTGACAGTTCGCCTTAAGTAAAGCTCCTCCAGCAATGCCCAACCTTGGTTTTACCATTTGCCTCACCACCACCTACTTTTCCCTTGGGAGTCGCTCTCTCGAGGGTCATCTTTATTTTAACCCCCCCGGACCAGTGCTTGTCTAAGTGTTGGTTCGAAATGGGCTGCCTACGGGGCCACCTCGGGGAAACTTGAGGGCTGGTTTTACTCGTAGCTTGACCTATCCGGTGTTGCCCTGAGAACGAGATATGTGCAGCTCCCATCAGGATGACGGCGCATCGGGTGGTGTTGCTGGTTTAGTTTTACCCTGTCGAAATGTCTTGTTGTACCGGGATACCGAGTCTGATCGGAATGTCTCGGGAGGAGGTCTATTTCTTCGTTGACCGTGAGAGCTTGTGATGGGCTAAGTTGGGACACCCCTGCAGGGATTTGAACTTTCAAAAGCCGTGCCCGCGGTTATGGGCAGATGGGAATTTGTTAACGTCCGGTTGTAGAAAACCTAAAGTTGACCTTAATTAAAATATATCAACAGCGTGTGTAACCGTGATGGTCTCTTTCTGGCGGAGTCCGGGAAGTGAACACGGTGTTGGAGTTATGCTTGACATAGGTCGTTTAGGATCACTTCTTGATCATACTTTCTCGAACGTGCTTTGCCTTCTCTTCTCGCTCTCATTTGCGTATGTTAGCCACCATATTTGCTAGTCGCTTGCTGCAGCTTCACCTCATACTTTTACCTTACCCATAAGCTTAAATAGTCTTGATTGCGAGGGTGCGAGATTGCTGAGTCCCTGTGGCTCACAGATACTTCCAAAACCAGTTTGCAGGTGCCGATGTTATCGAGCAGGTGACGCAACCAAGCTCAGGAGGAGCTCGATGAAGATCTTGTCCTTTGTGTTGTTTCGTTTTAGTTGATCAGTAGTGGAGCCCAGTTGGGGTCGATCGGGGACCATTGTCGCATTTGGGGTTCTTCTTTTATTTTGGTTCCGTAGTCGGACCTTGATTGTATTTGGATGATGTAATGCTTTATTCATGTATTTGTGTGAAGTGGCGATTGTAAGCCAACTATGTATCTCTTTCCCTTATGTATTACATGGGTTGTGTGAAGATTACCTCACTTGTGACATATGCCTTCAATGCGATTATGTCTCTAAGTCGTGCCTCGACACATGGGAGCTATAGTTGCATCGAGGGTGTTACACGCCCCCCCTTTCCTTCCTCTCTCCCTCCTCTTTCCCCCTTCTCCTAATCCAACAAGGAAGGGAGGGAGTCCTACTCCCAGTGGGAGTAGGACTCCTCCTGGCGCGCCTCCTCCTGGCCGGCCGCACCTCCCCCCCTTGCTCCTTTATATACGGGGGCAAGGGGCACCCCAAAGACACAACAATTGATTTGATCTTTTAGTCATGTGCGGTGCCCCCCTCCACCATAGTCCACCTCGATAATACTGTAGCGGTGCTTAGGCGAAGCCCTGCATCGGTAGAACATCATCATCATCACCACGCCGTCGTGCTAACGAAACTCTCCCTCAACACTTGGCTGGATCGGAGTTCGAGGGACATCATCGGGCTGAACGTGTGCTGAATTCGGAGGTGTCGTGCGTTCGGTACTTGATCAGTCAGATCGTGAAGACGTACGACTACATCAACCGCGTTGTGCTAACGCTTCCGCTTTCGGTCTACGAGGGTACGTGGACAACACTCTCCCCTCTCGTTGCTATGCATCACCATGATCTTGCGTGTGCGTAGGAATTTTTTTGAAATTACTACGTTCCCCAACATCTGCCGCTCCTAAGTGGAGGGCACCCAACCCAGGTTGAATTTGATCCGACGAGAATCCGTTGCGCCGGTGCAACTCGCGCTCAGATCCGTTGGGGCTAGAAACTCAAGGTCCGTCTGTCATCCCTTCTGAAGGAAATATGCCCTAGAGGCAATAATAAAGTTATTATTTATTACCTTATATCATGATAAATGTTTATTATTCATGCTAGAATTGTATTAACCGGAAACATAATACATGTGTGAATATATAGACAAACAGAGTGTCACTAGTATGCATCTACTTGACTAGCTCGTTAATCAAAGATGGTTATGTTTCCTAACCATAGACATGAGTTGTCATTAGATAAACGGGATCACATAATTAGGAGAATGATGTGATTGACATGACCCATTCCGTTAGCTTAGCACACGATCATTTAGTATGTTGCTATTGCTTTCTTCATGACTTATACATGTTCCTATGACTATGAGATTATGCAACTCCCGTTTACCGGAGGAACACTTTGTGTTCTACCAAACGTCACAACATAACTGGGTGATTATAAAGGTGCTCTACAGGTGTCTCCGAAGGTACTTGTTGGGTTGGCGTATTTCGAGATTAGGATTTGTCACTCCGATTGTCGGAGAGGTATCTCTGGGCCCTCTCGGTAATGCACATCACTTAAGCCTTGCAAGCATTGCAGCTAATGAGTTAGTTGCAGGATGATGTATTAAGAAACGAGTAAAGAGACTTGCCGATAACGAGATTGAACTAGGTATTGAGATACCGACGATCGAATCTCAGGCAAGTAACATACCGATGACAAAGGGAACAACGTATGTTGTTATGCGGTCTGACTGATAAAGATCTTCGTAGAATATGTAGGAGCCAATATGAGCATCCAAGTTCCGCTATTGGTTATTGACCGGAGACGTGTCTCGGTCATGTCTACATAGTTCTCGAACCCGTAGGGTCCGCACGCTTAATGTTACGATGACAGTTTTATTATGAGTTTATGTGTTTTGATGTATTGAAGGTTGTTCGGAGTCCCGGATGTGATCACGGACATGACGAGGAGTCTCAAAATGGTCGAGACATGAAGATTGATATATTGGAAGCCTATGTTTGGATATCGGAAGTGTTCCGGGTGAAATAGTGATTTTACCGGAGCACCGGAGGGGTTACCGGAACCCCCCCCCCCCCCCCCCCCGAGGCTATTGGGCCTTATGGGCCCAAGTGGAGGAAGAGGAGAGGCGGCCAAGGGGCAGTCGCGCGCCCCTCCCCCCCAAGTCCGAATTGGACAAGGAGGGGGGGCGCCCTCCCCTTTCCTTTCCCCTCTCTCCTCCTTCCCCCCCAAGTCCTAATCCAACTAGGAAAAAGGAGGGGAGTCCTAGTCCTGGTGGGAGTAGGACTCCTCCGGCGCGCCTCCTCCTATGGTCGGCCACACCCCCATGCTCCTTTATATATGGGGGCAGGGGGGCACCCCAGAGACACAACAATTTTGATCTCTTAGTCGTGTGCGGTGACCCCCTCCACCATAGTCCACCTCGATAATACTGTAGCGGTGCTTAGGCGAAGCCCTGCATCGATAGAACATCAACATCGTCACCACGCCGTCGTGCTGACGAAACTCTCCCTCAACACTCAGCTAGATCGGTGTTCGAGGGACGTCATCGGGCTGAACGTGTGCTGAACTCGGAGGTGCCGTACGTTCGGTACTTGTTGATCGGTTGGATCGTGAAGACATGCGACTACATCAACCGCGTTGTGCTAACGCTTCTTCTTTCGGTCTACAAGGGTACGTGGACAACACTCTCCCCTCTCGTTGCTATGCATCACCATGATCTTGCGTGTGCGTAGGAATTTTTTTGAAATTACTATGTTCCCCAACAGTGGCATCCGAGCCAGGTTTCATGCATAGATGTTATATGCACGAGTAGAACACAAGTGAGTTGTGAGCGATACAAGTCATACTGCTTACCAGCATGTCATACTTTGGTTTGGCGGTATTGTTGGATGAAGCGGCCTAGACCGACATTACGCGTACGCTTATGCGAGACTGGTTTTACCGCCGTGCTATGCACACAGGTGACTAGCGGGTGTCAGTTTCTCCAACTTTAGTTGAACCGAGTGTGGCTACGCCCGGTCCTTGAGAAGTTTAAAACATCACTAACTTGACGAACTATCGTTGTGGTTTTGATGCGTAGGTAAGAATGGTTCTTGCTCAGCCCGTAGCAGCCACGTAAAACTTGCAACAACAAAGTAGAGGACGTCTAACTTGTTTTTGCAAGGCATGTTGTGATTGATATGGTCAAGACGTGATGAGGTATAAGATGATCATGTTTTGTTGAAGTTATCGGCAACTGGCAGAAGCCTTGTGGTTGTCTCTCTATTGCATAAGATGCAAGCACTAAATAATTGCTTTAATTTATCGCTATGCGATAGCAATAATTGCAAGAGCAATAGTTGGCGAGACGACCATGTGACGACACATTGATATAGATCAAGATGATGGAGATCATGGTGTCATGCCGGTGACAATGGAAATCATGACGATGCTTTGGAGATGGAGATCAAAGGCACAAGATGATGATGGCCATATCATGTCACATATTTTGATTGCATGTGATATTTATCTTTTATGCATCTTATCTTGCTTTGATTGACAGTAGCATTATAAGATGATCTCTCACTAAATTTCAAGATAAAAAGTGTTCTCCCTGAGTATGCACCGTTGCCAAAGTTCGTCGTGCCCAGACACCACGTGATGATCGGGTGTGATAAGCTCTACGTCCATCTACAACGGGTAAAAGCCAGTTTTGCACATATAGAATACTCAGGTTAAACTTGACGAGCCTAGCATATGCAGATATGGCCTCGGAACACTGAGGCCGAAAGGTCGAGCGTGAATCATATAGTAGATATGATCAACATAGTGATGTTCACCATTGAAAACTACTCCATTTCACGTGATGATTGGTTATGGTTTAGTTGAGTTGGATCACGTGATCACTTAGAAGATTAGAGGGATGTCTTTCTAAGTGGGAGTTCTTAAGTAATATGGTTAATTTAACTTAAATTTATCATGAACTTAGTCCTGGTAGTATTAGCATATCTATGTTGTAGATCAATAGCTCGCAATGTTGCTCCCAGTTTATTGTGTTCCTAGTGAAAAATTATGTTGAAAAATGTTAGTATCAATGATGCGGATTGGATCCGTGATCTGAGGATTATCCTCATTGCTGTACAGAAGAATTATGTCTTAGATGCACCGCTAGGTGACAAACCTATTGCAGGAGTAGATGCAGACATTATGAACGTTTGGCTAGCTCAATACGATGACTACTTGATAGTTTAGTGCACCATGCTTAACGGCTTAGAATCGGGACTTCAAAGACGTTTTGAATGTCATGGACCATATGAGATGTTCCAGGAGTTGAAGTTAATATTTCAAGTAAATACCCGAGTTGAAAGATATGAAGTCTCCAACAAGTTCTATAGCTAAAAAGATGGAGGAGAATAGCTCAAGCAGTGAGCATGTGCTTAGATTGTCTGGGTACTACAATCACTTGAATCAAGTGGTAGTTAATCTTCCAGATAAGATAGTGATTGACAGAATTCTCTAGTCACCATCACCAAGTTAGTAGAACTTCATGATGAACTATGATATGCAAGGGATAACGGAAATGATTCCCAAGCTCTACGTAATGCTAAAATCAACGAAGGTAGAAATCAAGAAAAATATCAAGTGTTGATGGTAGACAAAGACCACTAGTTTCAAGAAAAGGGCAAAGGGAAGAAGGGGAACTTCAAGAAGAACGACAATCAAGTTGCTGCTCAAGTGAAGAAGCCCAAGTCTGGTCCTAAGCCTGAGACTAAGTGCTTCTACTGCAAAGGGACTGGTCACTGGAAGCGGAACTGCCCCAAATATTTAGCGGATAAGAAGGATGGCAAAGTGAACAAAGGTATATTTGATATACATATTATTGATGTGTATTTTACTAGTGTTCATAGCAACCCCTCAATATTTGATACTGGTTCAGTTGCTAAGAGTAGTAACTCGAAACGGGAGTTGCAGAATGAACAGAGACTAGTTAAGGGTGAAGTGACGATGTGTGTTGGAAGTGGTTCCACGATTGATATGATCATCATCGCACACTCCCTATACTTTCGGGATTAGTGTTGAACCTAAATAAGTGTTATTTGGTGTTTGCGTTGAGCATGAATATGATTTGATCATGTTTATTGCAATACGGTTATTCATTTAAGTAAGAGAATAAATTGTTGTTCTGTTTACATGAATAAAACCTTATATGGTTACACACCCAATGAAAATGGTTCGTTGGTTCTCGATCGCAGTGATACACATATTCATAATATTGAAACCAAAAGATGCAAAGTTAATAATGATAGTGCAACTTATTTGTGGCACTGCCGTTTAGGTCATATTGGTGTAAAGCGCATGAAGAAACTCCATGCTGATGGACTTTTGGAATCACTTGATGCTTGCGAACCATGCCTCATGGGAAAGATGACTAAGACTCCGTTCTCCGGAACAATGGAGCGAGCAACTAACTTATTGGAAATAATATATACTGATGTATGCGGTCCGATGAGTGTTAAGGCTCACGACAAGTATCGTTATTTTCTGACCTTCACAGATGATTTGAGCAGATATGGGTATATCTACTTAATGAAACACAAGTCTGAAACATTTGAAAAGTTCAAAGAATTTCAGAGTGAAGTGGAGAATCGTCGTAACAAGAAAATAAAAGTTTCTAAGATATGATCGTAGAGGTAAAATATTTGAGTTAAGAGTTTGGCCTTCAGTTAAAACAATGTGAAATAATTTCACTACTCACGCCACCTGGAACACCACAGTGTAATGGTGTGTCCGAACATCATAACCATACTTTATTAGATATGGTGCGATCTATGATGTCTCTTACCGATCTACCACTATCGTTTTGGGGTTATGCATTAGAGACAACTGCATTCACGTTAAATAGGGCACCATCTAAATCCGTTGAGACGACACCGTATGAACTATGGTTTGGCAAGAAACCTAAGCTGTCGTTTCTTAAAGTTTGAGGTTGCAATGCTTATGTGAAAAAGTTTCAACCTGATAACCTCAAACCCAAATCGGAGAAGTGCGTCTTCATAGGATACCCAAAAGAAAATGTTGGGAACACCTTCTATCACAGATCCGAAGGCAAGATATTCGTTGCTGAGAATGGATCCTTTCTAGAGAAGGAGTTTCTCTCGAAAGAAGTGAGTGGGAGGAAAGTAGAACTTGATGAGGTAACTGTACCTGTTCCCTTATTGGAAAGTAGTTCATCACAGAAATATGTTCCTGTGACTATTACACCAATTAGTGAGGAAGCTAATGATGATGATCATGTAACTTCAGATCAAGTTGCTACCAAACCTCGTAGGTAAACTAGAGTGAGATCTGCACCAGAGTGGTGCGGTAATCCTGTTCTGGAGGTCATGTTACTTGACCGTGACGAGCCTACGAACTATGAGGAAGCGATGATGAGCCCAGATTCCGCGAAATGGCTTGAGGCCATGAAATCTGAGATGAGATCCATGTATGAGAACAAAGTATGGACTTTGATTGACTTGCCCATTGATCGGCGAGCCATTGAGATTAAATGGATCTTCAAGAGGAAGACGGACGCTGATAGTAGTGTTACTATCTACAAAGTTAGAATTGTCGCAAAAGGTTTTCGACACGTTCAAGGTGTTGACTATGATGAGAGTTTCTCACTCGTATCTATGCTTAAGTCTGTCCGAATCATGTTAGAAATTGCCGCATCTTATGAAATCTGGCAAATGGATAAACAAAACTACATTCTTTAATGGATTTATTAAAGAAGAGTTGTATATGATGCAACCAGAAGGTTTTGTCAATCCTAAAGGTACTAACAAAATACACAAGCTCCAGCGATCCATCTATGGACCGGTGCAAGCATCTCGGAGTTGGAATATACGCTTTGATAAGTTGATCAAAGCATATAGTTTTATACAGACTTGCGGTGAAGCCTGTATTTACAAGAAAGTGAGTGGGAGCACTACAACATTTCTGATAAGTATATGTGAATGACATATTGTTGATCGGAGATAATGTAGAATTATTCTACAAAGCATAAAGGAATGTTTGAAAGGAGTTTTTCAAAGAAAGACCTCGGTGAAGCTGCTTACATATTGAGCATCAAGATCAATAGAGATAGATCAAGACGCTTGATAAATTTTTCAATGAGTACATACCTTGACAAGACTTTGAAGTAGTTCAAAATGGAACAGACAAAAATGAGTTCTTGCCTGTGTTAGAAGGTGTGAAGTTGAGTAAGACTCAAAACCCGACCACGACAGAAGATAGAGAGAGAATGAAAGTCATTCCCTATGCCTCAGCCATAGGTTCTATAAAGTATGCCATGCTGTGTACCAGACCTATTGTATACCCTGCCCTAAGTTTGGCAAGGGAGTACAATAGTGATCTAGGAGTAGACCACTGGACATTGGTCAAAATTATCCTTAGTGGAATAAGGATATGTTTCTCGATTATGGAGGTGACAAAAGGTTCGTCGTAAAGGGTTACGTAGATGCAAGTTTTGACACTGATCCAGATGACTCTAAGTCTCAATCTGGATACATATTGAAAGTGGGAGAAATTAGCTAGAGTAGCTCTGTGCAGAGCATTGTTGACTTAGAAATTTGCAAAATACATACGGATCTGAATGTGGTAGACCCATTGACAAAACTTCCCTCACAAGCAAAACATGATCACACCTTAGTACTCTTTGGGTATTAATCACATAGCGATGTGAACTAGATTATTGACTCTAGTAAACCCTTTGGGTTTTGGTCACATGACGATGTGAACTATGGGTGTTAATCACATGGTGATGTGAACTATTGATGTTAAATCACATGGCGATGTGAATTAGATTATTGACTCTAGTGCAAGTGGGAGACTGAAGGAAATATGCCCTAGAGGAAATAATAAAGTTATTATTTATTTCCTTATATCATGATAAATGTTTATTATTCATGCTAGAATTGTATTAACCGGAAACATAATACATGTGTGAATATATAGACAAACAAAGTGTCACTAGTATGCCTCTACTTGACTAGCTCGTTAATCGAAGATGGTTATGTTTCCTAACCATAGACATGAGTTGTCATTTGATTAACGGGATTACATCATTAGGAGAATGATCTGATTGACATGACCCATTCCGTTAGCTTAGCACACAATCGTTTAGTATGTTGCTATTGCTTTCTTCATGACTTATACATGTTCCTATGACTATGAGATTATGCAACTCCCGTTTACCGGAGGAACACTTTGTGTGCTACCAAATGTCACAACGTAACTGGGTGATTATAAAGGTGCTCTACAGGTGTCTCCGAAGGTACTTGTTGGGTTGGCGTATTTCGAGATTAGGATTTGTCACTCCGATTGTCGGAGAGGTATCTCTGGGCCCTCTCGGTAATGCACATCACTTAAGCCTTGCAAGCATTGCAACTAATGAGCTAGTTGCAGGATGATGTATTACAGAATGAGTAAAGAGACTTGCCGGTAACGAGATTGAACTAGGTATTGAGATACCGACGATCGAATCTCGGGCAAGTAACATACCGATGACAAAGGGAACAACGTATGTTGTTATGCGGTCTCACCGATAAAGATCTTCGTAGAATATGTAGGAGCCAATATGAGCATCCAGGTTCCTCTATTGGTTATTGACCAGAGACGTGTCTCGGTCATGTCTACATAGTTCTCGAACCCGTAGGGTCCGCACGCTTAACGTTACGATGACAGTTTTATTATGAGTTTATGTGTTTTGATGTACCGAAGGTTGTTTGGAGTCCCGGATGTGATCATTGACATGACGAGGAGTCTCGAAATGGCCGAGACATGAAGATTGATATATTGGAAGCCTATGTTTGGATATCGGAAGTGTTCCGGGTGAAATAGTGATTTTACCGGAGGGGTTACCGGAACCCCCCGGAGGCTATTGGGCCTTATGGGCCCAAGTGGAGGAAGAGGAGAGGCGGCCAAGGGGCAGCCGTGCGCCCCTCCCCCCCAAGTCCGAATTGGACAAGGAGGGGGGCGGCGCCCCCCCCCCCTTTCCTTTCCCTCTCTCCTCCTTCCCCCCAAGTCCTAATCCAACTAGGAAAAAGGAGGGGAGTCCTACTCCCGGCGGGAGTAGGACTCCTCCGGCGCGCCTCCTCCTATGGCCGACCGCACCCCCTTGCTCCTTTATATACGAGGGCAGGGGGCACCCCAGAGACACAACAATTGATCATTGATCTCTTAGCCGTGTGCGGTACCCCCCTCCACCATAGTCCACCTCGATAATACTGTAGCGGTGCTTAGGCGAAGCCCTGCGTCGGTACAACATCAACATCGTCACCACGCCGTCGTGCTGATGAAACTCTCCCTCAACACTCGGCTGGATCAGAGTTCGAGGGACGTCATCGGGCTGAACGTGTACTGAACTCGGAGGTGCCGTACGTTCGGTACTTGATCGGTTGGATCGTGAAGACGTACGACTACATCAACCGCGTTGTGCTAACGCTTCCACTTTCGGTCTACAAGGGTATGTGGACAACACTCTCCCCTCTCGTTGCTATGCATCACCATGATCTTGCGTGTGCGTAGGAATTTTTTTGAAATTACTACGTTCCCCAACACCTTCCCTGGTCTGGAGGAGTACAAGGGTTATAGAGACCGGTGTGCCTGTCGCAACAAGCAGAGGGGGCGGGAGCGCGAGGCCTGTATCATTGCCAATGTGGTGGAGGCAGCGGATGCGGATGCGGCGTGGCGTGCTGTCGCGGAAGAGGAAGCCATCCATGTCCACATCTTCCAAAAGCGGCAGAGGAGGAACATGCGCGCCCTTGCCTGGGTGTAAGTTTGAGCGGTCTATACCATGCCGGACTGCCCCCCCCCCCAATGAGGAGGAGGACAGTGATGTGGCAGACAGCTAGGGATGCAAGCGGGCATCCCGCATAAGCCCGCAAAAACAGGTTTTTAGTTCAAACTGAACTAAAGCTAAAACAGGGAGGATTATGACTAACTTGATCTACTTTGACTATGAAGCGGAGCGGATTGGGCGCCGCTCTGCATCCCTACAGACAGCTCCATCGAGGAGGAGATCTGGCTTGATCCATACTGCGTCTTCAACTGCTACTTCCATGACAAATACGCCAAGGGCGCTGAAAAGGCAAGTGTGGATGATCGTTGTGCATAGCTTAGTATGTATGCAGAACATGCCAATTTTTGGTAGTCCGGTAACATGTATTGATATAGTAGTCGGACGTCTGGCCGTATCAAAATTTTAAAATGCATGTGTAATATGTATTTGGGGTTTGCTAACTGAGGTACCCGGATGTGGGAACAAATATTTGAGGTACGACCGCTCACTGATCCGCGTCGATGTATGAGCACTGCTTTAGCTCTATGTGGTTGTAGATGCTCTAACATCTACATGATTGCTTCCTTCCAAACTTCTCAAAATCACTAATTAAGGAGTATTCTTTGCAAAGATCACTCCCATCTCCTCTTGTCGTGACAAGTGGCACCCTGCATGCATGCCACTTGTCGCAACCTAGGAGATTTCTCTTTTCCATAGATTCATTTATTCAAAGCGTAATGCTTAAATATTTTAAGTAATAAAGCATCCTATTTCAAAAAAAATCAAAATGTTTTATCTCTTAAACTGTACGTCCAATCTCGAACCATTTTCACAATTGGATTCCTCGCGTCGACATCTTCAAAAATAGAACCCATTGATAGGTTTTGATAAACTTTTTTTTAAGGAAAAAACCTGAACCAGGAGCACGTTTTTTCCCTTTCCAAAGTGGCACAACTATGCCTCTCGCGGAAGCAAATCCGTACCTCCATGAGAAGTAAATATGTGCCTCTCGCGGAAGGAAAAACACGTTTTATTCCATTTTCAAAGAGGCATGGCTGTGCCTCTCACGGAAGCAAATCTGTGCCTCCATGAGAAGTAAAACCGTACCTCTCACAGAAGAAAAAAAATGTGTTTTTTCCTTTTTCGAGGGGCATGACTATGCCTCTCGCGGAAACAAATCCGTGCCTTTCGAGGACTGTGCCTCTTGCGAAAGCAAATCCATGCCTCCACCTAACTAAATTCGTGCCTCTTGCGGAAGGAAAACAAAAGAAAACACATTTTCCCATTTCCGAGAGGCACGACTATGCCTCTTGCGAAAGCAAATCCATGCATCCACATGAAGTAAATCCTAGCCTCTCACGGAAGGGAAAAAAGAAAAAAAATCGAGAGGCAAAACTGTGCCTTTCGCAGAAGAAAATCCGTGCCTTCACAAGAAGTAATCCGTACCTCTCGCGGAAGAAAAAAACTTGTTTTTTCTTTTTTTTCAAGAGGCACAACTTTGCCTCTTACAAAAGCAATTTTGTGCCTTTACGAGAAGTAAATCCGTGCCTCTCGCGAAAGAAAAAAAGAAAACGTATTTCTTCATGCAAATTGTTGAAAAAATCCCTCCAAAACCTAAGAAGAACCGGAGAAAAACCGAAGAGCCGAAAAACCCGAAAAACCATCTAAAAGCTGAAAATGCATACAAAAATAAAATAAAATCCGAAGGAATCACCCAGCGCGACGGTGGCGGGACTGAGAGCGTGTCAAGTGGTACGCTCCCAGCCCACCCAAAGTGACCCTTGCGAGGCTGGTCTATGATCAGCCGACTGCTCTTTTCCCTTATGTTAAAAAAAAGACTGCTATTTTCCCTTTGTTTTTTCTTCTTCTTCTTCTTCTTCTTCTTCTTCTTTCTAACTGGGCCGGCCCCATTATTTACACTCCGTCCAAAACGCCGCGCCCGTACTCCCCAAATGGGCTCGGGGCCCAACCGCAGCTGTCCTATAAACCGAACCCTAAGCCGTGGAACGAACGACCCAGAAGCCACCCACCCACCCCACCGTCCTGAGGTTGATCAGAGCCGGAGCGACCACACCGAGGAAGAAGGAGAAGCGGCGAGGCGAAAGATGGGGAAGATGCCGGTGCGGATGAAGGCGGTGGTGTACGCGCTGTCGCCGTTCCAGCAGCAGGTGATGCCGGGCCTGTGGAAGGACATCACCACCAAGATCCACCACAAGGTCTCCGAGAACTGGATCTCCGCCACGCTCCTCATCACCCCCGTCGTCGGCACCTACCAGTACGTCCCTCCCTCTCCCCTCCTCTTCCGCGAACGATCCCTGTGGATGCGCCTGGTCGGGCTGATCTAGGGTTGCGTAGGTCGCCTGTGGTTCTCGGTTGGCTGCGAGATCCGGTTTGGGGCTCGATCGATTGTCCGATTTCGTTAGAGCCGTCGCGCAGATTCGATGTGCTATGTGCACGTTTACCTTTAGAAACCACCAGATGTATCTTGAATGCACCACGTTGACCGGATAGGCTAGGGATGGTTTGCGGGAAATGGGGAATGAAATGTCAGGGGAGATTTCGACCTAGCCAATTCAATGCAATTGGTTTGTGCGGGAAAAAAATTCTTCTTGGAGGAATGGGAATTGAAATGGCAGCGGAATTTCATGCCTGGTTGATTCAATGCAATTGGTGGGGATTGAATTGACATGGGAATTAGACTGGTGACTGTACAATTGGTTTGTGCACTGGGAGAAACATCCGACAGCCCGTATCCTTCGCCATGATATAGTTGATCAAACTCTTTGGTCTGCGCATAGTACTTATTTTGTTGGTTAATGTACGTTTAGAAAATGGGATGTTATATGGGATTTGGTTAACTTGACTGTTGTTGCGGAACTGACTGTCGAAACCCGCTTGGACGCGCTTTGCGATTATTCTTAACAGAGTTCACAGGGAATCCTGCAACCTTTAGTTGTAGCTTCTGGCTCATGAGATTCTGTAGCATCTTGTATGGATAATCACATCAGCCTAATGTTCTTGCAAGCCGTTCAGTGATTTGAAATTTGAATCTATATACCTTTGCACAAGTGGATCTTAAGCTTTTATGGAACCATTACATTTGCATCAATTTCAAGTTAACACATGAAACTGAGTATCAAAATGCTCTTGCTTTGAAGGTTGCCCCCTATAGAGCATTCAATTTGGGTTTGATTCTTTGGTCAGAACTCGCAACCACAAGTATTCTGATCGTCCTTTCGATGTGTACATCTCCTTCTTCTCATAGCACTAGGAAATCCTCACAAGGGATTGCGACTTGTGACAACACATACCTTCATTAGTTTGGACTCTTAAACCTCCTGATTAATACTAGAAGCACATTGGATAGCCTATCACAATAATTGACAATGTTTTATTGTAAGCATTATATTTTGTTTTTTCACCAAGGGGCTTGCATTCTTTAAACAATTGAAGTCCCTTTACTGTTAGTTGAGTAGCGAAACGGCTCGTGCTTTGCCAACCATTTGACATTCTTGGTTTATCTTGATGTCATGTAGGTATGCGATGTGGTACAAGGAGCAGGAGAAGCTGTCCCACAGATACTAAAGGTGGAGCTTTCTCCAATATTGCAGCAGTGGGAATTTCCATGTTCTATAATCCACCAAGAGTGATTTAACATTTTCAGAATCACTTCTAGTTGTACCCTTTTGCTCTTTCCGTTGCATATGCAATGCAGCAAGTGCGACTTGCAAACCTATTTTGAGGCCTCAAATGTTGAGTTGTCCATCACTGGAGTGAACTTGTGCAATAAAGCAAATTAACCAGTCATCTTACTTGGTTGCTGTATGCTTGTCAATTGTGTTGCTGGTTTGCCCTTCGGCATTTCTCTTGATTTTGCATATTCTTGTGGTAACCAGGGGAACTTCTTCACATCTTTTAGATGATTATTGTAGGACTGTTTGGCCATAAACTGAAAGCTTGTGACTAGGCACTAGCACTTCAATGCTTTATTTGTAATCATGTTTCAGATGAAGTATGAACCCAAAAATGCTTTGATGGTCGGAACGGAAGCTGCACTTTGCGGCATGACAAATGTTTTGTTGTTATACTATCTCCGTCCTCGTCATGTATTACTCCCTTGGTACACTTTGCGGGAGTAGTATTTAAGCAAGTATCTGAAGCTGTTTCATCCTATAATTACCCTGTAGTATTTGCTCAAACTGGCAGTCAAAACGGGCAGATGAGTGGATCAGGGAATGTTGTTTGCAAAAAGGTAAAACACCAATTTT
Source organism: Triticum urartu (assembly GCF_056163025.1). Taxonomy (NCBI): domain Eukaryota; kingdom Viridiplantae; phylum Streptophyta; class Magnoliopsida; order Poales; family Poaceae; genus Triticum; species Triticum urartu. The sequence continues at coordinate 110,764,280 of NC_141879.1, forward strand.
CAGTGGCAAGATACCCTATTTTTTGAATCTCAGCCATCCCCCCAAAAAAGATTCTTCACTTTTATTGATTAACTGATTTAGCGGCTGATTAACTAAAAAATTCTGTTAAAAATAATTCTGTAATTAGGGGAAAATCTCCCCTTGCCCAAACCGTCGTTGCGGTTTGTCCCGCAACCGACGCCTCCTTTCAATCTCCTGGAACCGACGCCTCCTCGAGGGATTGTCGTGTCTCTTCGGGACATATAAAAGGGGGCTTGTAACCATAGATCAAGAGATTCGATCATTCTGATTCAAAACACGTTATCACGCACGTAGAACAGTCAGCGAGAGCAAAAGGCAATAGAGAAAGGAGAAGAGAGGAAGCACTCGCCGCCGTTTTCTACGGGGATAATCCGATGGAAGAGGAATTATGCCTTGTGGACAGTGGTGCCACAAACTCTATACTGAGGGAGATGAAATATTTCCAAACTCTGAAAAAGACGAATGGAGATATTCTAACTATCGTTGGACGCGATACTGTGATTGTTGGTACTGGACGTGTCATATTCACCCTCCCAAGTGGTACATATGTGACAATTGAGGATGTTTTACTGTATCCCGATTCTGCACGTACCCTGATCAGTTATCGAGATATCCGTAAAAATGGTTTTTATATTGAAACCCATGAAGACAACAAAGAGGAGTATCTACTCTTTACTAAAGATGACGGATATGGCAAAAAGGTACATGAGAAAATTCCTTCTCTATCGTCCGGTTTGTACTATACGTACATCAAACCCGTGGAACATGTTGCATACAAAGTAATTTTTCAGAATGTTAACGCATTCCAAACCTGGCATGACCGCCTAGGCCATCCTGGAATAGGGATGATGAGAAAAATTACTAGCAATTTCATTGGTCATAATTTGCTTGAGTCAAAATTTCCTCAATCTTCTAATTTTGTGTGCACATCTTGTGCCACGGGAAAGCTAATTTTGAGGCCCTCACACATCAAAATACAAGCTGAACCACTTCAGTTCCTTGAACGTACTCAAGGAGACATTTGTGGTCCCATTCAGCCATTATCTGGACCTTTCCGGTATTTCATGGTTCTGATTGACGCATCTACACGATGGTCACATGTGTGTCTTCTATCCACACGAAATCATGCATTTGCCAAGATAATGAGGCAAGTCATTAAGTTGCAAGCCCATTATCCTGAAAGTCGAATTAAATCAATGCGAATGGACAATGCTGCAGAATTCTCCTCACGTGCTTTCAATGATTATTGCATGGCTTTGGGGATTGAAGTTCAGCACTCTGTTCCATATGTCCATACACAAAATGGTTTGGCTGAAGAATTGATTAAGAGGATCAAACTCATTGCAAGACCTTTGTTGACGAATTGCAACTTGCCAACCTCTTGTTGGGGTCACGCTGTTTTACACGCTGCTGACTTGATACAATTGAGGCCAACTGCATATCACAGTTCTTCCCCTCTGGAATTGGTACGTGGAAATCCTCCAAGCATTTCCCATCTGCGTAAGTTCGGATGTGCTGCATACATCCCGATCTCACCACCACAGCGGACATCTATGGGCCCACACAGGAAGTTGGGGATCTATGTGGGGTACAAATCGCCGTCGATTATTAAGTACCTGGAACCCCTGACTGGGGATCTGTTCACAGCCCGTCACGCTGATTGCATATTTAATGGGGAACATTTTCCGGCATTAGGGGGAGATTTCAAGTACCAGAAAGAATGCCCATAAATTGATTGGAATGCTCATTCCATTTCATCCTCTGATCCACATACCCATGAGACCGAACTTCAAGTTCGGAAGATCATTAATTTGCAACATCTTGCAAATAATCTGCCAGATTCATTTACTGATTTGAAAGGTGTTACAAAATCCTTAAACCCGGCCAGAAACGCGCCAGAAAGAGTGGAGGTACCAATAAAAACCACTCAACTCCCTATTCCTAAAAAGAGGGGGAGTAGTACGGCCTCTGACCCGGAGCATGCTTCTAGCAAACAGCAAAGGAAATCGAGAAGAAAAACCTCGGAGTCAGTAAATGCAGGTCAACTCAACGTTGACAAACACCTGATGGGTAGTATACACCCAGTGGAAGGGCAACCTCCACAACCCAGTTCCAGTGTGCACAAACTGACTGGGACATCAGAACACCCAAACTCGATCGTATTGGGAAATCGCGAAGAGTCACTAGGGGTGCAGGAAATTTCCATCAACTATGTTGATTCCGGAGAATCATTTGACCGTAAGACTACGACTGTCGACAAATATTTTGCTGAAAAGATTGCAGATACCCTTCTCACTGATCATGATCCAAGGTCTATCGTTGAGTGCCAAAGGCGCTCCGACTGGCCTAAATGGAAGGATGCAATCCAAGCAGAAATTGCCTCGCTTAACAAAAGAAAGGTATTCACTGAAGCAATATGTGACGCCCCCGATTTGACCGTACACTAATCATACACGCAAATATGTACGATCAAGATCAGGGACTCACGGGAAGATATCACAACACAACTCTACAAAAAAAATAAGTCATACAAGCATCATATTACAAGCCAGGGGCCTCGAGGGCTCGAATACAAGAGCTCGATCATAGACGAGTCAGCGGAAGCAACAATACCTGAGTACAGACATAAGTTAAACAAGTTTGCCTTAAGAAGGCTAGCACAAACTAGGATACAGATCGAAAGAGGCGCATGCCTCCTGCCTGGGATTCTCCTAAACTACTCCTGGTCGTCGTCAGCGGCCTGCACGTAGTAGTAGGCACCTCCCGAGTAGTAGTAGTCTTCATCGACTGTGGCGTCTGGCTCCTGGGCTCCATCGCCTGGTCGCAACAATCGAGTATAGAAAAGGGGGAAAAGGGGAAGCAAAGCAAACGTGAGTACTCATCCAAAGTACTCGCAAGCAAGGAGCTACACTACATATGTATGCATTGGTATCAAATGGAAAAAGGGTATCATATGTGGACTGAACTGCAAAATGCCAGAATAAGAGGGGGATAGCTAGTCCTGTCGAAGACTACGCTTATGGTAACATCCATCTTGCAGCAGTAGAAGAGAGTAGATGGTAAGTTCACCAAGTAGCATCGCATAGCATAAACCTAACCGATGATCCGCCCTTCGTCGCCCTGTGAGAGAGCGATCACCAGTTGTATCTAGCACTTGGAAGGGTGTGTTTTATTAAGTATCCGGTTCTAGTTGTCATAAGGTCAAGTTACAACTCCGGGTCGTCCTTTTACCGAAGGACACGGCTATTCGAATAGATCAACTTCCCTGCAGGGGTGCACCACATTTCCCAACACGCTCGATCCCATTTGGCCGGACACACTTTCCTGGGTCATGCCCGGCCTTGGAAGATCAACACGTCACAGCCCTACCTAGGCACAACAGAGAGGTCAGCACGCCGGCCTAAATCCTATGGCGCAGGGGTCTGGGCCCATTGCTCATTGCACACCTACACGTCGCGTACACGGCCGGTGAGCAGACCTAGCAACCTCCATTACAAAGGAAGTTGCGTTACGCGGTCCAACCCGGCGCGCGCCGCTCAGTCGCTGACGTCATGAAGGTTTCGGCTGATACCACGACGTCGAGTGCCCATAACTGTCCCCGCGTAGATGGTTAGTGTGTATAGGCCAGTAGCCAGACTCAGATCAAATACCAAGATCTCGTTAAGCGTGTTATTTTGAAATAACCACGGACACCGACCAGGGCCAGGCCCACCTCTCTCCTAGGTGGTCTCAACCTGCCCTGTCGCTCCGCCTCAAAGTAACAGTCGGGGGCCGTCGGGAACTCAGGCCCACCACAACCTGGATGGAGCCACCTGCCCCTTCAGCCCCCAACTCTGAACAGTACCATAGGTTATGTAACAGTGTAAAGTATATAGTATATGCCCGTGATCACCTCCCGAAGTGATCACGACCCAGTAGTATAGCATGGCAGACGGACAAGAGTGTAGGGCCACTGATGGAACACTAGCATCCTATACTAAGCAGTATGATAGCAGGTAATGGTAACAACAGTAGTAGCAAGGACATGCTATGCATCAGGATAGGAATAACGGAAAGCAGTAACATGCTACACTACTCTAATGCAAGTAGTATAGAGAAGAGTAGGCGATATCTGGTGATCAAAGGGGGGGCTTGCCTGGTTGCTCCGGCAAGAGAGGGGTCGTCAACACCGTAGTCGTACTGGGTAGCAGCGGCGTCGGTCTCGGTGTCTAGCGAGAGAAGAGGGGGAAGAAACAATAAATATAATGCAAACAAATGCATGACGATGCATGACATGACAAAGCGTGATGCTAGGTGTGCCCTAACGCGGTACGAGGTGGTACCGGTGAAGGGGAAAAACATCCGGGAAAGTATTCCCGGTGTTTCACGTTTTCGGACAGATGAACCGGAGGGGAAAAGTTGCATGTTTGCTATGTTAGGGATGCGTGGCAGACGAACGGGCTACGTATCCGGATTCGTCTCGTCGTTCTGAGCAACTTTTATGTACAAAGTTTTTTCATCCGAGCTACGGTTTATTTTATATTAATTTCTAAAGTTTAATGTTTTTCTAGATTTATTATTAATTTGAATTAAAAACAGAATAAACATTTGTCACCTAGCTCTATACTAGCCTGAGTGTATGACAAATGGGGTCCAGGAGTGGTCCAGTCAGCAGAGTTGACCCAGTCAACATTTGACTGGTCAAAAGGTGAATAGTGTTTAGGTCCCACTTGTCATTGTCTCTGGCTTTATTATAACAATCATTTTTGTTTAACAATAGTGGGGCCCTTCTGCCATAGGATCATTGGGCAAATTAGGTCCTAACTAAACTAACTAAAACTAGTTAGTACTAACTAAAAGGGGGTGGCCCCACTAAACAGTGGCTCAGCTGAGCCACACACGCGCGCGCACACAACGCACACGGGCGCTCGGGCACACGGCCATGGCCGGCGGCAGCAGCGGGCAGCGGGGCCGGCAAGGCCGGTCAGGACTAGGCGCGGGCGGCGGCCAGCGGTAGGCGGTGTGGCGAGCGCGGCCGGCCGGAGGAGGGGGGCGGCTGCGTCGGGCGCGTGGCCGCGGGTGGCGGAGCCGGTTGGCGCGAGCTGGGACAGCGCAGGCTCGCGTGAGGGGGAGCGGAGCGACGAGCGCGCAGGGCGGCGTTGCGGCGGCGAGGAGGAGCGACAGGCGCGGGCGGGCGCCAGCGGGCGCGCGGCCAGAACGGCCCTGGGGCCAGGGAGCGCGGCGGGGCAGCAGAGGTGCTTCGGCGACTGCGTGCTCGCGGTGAGCTCGGGCGTCAGGGATTCGCGGACGAACGGAAGCACATGGGGTCATGGGAGGAGGGGAAGCTCACGGGGCCCTGTAGTCGTGCGAATGCTAGCTCGGGGAGGTCTCGGTGAAGACGATGATGCAGCGACGGTGGCGGATCGACGCGGTGGATGAGGCGGATGACCGGCGAAGGGGATCGGCGACTGCGGCGTCTTGGGTCCATCTAGTGGGTGCAGGCGAAGCCGATGACGACGAGGGTCCTCCTGGACACCTCGGGACGGCGAGGCTTGGCCGGTGGCCATGGCAATAGTGAGCGGCGGCGATGGATCCGCCCGGGTGAGCTCACGAACGAGAGGGGGAGCGAGGGGAAGGGGAAAGTGGGCGCTAGGGTTTTTGGTGAGGGAGAGAGGGGCGTCCGGGGGACTAGTAGGCGACGGGGGGGCATGGATGCCCGGCGCGTGTCCACGGTCGGCCATGGCGCCGTCGATGCGTGGCCACGATCCCCCCTGATGAACAGAGGAGGGGGAAAGGTGGTAACTGGGCCGGCCTGGCGGTTATGGCCCGGGGAAGCTCGGGGGCCTTTTTTTTGAAATCCCTTTCTATTCTTTTCTCTTTTGTTTTCTTCCTTTTTTTGTTCTATATTTTCTCTTAGCATTGGACCCTTTTTTTTAAAATGTGTGGCTGGTCTACAAAATCAGTTTGCAATATACTTCACTGCCTCAAACAGTTTGGGAGTGATTTTAATCAATTTGGAATTTTCATAAATTATAAAACAATTTAAATGTTGTTTTGGGCACTACTTTAATCAGGTTAAGGCCTTTAATCAATTTATAAAACGCTGGTTTCTCCACCACAATTAACTTTGCATTATTTGGTACAACCGGGACATTTTAGTTTTAAAGTTTGAAAACTCTTACCATTTGACTTGTTTTTGACTTTTGATTTCGAACGGGATTGAATCGTCATGAGTTTAACAACAGTAATCGCGGTGACGTGTCATCATTAACAGGGAATTACTGTAGCTTAACTATCCGAGCGTCACAATTCTCCTCCACTACAAGAAATCGCGTCTCGAGATTTAGGAGGGGAGTAAGGGGGAAGGGATTGGGTTACGAAAAATCTGACGGATCTTCTCGGTCTTGGTTGCTCTTCTTGAATAGGTCGATCCATTACATTGACGTCTTCATTTCTCTACTTCAGGTCATCATGGTGAATTCGTCCTTTTCTTTGGGAACTCCAACGTACTTACGAATAGGTAAGGGGCAACTCAGCTACGACAGAATGCTTTTGAGGGAAACAATCTGGGGTTAACCTATGAAATGAGCATAAGATTATCTCTCGAGTTGAACATATAAAATACATCGAGAGTAAGGTACGAAGGTACAATAAGAGGTTCCAAGCGGATAGATAATTGCTCGAAGTCTGAACCAGAGTGCGAAAGGGTTTTAGAGCAGTGGAAGTAAGTATTGCGTCTAACACCAGAATAGAGCACTAGGAAGGTGGCTCGTGAATTAAATACGAAGCCAAGCGTGGGGAATAACCATTAGAAACAGGGTTGTACAGGAGAGTCAGGTTTCAATCCTGTGGAACTGTGGGTTATGGGCCCATCATGTGGGTTAAAAGTAGGAAGGGTGGTGACATCTTGCACGAGCATGTAAGCAAGGCATGTCAGAGGATAGTTTGTCGGTTATGTCGGCAACAACATCGGTACCAAGGGCGAGGGATGAAGAGAACCATTTTCCTGCTCGTTGAACGAGGCGGGCCATTAGGCAAAGTTCTCGTCCATCAGCGGTTGCCGGAATGTCATCAACAGTAGAAACATGGTTTCACTGACAGAGTTGTACACCGAGGTGTTTACATAAGCAGTGAATTATTACTGCTTAGATTATATAGATCACAAGCAAGGTCAAACAAACCAATGGAAAGGAAAATGTGATCATCAGGTTAAATAGAAAAATGGAAAGGAAAAATGTGTTTAAACACATATTTCAGGGGTATATCCTTCCCAAGGACAAGCGAAGCATGATATCCATGACAGGATATTATGTAGAAAACTCCTTAGGTAGGGGATAGGAATTTCATGACATTACCCATACAACGGTGTTTGGATAATTGAGCAAGAAACATTTAGCATTGGGCTTCAAATGTCCTTGTTGAAAACCAGAGTATCACAGACATGCTTCGAGATAGCATTGACATGGTCACTGAGTAAAAATCTGACTTTGGATACTCGAAGGATCCATCAGGAACAACTCATAGAATAAGTTTTGCAATAGGTCCTCCCACCAGGTGTGCTAGGCATGACATCACCTTATTGGGTTATAGAAAGACCAATGCTATGACTCTTGGAAAATGTTCCAACCATCATATCTGACCGAGTTTCAGATCTGGTTGGTGTCAGGATACCTCGGACTTAGGATGCCTGAGAAGAAAAGGTGCAACACAAATTGACGAGATGACAATGCAAGATTCTCGGGAAATGAACTATGGGAGCGAGTTCCAAAACAAGAGTTCATCATTAAACCAAGGAGAGGATGAGGAGGTGGCTGATGGTCTCAGCGACAATTCATCAAGAATTCCAACAAGAAAGATTTCCACAATTATGTGAACAAGGAGATAACATTTGTCAGATCAAATGGTATAATGAAGTATGCTCGAGGAAAACATACACCATTAACCATTGGTTGGAAGGTGTAACATGTACCCATAATATGGGCTTAGGTAGCATGATCAATGTTTAGAATGGTGATTCAATAACCAATACACAAAGAATGAAACTATCGTTCATTATCTTACAAGCAATAAGGTTGCTAGTAATTTTGAATTTTACACATCATAGTTCAATCGTCGGTATTCCGGTTGGAAACAACACGGGGACCAAGAGATGAATGTAGATGGCGGGATGTATCACTTGTACCAAGAATTCTTAAGAGGTGGTGAAATTCTCACAACATTCTTGATATATAAGATGGTATTACTTCAAGGTAGGACATAAGACAAGTTGGATTGCCGGGAACTCAAGGTACAACCACAACACGAACAAGTTTGTGTTGGAAAGAAGGCAAGGAAGTAGTCGATGAAAACACATATCATCGAGGGGCAAGGATGGTAATTCTCATCATGAATTTGATTGATATTCTGGAAGAGCTCAGAATGTTGATAATGATCACGACACATTTGTCGAGAGATTACCTGAAGATGTAATCGAACAGCGATGACATCAAGTCAATGGAATGATGAAGCAAGAGGTTATTGGAACCAGGGGTACAACACAAACTCGAAACCAAGCTTGTTGTCCGAGGTGGAATGATAAGACAAGGAAATCAACGTAAGCTTAGCTCAGCGTAAAAAAAATTGTGTACCGAGAAGAAGGACCAGGTAGCATAGTTAAGATTTAGCACAATAATGATATAGCCGATCAGGCTAGGAATGACATGATCGGGTAAAAACTCGTAAGTAAAGAATATTAGTAAGAGTTGTTGAACCGTAATGCGGACATGGTTCAGTTATCGGTGTCTTTGAGTGTTTAAAAACTCGGAGCCCGTGAAAAATTGGAATCAGTGAGGATGTAGTACTTGATGAAGAACTCATAAGAGGTTATGCAGTTCTATGATAATGTCGAGATACCAGGGGGTAATACTCGATGATAGATCAAAATAGAGGTTGGACTAGGTATTGCTCTACAGAAGACAAATGCTTTTAACTTGTCTGGGAAATTGAATCAAAGGGGAACAATATGGTCAAACCACATTTGTAAATGATCAAACCAAAGATACAAGCACTTATAACAAGGGGGTAACTAATTTTGCGAGAAGCTTCCATGATAAGATATGCATCGTGTCCATGGGCATGAACGCAAGGTTCAAGGTCGACTCCCACTTCTTCAATGCATAACCTTTCATTCACTTCTCGTGTTTGATGAAGTTGCAGTGTTGAAATTTTATCTGGCAAAATACCAGAAGAGTATGACTCATGAAAACTTTCGAGTTCACACATATTATGGAAGGCATAGGTTCAACCCATCGGGGCATCGTGGAAACATATACCACAAGCTTCAATAGTAAATATCACCAGCTCAAAAGCAGAGCATGGTTGGCCAAATTAAGGAATAGGATTTACCAAAGGCATTATGTATCAGGGAAAGAACTTCCAAAGTGATTGAATATGAAGGACATTGTCGGATAAAATCCAACAAGGTTCTGATGGTCCATAAAGGATCTGATGTGAGTATCGGCACACAACCAGAGGAAGAATCAATGCAAAGACCTTGGATTATAGAAACAACTGAGTAACTTAGAGCTCAATTGCAAAGGAATTATGATTTACAAAGCGAAGGATCAGAAGCAGACGCTCTGATCAAGGATGGATAAGTTCATTAGACATAGGGGCACAATCGACGACAATTTGATTGGCAAGAACCAGCTCACGTTTAAAATGACGTCTGAGCTGGAAGGATGAATTCTAGGATCTGATTGACGATTGCGAGCATTCGCAACAAATTGAATCAACGGACTAAAAATGATAATGACAAGAGATGCCAATAAGATTACGAGACTTATGTGATTAACCATAATGCAAGCAAGCAAGAATTTCAAGAGCAAGAGGATGCTCAGGATTTTTGGAAGATCGAATGGTATTTTGAAAACTTTTGTGAAACACATGAACAACTAGGAAAGAGCGGATACTCGATAAGTCCGAGGAATTATCCGTAAGGGTATTCATGAGGCAAGAACTGTAAAGCAGTAAGCTCAAAGGATTCTTGGAACAACGGAGAGCGGTTTGGGGCATCTTGTATCAACAAGATCAACGTGGAATAAAATTAAGAACGACGGGTGTAAGTATTTATCCATAGGGATAAATCAGTGGTAGGGAATTGCCAAAGCAACGAGCACAAAGTCTCGAGAACATCAAAGAGTATCTTCAAAATCCTTTGGTGCACCAAGCAATCATCTGGAGTGAGGGGCTCTCCGGGAGGAAGTAGTTACGAGAACCTAGAGTCAGATTTAGTAAAATCATTTCACCCGAATAGAAGAGAGGTCAGAGTCCCAGAGTATAGGTCGAGGAATAAAAGATCCTAATACCACCCAATGGCGACATGGGCTCGTAAGGCACACAGCCATGTTAGTAAAAGTTTTGTAATGTCTAGACTTAACTTCGGCTAAGGAGTGTGGAAGGGGGATTCCTACAGGCAGTCGGCTCTGATACCAACTTGTGACGCCCCCAATTTGACCGTACACTAATCATACACGCAAATGTGTACGATCAAGATCAGGGACTCACGGGAAGATATCAAAACACAACTCTACAAATAAAATAAGTCATACAAGCATCATATTACAAGCCAGGGGCCTCGAGGGCTCGAATACAAGAGAACGATCATAGACGAGTCAACGAAAGCAACAATATCTGAGTACAGACATAAGTTAAACAAGTTTGCCTTAAGAAGGCTAGCACAAACTGGGATACAGATCGAAAGAGGCGCATGCCTCCTACCTGTGATTCTCCTAAACTACTCCTGGTCGTCGTCAGTGGCCTGCACGTAGTAGTAGGCACCTACCGAGTAGTAGTAGTCGTCATCGACTATGGCGTCTGGCTCCTGGGCTCCATCGTCTGGTCGCAACAATAGAGTATAGAAAAGGGGGAAAAGGGGAAGCAAAGCTACCATGAGTACTCATCCAAAGTACTCGCAAGCAAGGAGCTACACTACATATGTATGCATTGGTATCAAATGGAAAAGGGGTATCATATGTGGACTGAACTGCAGAATGCCGGAATAAGAGGGGGATAGCTAGTCCTGTCGAAGACTACGCTTCTGGTAACCTCCATCTTGCAGCAGTAGAAGAGAGTAGATGGTAAGTTCACCAAGTAGCATTGCATAGCATAAACCTAACCAATGATCCTCCCTTCGTCGCCCTGTGAGAGAGCGATCACCGGTTGTATCTGGCACTTGGAAGGGTGTGTTTTATTAAGTATCCGGTTCTAGTTGTCATAAGGTCAAGGTACAACTCCAGGTCGTCCTTTTACCGAGGGACACAGCTATTCGAATAGATCAACTTCCCTGCAGGGGTGCACCACATTTCCCAACACGCTCGATCCCATTTGGCCGGACACACTTTCCTGGGTCATGCCCGGCCTCGGAAGATCAACACGTCACAGCCCTACCTAGGCACAACAGAGAGGTCAGCACGCCGGTCTAAATCCTATGGCGCAGGGGTCTGTGCCCATCACCCATTGCACACCTGCACGTTGCGTACGCGGCCGGTGAGCAGACCTAGCAACCTCCATTACAAAGGAAGTTGCGTAACGCGGTCCAACCCGGCGCGCGCCGCTCAGTCGCTGACGTCACGAAGGCTTTGGCTGATACCACGACGTCGAGTGCCCATAACTGTCCCTGCGTAGATGGTTAGTGCGTATAGGCCAATAGCAGACTCAGATCAAATACCAAGATCTTATTAAGCGTGTTGAGGGAGTCCTGGATTAGGGGGTCTCCGGACAGCCGGACTATCTCTATTGGCTGGACTGTTAGACTATGAAGATACAAGATTGAAGACTTCGTCTCGTGTCCGGATGGGACTCTACTTGGCGTGGAAGGCAAGCTAGGCAATACGAATATGGATATCTCCTCCTTTGTAACCGACCTTGTGTAACCCTAACCCTCTCCGGTGTCTATATAAACTGTAGGGTTTTAGTCCGTAGGACAACAATCACAACATACAATCATACCATAGGCTAGCTTCTACGGTTTAGCCTCTCTAATCTCGTGGTAGATCTACTCTTGTACTACCCATATCATCAATATTAATCAAGCAGGTCGTAGGGTTTTACCTCCATCAAGAGGGCCCGAACCTCGGTAAAACATCGTGTCCCCTGCCTCCTGTTACCATCCGGCCTAGACGCACAGTTCGGGACCCCCTACCCGAGATCCGCCGGTTTTGACACTAACATTGGTCCTTTCATTGAGAGTTCCTCTGTGTCATCTCCGTTAGGCTTGATGGCTCCTACTATCATCGATAGCGATGCGGTCCAGGGTGAGACTGTTCTCCCCGGACAGATCTTCGTATTCGGCGGCTTTGCACTGCGGCTAATTCGCTTAGCCTAGAGCAGATTGAAAGCTACGCCCCTGGCCCTCAGGTCAGATTTGGAAGTTTGAACTACACGGCCGACATCCACGGAGACTTGATCTTCGACGGATTCGAGCCGCAGCCGGACGCGCCGCACTGTCACGATGGGTATGACCTAGCTCTTCCGCCGAGCAGTACCCCAGAGGTCGCGCCCTCATCAGCTCCGACCCTTAGCTCGGAGCCAACTGCGCCAATTGAGGATGGGTGGTTAGACACCGCCTCAGGGGCTGCAGTCTCAACGGTGATTGAGCTGAACACCAGCCTAACCCTCTGCGCAGCCTGTGACTCCAAGGTGCCGAACTCTTTTCCGGACTCCGAACCATCCGCGCCCCTGCCAATTGAATCCGATTGGGCGCCGATCATGGAATTCACCGCCGCGGATATCTTTCAGCACTCGCCCTTCGGTGACATTATGAATTCACTAAGGTCTGTCTCTTTGTCAGGAGAGCCCTGGCCGGACTATGGCCAACAAGATTGGGATGCGGACGACGAAGAAATTAGACGCCCACCCACCACCCACTTCGTAGCCACTGTCGATGATTTAACCGACATGCTCGACTTCGACTCCGAAGACATCGACGGTATGGACGACGATGTAGGAGACGAACATGAACCAGCGCCTATAGGGCACTGGAAAGCCACCTCGTCATATGACATATACATGGGGGATACACCCAACGAAGGCAATGGCAACGAGATAGTGGAGGATGACCCCTCCAAGAAGCAACCCAAGCGCCGACGTCAGCGGCGCCGCTCTAAGTCCCGCCAAAGCAAAAGTGGTGATACCGGCACAGGAGATAATAACACTCCGGATAGTGTCGAAGACAACAACAATCCCCTCCAGCAAGATTTGGAGCAGGAGGATGAAGGAGCCAGCTCTCCTGAGAGAGCGGCAGACGGAGAGGAGGAGGATGACAATTACATACCCCCCTCCGAAGACGAGGCAAGCCTCGGCGACGGTGAATTCTCCGTACCAGAGGATCCCGTTGAACAAGAGTGCTTCAAGCGTCGGCTTATGGCCACGACAAATAGCCTAAAGAAAAAGCAGCAGCAGCTTCAAGCTGATCAAGATCTGCTAGCTGACAGATGGACTGAAGTCCTCACGGCCGAGGAATATAAACTCGAGCGCCCCTCCAAAAATTACCCAAAGTACAGGTTACTACCCCGACTGGAGGAAGAAGCGTATGATACGGCTGATCGGCCACCTCGTGGCCGCGATAGAGAGGCATTCCAGCCAAAAGCTCAGCCTACGCCCCGACGCCATTCAAATAAAAAGGCATGGTGAGGGAGTCCTGGATTAGGGGGTGTCCGGATGGCCGGACTATACCTTCGGCCGGACTCCTGGACTATGAAGATACAAGATTGAAGACTTCATCCCGTGTCCGGAAGGGACTTTCCTTGGCGTGGAAGGCAAGCTTGGCGATACGGATATGTAGATCTCCTACCATTGTAACCGACTCTGTGTAACCCTAGCCCTCTCCGGTGTCTATATAAATCGGAGAGGTTTAGTCCGTAGAGACAACAACAATCATACCATAGGCTAGCTTTTAGGGTTTAGCCTCTCTGATCTCGTGGTAGATCTACTCTTGTACTACCCATATCATCAATATTAATCAAGCAGGACGTAGGGTTTTACCTCCATCAAGAGGTCCCAAACCTGGGTAAAACATCGTGTCCCCTGCCTCCTGTTACCATCCGACCTAGATGCACAGTTCGGGACCCCCTACCCGAGATCCGCCGGTTTTGACACCGACATTGGTGCTTTCATTGAGAGTTCCTCTGTGCCGTCGCCCTCAGGAAGGATGCCTCATCCCGTCTTTAAAGACAGCACCGTTGCTAAGGGAGCTTTGGCTGTCGGCCAAACTCTCCGGCTAGGCGGTTTCCTTATGACCGCCTGTTCGGCTGCTGTGCCGACGATGACCTCTCGGGTCATCGAAAGCAATCTTCACGCCAGCTCGGAATTCGCCGAGCAGCTAGATCCAATGGAGCTCTCTTCCCTAAATGAGCTCTTGGATCGCATCACCGCCCTGGGAGTCGCTACGGATTACGACCAGATTGGGCCTAAACCCGATCTGAGAGAGGTTAACTCTCCCCAGGTCACCCATCACGTTGCCGTGGTAGAGGGACAGTGCGGCGACCCTTCATCTATCTTAAGGACTATCTATGTCCGGATTCCTGATCCCTCCAAGCCGGATACCCGCGGAGGGGAGGATATCACTCAAGACCTGAACTTAAAGTCAGGCGACGGACTAGATTCATTGGGCCGCATCCAAGAATCCCAACGTCCGAGTTCGGAAACTCCTTGGCCCCTGGGTCTCAGATTGGGTGAGGTTTCGGATTTGATTCCACCCACCCACCCGTACATAAGCGATCTATCCCAAATTAGGCAAGAGCACGAAGGAACAGTACTTCATTACTGGGCCAGATTCCTCCTGGTTATGAACATGATAAAGGACTGCCGCGAGGAAGACGCAATTTCATTCTTCTGCAATAATTGCACGGACAAGGGAATCCTCAACGCCATAAGTCGCCGTGATATTACACGCTTTGCTGACTTGGCATCCATAGTATGAAAGTACTGTGCGATGGAAAGCGCCTGGAAAACCGAAACAAAATTTTGGGACAATCCGGCCTTGAATACAAACCCGGTCCGAAATAAAAGGGTGCATCATTGTCAGACACCCGGGTTCAATACCAAAAAGCAAAATCCCTCTACAGGGCACAGAACCGTACTGGAAGGATGGCTTGATGGACCCTGTAAAATTCACAGCGCAGAAGGTGCCACACCAACTCACAGCCTTAGAGCATGTTGGATACTCCGGCAGGTGGCAAAAATTGGCGAATATCTTCTAATTCCAGAAGCCACAGAAAGCCACCCCAGAGAAACCAGTACGGTATTAACAGTCTTCGAAACTTTCGCATCAAATAATATGGGAAAAAGAACACTCCGCGGCCTTGCCGAAGTCTACCAAGTAGCAACAATAAACCCATGGAGTGACACGGCTATTACTTTTAACGCCAGTGATGAACCTAAATTCCGAACAGCCCGAGCACCAGCCGCATTGGTCCTCAGTCCAATAGTGGACGGCTTTCGTCTTACCAAGGTACTCATGGATGGCGGCAGCGGATTGAACCTCATTTATGAGGAAACCCTTCAAAAAATGGAAATAGACTGGAACCGCATTGAGCGAAGCAGCACAACCTTTAGAGGAATAATCCCCAGTCAGGAAGCGCGCTGTACAGGAAAAATCACACTAGATGTGGTGTTCGGCACGCCGGATAATTACAGGTCCGAAGAGGTCACGTTCCAGGTGGCCCCATTCAGTAGCGGATATCACGCTCTGCTAGGGCGGGAAGCGTTTACAGTCTTCCAAGCAATACCCCATTACGGGTACATGAAGCTCAAGATGCCCGGGCCTAACGGAATCATCACTCTCGTTAGTGATCCGGACATAGCACTCCGCGCCGAAAACAAGATAGCCGCACTGGCCCTCGAGGCGCTATCCGAAGCCCTAGCGACTGAGGAACTGACTGCGTTGCGCTCCACGGTGAATAGGGACGATGTGATACTCGATAAAATATCCAAGTCCACCCCCTTTAAACCGGCGAACGAAATAGTCAAATTCCAGGTCCATCCAACGGACCCCAATAAAACAGCTTCCATCGGGGCATAGTTAAACCCTGATGTAGATGCCGCACCGCGAGAGTTCCTACAAGAGAACTGGGAAATTTTCGCCTGGCACCCTTCAGACATGCCAGGAATCCCACGCAGGCTGGCCGAACACAGCTTAAATATCCTAAAAGGATTCAAGCTAGTCAAACAGGCTCTTCGGCGTTTTTCCGAACCTAAGAGACAGGCCATGGGAGAGGAACTAGCCAAGCTATTGGAGGCCGGATTCATCAACGATATCAAACATCCGGACTGGCTAGTAAACCTGGTGATGGTACCAAAGAAGGACAAATCCTGGCGCCTGTGCGTTGATTTCAAAGACCTTAACAAGGCCTGCCCAAAGGATCCCTTCCCTCTCCCCGGCATCGATCAAATTACCGACGCTACCGCAGGACACGATTCGTTGTGTTTCCTCGACGCATACTCCAGCTACCATCAAATAAAGATGGCAGAGTCAGACCAAGACGCAACGGCATTCATCACACCATACGGCCCATTCTGCTTCAACACAATGCCCTTCAGGCTCAAAAATGCCGGCGCAACATATCAGCGCATGATTCAGACATGTCTGGGAAACCAGATCGGCAAAACAGTGGAGGCATACGTAGATGATGTGGTCGTTAAAACAAGACATGTTGAATCTCTAGTAGACGACTTGAGGCTAACATTCGATAACCTCCGAACATACGACATCAAGCTCAACCCGGAAAGATGCGTTTTCGGCGTTCCAGCCGGAAAGCTCTTGGGCTTCATTGTATCCGATAGAGGAATTGAAGCAAATCCAGCCAAAATCCGAGCTCTATCACAATTGGATATCCCGAAGGACCTCAAACAAATACAAAAATTAACCGGATGCGTGGCGGCTCTAAGCCGCTTTATCTCCCGCTTAGGAGAAAAGGCCCTACCCCTTTACCGCCTCCTTCGGTGCACCGAACACTTCGAGTGGACGGATGCAGCCACGGCCGGACTCGACGAAATAAAAGCCATCTTGGCAACAAACCCAGTCCTGGCCGCGCCAAACATTGGTGAACCAATGCTATTATACATTGCAGCAACCCATCAGGTCATAAGCACAGTGCTCGTCATCGAACGAGAAACGGACGGACACAAATTACCCCTTTAAAAGCCGGTCTATTATGTGTCCACTGTCCTTACTCCGTGCAAGTCACGGTACCCGCACTATCAAAAGATTGCGTATGCGGTATTTATGGCATCCCGGAAGCTGCGACACTACTTTCAAGAGTGTTCCATAACAGTAGCCTCAGAAGTGCCACTTAACGATATTATAAATAACCGCGACGCGACGGGCTGGATTGCAAAATGGGCCATTGAGCTCCTCCCGTTTGACATAACTTACAAGCCACGGCGAGCTATCAAGTCGCAAGTTTTGGCCGACTTCGTCGCAGAATGGACGGAGGCCGAACTCCCTAAAGAGTACGGCACATATTCAAACTGGGTCATGCACTTCGACGGCTCCAAAATGTTGGCCGGTCTAGGGGCTGGCGTCGTTTTGACGTCCCCCACAAGAGACACAGTTCAATATGTACTCCAGATAATGTACACAGACTCCAACAACGCAGCCGAATATGAGGCCCTTTTACATGGTCTCCGGATGCCAGTATCCATGGGCATTCAACGCCTAGAGGTGCGCGGGGACTCCAACCTCGCAATATCCCAAATAAATAGAGACTTTGATGCCAAGGATCCAAAAATGGCAGCTTATCGCAACGCCGTCCTAAAAATGTCAGCTCGGTTTGAAGGGCTCGAATTTCACCATATAGCCCGGGGAAATAATTAGGCGGCAGATGTCCTGGCACGCATCGACGCAAAACGCGATGTAGTCCCCCCCAACATCTTCTTGGAAAGGCTGTTCAAGCCGTCCGTAGTATGGGAAGGGGAACCTGGCAATAGCAGCCCGGACCCAACCACACTGCCCGACACCGAACACTCTGACACAATTGGAGGCTCTGCCAATGAAATAACACCTTCAGCCCACATAATAATGGCCGTCATCGCCCCGTGGACAGAACCATTCCTCGCCAACCTTACCAGGCAGGAACTCCCTGAGGACCAAAATGAGGCACGCTGCATAGTGTGGCGATCTAAAGCCTATAAAGTCCATGAGGGAGAGCTTTATAAGAAAAGCACTACCGGAGTCCTTCAAAGGTGCATCTCCGAAGAGGAAGGGCAGAACCTCCTGGCTGAAATTCATGCTGGACTCGGCGGACATCACGCTGCAGCTCGGTCCCTTGTAAGCAAGGCCTTCCGTACAGGCTTTTATTGGCCGACGGCCCGGGCAGACGCCCAGGACTTAGTCCAATGATGCGTCGGTTGCCAGCTTTTTGCAAACCAAAGCCATATGCCACCCATCGCCCTCCAAACTATCCCCATCACTTGGCCCTTTGCGGTCTGGGGGCTTGACATGGTTGGACCCCTTAAAGGCGGAGCCCACAAGAAAAAATACTTACTGGTCATGGTGGATAAGTTCACCAAATGGATAGAAGCCAAGCCTGTTAAGACGGCCGAATCCGGACCGGTGATAGACTTTATATCCGGGGTTGTACACCGTTACGGCGTCCCCCACAGCATCATCACTGATAACGGCACGAACTTTACAGCCGATGAGGTAAAACTCTGGTGCAAAAACATGGGCATCAAGCTCGATTATGCTTCCGTCTATCACCCACAAACCAACGGCCATGTCGAACGTGCGAATGGTCTTATCATGAGCGGCATCAAACCTAGATTAGTGTAGTCCCTTAAGGAATCTAATACGCACTGGGTAGAAGAGCTCGACTCCGTACTCTGGGGGGCTGCGGACCATGCCGAATCGCACCACCGGATACACACCATTCTTCATGGTGTACGGCGCAGAGGCAGTTTTGCCCTGCGACATAATTCATGACTCACCTCGAGTGCGCATGTACGAAGAAAGAGAAGCCGAGCTTGATCGGCAGGACAGTTTGGACGCCTTGGAGGAAGAGCGTGACATGGCAAAAGCCCGTTCCGCATTCTATCAACAGCAGTCTCGAAGATACCAAAGCAGAGAAGTACGGGCCAAAAATTACAACGTTGGCGAATTAGTTCTATGCCTGCCGGAGAAGAAAAAGGACAAACTCAAGCCCAAGTGGGAAGGTCCCTTCATAATCGACCAAGTCCTAACTGGTGGAGCGTACCGCTTGCGAGATGCATCGGATAACCGACTCGAGCCGAACCCATGGAACGCAGCCCGTCTACGAAGATTCTATGCCTAGCGCCGGACTCTGTGTTCGTCTCCTTCCTCTGTCCATTTTTTATATACTTTCTATCTTACATTTCTCTCCTTCTCCCCTCTCTCTCTTATAGCCTTCAAAGGCTCATAAAGTGACGCGCTATCCGCGCTCATTAAACCTGGGGGCTTATTTAAACAGAAGCTTATTTATACGGGCTTCATGCCCAACACATGTGTCACACTTCCGCATGTACCTTTTATTCGCCATTATATGCATCGATATGACTTAAGTTTTGGCCAAGCTGGGTTGCCTGGCTCCTGTGCTTACCCCTACGTTCCCGATTGTTCGGCTAGGTGGTAAAGAGAGCACCTCTGTGATTGTTACTGCCGAGTCAGCCGGATGTGTACCTCAGACTGGGTGAAGCCGAAAGCTAGCGTTCTTAAGGGAATATTCGGTCGGTGAACTAAAGATGATCTTTTCTTCCACTTATTTATCTATACGCCCCCAGATGTTTTTCCTGCGTCTCTTTTTGCAGAATGGACATGCACTTTAGGGCATGCCTCCCAGGGAAAGGAACCCCTAACGGAACTATTCTCCCTGGAAGATGTTTCTTACTAACCATGTAATATAACATAACTAGTTGGGCACTTGTCTGTTCAAGCACTAATGACCCCTACGCCTGGTCTCCATGCATACCCCGATTCTTATATAACCGCGAGGGTATTCGGACACACTCCGGACCGTCAGGTCCCGAGGTTGAAGCGAAAAGGTCGGCCATGACAAACGATCTACAATCCGGCTAGAAGGTATTACACATGTCAATTAAAATTACATAGTCAATCTGACTGATTGTATTCCTCTTCAATTCCATCTAATAGGCTGTCTAGTTTACAGTCCTGTTGGGAATACTTTGCGGCCAACTCTACTTGGCCGTATACTAAGATCACAGGGATATCCTTCCCATCGGGCCCTACGGGTCCGACCTCGGCCATGTGGTTTGGGTCAGCCTTCGTGTACCGCGTCTTCACCATGGCCCAGGCCTCCCTGGCGCCTTGACGGCAGGCCGACATCTTCCACAATCGGAAGCGCCACCACGCTCCCTTCAACTTCTCTGCAAGCTCTCCAAGGCCTTCGGGCATGGAGACGGACGGCCACAAGGCCTGGGCGATGCCTCGCATCACCTGCCGAACTCGCTCATGCAGTTGTGAGAGCTCGGGAAGAAGGTCACCCGTAGAACCGGGCATTTCCTCTGCAGGACAACCTGTCAGCATACCTACAGACATTACTCTATTAGTCGACTTCCTCGCCGAACTCTTTTTTTCAAAGTTTGTTTAAGCACTTACTATATATGCCGCGTCGAAGCCGCTGATTCTCCTTCACGGAGTCCAACAGTTGGGCACGAACGTCCTTCAGTTCCACGCCTAGCTTGGTGTTGGCATCTTGGAGATCGTTCTTCTCCCGCCTCACCTTTGTCAGCATGCTCTCACCAGCCTTTAGCTGGCGTCGGAGTTGTTGCACTTCCGGATTTAATCCGGCGCCATCTGCAGTTTCATTTGTCAGATTTGCACCCACGCCGCACTTCGCAAAATACTTATCTTTCGAAGCGTATATTACCAGAGGGGGTCTCCTTGGGCTCCCATGCCGCGGCTAGTGCGGCCTCAAGTTGGGCTTTGCACTCTTCCAGCTCCCGGGACAGCAGGGTATTCTTTTCTGTAAGAACCTGCATAACAGATGATCCTTAAATCAGTTATTCTAACTGTTTCAAGTCTCAGGGGCTACAGGTATACATATATAATTACCAAAATTTTCTTACCCGTATGTCTTTCACATACTGCTCCGTGGCTCTGGCTAGACCATTTTGAGCGGCACAGAGGTACGCGTCTCCCGAATTGAAGGCATCCAATGCCTCTTGGGAGAAACAAGCGTCACGAAGAACTGTCCGGCGACGCCTGTGGTTCATGGCACTCTCCACCTCGGAATTGGTGGTAGGCAGCATGTCCGCATCCTCCGTCGGAGGAGCGTCCGATGCGCGCCTCGTGTTCGCCTCCGCTTCCGAACCAGGCTTTGGAGCCTGGCTGGTGGAGGCGCGATTGGCAGCCTCTCCGGATATAGTCCGGCGAGGTCTCTTCGTCCTGAAGAGAGCACGAGTGTTAATATGCCTCGAAGGAGTAACACCTGGGAATAAGGTGGCGCGCTATACCTTTGCGCCGGTGCCTCAGTCCGGACCACACTTCTTTTCAGCTCGCGGGGCCTTGTCGCCCCTCGTTGGCTAGTCGCCGCAGGCTCGGCCTCCCGTCTCAAGGACCTCCCCTGCAAAACACGATTGTGATACGGTAATCAAAACACGCAAGGACAGATCCCATTTCAAAGTGCTGAGACTCCGGTCCCAGTTACCTGTGAGGCTGGGAGTAGCCCTGGATAATTGGCCGTAATGGCCACCAAGGCGTTGTCCCTGCTCAATTGATGAAACACTCCATCAATCAGCTCCACAGATAAGTCCGGATCCTCTTGAGAGGCTGGGTCGAGGGACCGTCCCGGATCCTCGGGTTGTGGAGGAGGGCTGTTTATTTCTTTAACACCTGACGCAGTTCCTGCGTTGAAGTCATTAGACTGAAAATTTAACAATGGGAATATAAAATGAATGGGCAAGTAAAAGTGTCCACTTACCCAACTCGGGGGATTGTACATAGAAAATCCACCCCATGGGTTGACGCAGAGAAATTCCTCCTCTTCTCCCTTGTTCAAAGCGGACAAGGTCTTTATTAGAGCGGCAGCCAAATCCGGCCCCTTATGGCCATAGCGGGTGGCGTCGTCCTCCCCGTTGAAGTCCCACATGGGGCGGCCTCTATACTGAAGTGGCTGCACCCCTCGCATGATGCATGCGGCCATGACCCCGATCATGGTCAGTCCGGAATGAGCTAACAATCTTATCCGGCCCATCAGGTAAATAACGTCCTTGTCGCTTTCCCTCTGAGGGCTCCGTGGACGCCAGCTTAGGCGCTTCTTTAGGGGAGCACTGTCGAACTCAGGGAGGCCGATCCGGACAGGATCCGGCAGCGGAACGTCCTCTATATAAAACCATTCCGAAGGCCAATCCTCGGATGCCTTCTTTGGGGTTCCGGATAGATATCCGGTCCCGGCAATGCGCCACACTTCGGCTCCGCCCACTTGATATATCGACCCCTCCTTAAAGCGGGGCACAAGGCAGAATAGCCTTTTCCACAGCGCGAAATGAGCCTCGCAGCCCAAAAATAGCTCGCAAAGGGCTACGAAGCCCGCGATATGCAATATGGAGGCAGGCGTGAGGTTGTGCAGCTAGAGGCCATAGAACTCCAGAAGCCCCCGGAGAAACGAATGAATTGGAAATCCGAGCCCTCTTATTAAGTAAGGGGCAAGGCATACCCGCTCTCCTTTGGAGGGATTGGGGGCGCTCTCCGCTTGCTCTCCGCCATTATAGGTGGCAAGTCCGGCTCGAACCGGGACCATATAGGCCGGGGGGAGAAATCCCTTGGTCTGGAGCTTCACTAGCTCGCTGTGCGGGATGGAGCACTTCTTCCAATCTCCAGGCTGAGGGCTGGAAGGGCGAGAGGAGGAGCTGCAGCGACTGGCCATCATAGAATGGACCTCTGTCGGATACGCTCTGATGAATACTCGCGGAAGGGAGAAGGTGTGGTTTGGATCTAAATCCTCGTCCCCTTAAATAGGCGGCTCATTCACGTGGCTAGGGGTGTAAATATAAAAAACACCCTGACTTTTCGTATTCGTTTGACATGTGGAAAACGGCCATTATTGGGCGTAGAAGCCAAGGAGCACTACATTTACAAGAAACCGGACACTATTCAACAGTTACACGGAATTTGGAGGAGAACCCGCCTTGGAATGCCGAAGACAATTTGCGCGCCGGACTCGTCGTCATTGAAGCCTGGTTCAAGGGCTACTGAGGGAGTCCTGGATTAGGGGGTGTCCGGATGGCCGGACTATACCTTCAGCCGGACTCCTGGACTATGAAGATACAAGATTGAAGACTTCATCCCGTGTCCGGAAGGGACTTTCCTTGGCGTGGAAGGCAAGCTTGGCGATACGGATATGTAGATCTCCTACCATTGTAACTGACTCTGTGTAACCCTAGCCCTCTTTGTTGTCTATATAAATCGGAGAGGTTTAGTCTGTAGAGACAACAACAATCATACCATAGGCTAGCTTTTAGGGTTTAGCCTCTCTGATCTCGTGGTAGATCTACTCTTATACTACCCATATCATCAATATTAATCAAGCAGGACATAGGGTTTTACCTCCATCAAGAGGGACCGAACCTGGGTAAAACATCGTGTCCCCTGCCTCCTGTTACCATCCAACCTAGACGCACAGTTCGGGACCCCCTACCCGAGATCCGCCGGTTTTGACACCGACACATGGGGAGATACGCCAGACCCGCGAGACATATTGGAGGACAAAGCAAAACATGTAAGACCGATCTACGGATCATGACGGCGCACCACTCTACGAGACGATAAACATCACGCCGGATACAGTAAAAGCAAATCCGGCCGGGCCGAACACAGCGGGCAAGACCCATTCGAGCTGCGTCGCGATATAGCCCAATACAGAGGCGCCGCACACCCCTTATGCTTCACAGACAAAGTAATGGAACATCAATTCCCAGAAGGTTTCAAACCTGTAAATATTGAATCATACGACAGCACAACAGATCCCGCAGTATGGATTGAGGATTTCCTCCTCCACATCCACATGGCCCGCGGTGATGACTTACACGCCATCAAATACCTCCCACTAAAGCTCAAAGGACCAGTGCGGCATTGGCTTAACAACTTGCCAGCGGACTCCATTAGCTTTTGGGAAGATCTGGAAGCCGCATTCCTCGACAACTTTCAAGGCACTTATGTGCGACCACCAGACACCGATGACTTGAGCCACATAATTCAGCAGCCAGAAGAGTTGGCCAGGCAAGTCTGGACTCGGTTCCTTATAAAGAAAAATCAAATCATCGACTGTCCGGATGCGGAGGCCTTAGCGGCTTTCAAACACAACATCCGAGACGAGTGGCTAGCCCGGCACCTTGGTCAGGAAAAGCCGAAATCTATGGAAGCTCTCACGACGCTCATGACCCGCTTTTGTGCGGGAGAAGACAGCTGGCTGGCTCGCAGTAATAACATATCAAAGAACCATGGTACCTCAGATACCAAGGACGGCAATAGCAGGTCACGTCGCAACAAACATAAGCGCCGCATTAACAACAAAAATACTGAGGATACGGCAGTCAATGCCGGATTCAAATGCTCTAAACCCGGTCAGCGGAAAAAGCCATTCAAATAAAGTACGCCGGGTCCGTCCAGCTTGGACTGTATACTCGATCGCTCGTGTCAAATACACGGCACCCCAGACAAGCCAGCCAATCACACCAACATGGATTGTTGGGTGTTGAAGCAGGCCGGCAAGTTAATTGCGAAAACAAGGACAAGGGGCCGCATAGCGATGACGAGGAGGAGCCCCGGCAGCCGCACACCGGAGGGCAGAAGAGGTTTCCCCCGCAAGTGCGGACGCTGAACATGATATACGCGACCCACATCCCCAAGAGGGAGCGGAAGCGTGCGCTCAGGGACGTATATGCATTGGAGCCAGTCGCCCCAAAGTTCAACCCTTGGTCCTCCTGTCCGATCACCTTCGATCACAGGGACCACCCCACTAGTACCCGTCATGGCGGATTTGCCGCACTGGTCCTAGACCCAATCATTGACGGATTCCACCTCACTCGAGTCCTTATGGATGGCGGCAGTAGCTTGAACCTGCTTTATCAGGACACAGTGCGCAAAATGGGTATAGACCCCTCAAGGATCAAACCCACAAAAATGACATTTAAAGGCGTCATTCCAGGTGTGGAAGCCCATTGCACAGGCTCAGTTACACTGGAAGTGGTCTTCGGATCCCTGGATAATTTCTGAAGCGAAGAGTTAATCTTCGATATAGTCCCGTTCCGCAGTGGTTATCACGCGCTGCTCGGGCAAACCGCATTCGCTAGATTCAATGCGGTACCGCATTATGCATACCTCAAGCTCAAGATGCCTGGACCTCGCGGAGTTATTACAGTCAACGGAAACACAGAGCGCTCTCTCCGAACAGAGGAGCACACCACGGCCCTCACAGTAGAAGCGCAAAGCCGCCTCTCAAGGCAATCAACCAGTTCGGCACTTCAAAGCCCAGACACCTTCAAGCGCGCTCGGGGCAATCGACAAATAGATCTCCTGGCGCGATCTGAGCTCGCATAGCAATACGGCGCCCCCCCCAAATCCCAGCCCAACGGCGAAACTCGTGCCACGCGTACATAATTACACATTAAAAATACCATGGGCATAGGTGGGGAGGGGGCACAATTGCGGCACGCCCCAAGACGCGGCTTAAACCGCACTAGGGGCTTCCCGTTTGGTTATTTTTTTCTTTTTTTCAGGACCTTAATATCTGGAAACACTGTCCGGCAGCACTATTGCCGAACACATGATGCAGCAACCAAGGAGGCAGACAGCTACGTCATACCACAGAATTCCCAGGTTGATTATAGTAACGAGCGAAATATTCGATTTCATATCATTCCTCAGCTTGCCCTTGGAAGGGACATAGTCCTACTCTTTGCTTATCGCACTATCTGTATCATTCTGCTTTAACGCACCTTTTTGAATAAACAATGCATCACATCACGACTATTATTGCATTCCTGTTATATATATGTGTGTGTGTTCCTTAACGACACCTTGCAACCGTACACTTTGGTACGGCCAATACACCAGGGGCTTGCGTACCCCACAATATGGTGTGAAAAGTCCGAACACTTTCACAAGTGCGGCACCCCGAACTTATAGCATTATATGCATCAGCTTCGAATCATGTCTTTGGTCAAATGTTGGGTTTGCCCGGCTCCTATGTTTTGGTACCTTATGTTCCGCTCTATTGGCTAAGGTAGCGCTAGGAGAACTACTGCGATTGTGCCCCGGTTCTGCCGGGCTGAGCACCTCAGTAGAGAAAGCTAAAACTGACTGTCATGATAAGGCGAGAGACTGGTCGCTGTTCGGTGAGGTTTTCGAGTCCCTAAAGACTTATGCCGCTTAGGGCGAGGGGCCGGCCCTGTCCGGCTTAAAGGCGTGTATCGCACCCCGAATTCGGCCTTCCGAATACCAGGGGCTTCGCCGAAATTTAAAATTATAGAATTCTTTGGCTAAGTGAGAGTGATAAAGCATTATTAGTCCGGTTGCCTTGTTCGTTGTGCTGAGCACCTCCCTTGAAGGACCCAAACATGGGAACAAGAGTGCTCAGGTTTATCCCGAACACCCCAGCACTCGTGGCATGGGGGCAGAAGCCGAGGACTAGCCATCTCTCAGATTGGTTAAACAGCCAAACAGAAGGTAATATTTTAAATTCACACAAGCGTTGCATAGCGCATATGAAACAAGTTTTCATCATACAGGATCACACGAGCAAGTTTACTCAAATATTACATCCTTGGAACATTCGTCCGCTACAAGATGGGCACCCTTCAGGACACCCTCGTAATAAATTTCGGGGGTGCAATGCTCCTTGCCCTGCGGCGGCCCTTCCTTGATCAGCTTCACAGCGTCTAGCTTGGCCCACTACACCTTCACACGGGCGAAAGCCCGGCATGCACCTTCGATGCAGACGGACCGCTTGATGACCTCCAGCCATGGGCATGCATCCGCAAGCCGCCTCACCAGGCCGAAGTAGCTGTTCGGAAGGACGTCGCCAGGCCACAGCCGAACTATAAGGCCCTTCATGGCCTATTCGGCCGCCTTGTGCAGCTCGACCAGCTGCTTTAGCTGGTCGCTCAGAGGCATTGGGTGTTCGGTCCCAGTATACTGAGACCAGAACAGCTTCTCCATTGAGCTTCCCTCCTCGGCCTGGTAAAACTGCGCGGCATCCGACAAGCTGCGGGGCAAATCTGCGAATGCTCCTGGAGAGCTCCGGATTCGGGTAAGTAATCAGTAATTTACTTTTACATGCTTGCTTTGCATATAGAAAGCCTTACCCGCCACAATCTTCTTCATCGCTTCGATCTCTTGGAGGGCCTTTTGGGCTTCGGCCTTGGCACTTTTTGTGCTCTCGAGGGCCGCGGCAAGCTCAGACTCCCGCATCTTTGAGTCAAGCTCCAACGCCTCGTACTTCGCCACGAGAGCCTGGAGCTCTTGCTGCACCTCGCCCACAGGAGCCTCGTGCTTCTCTTGCTCGGTGCGCTCCTTGGCCGCTTTATCTTCGGCCTTGGTTAGCGCTTGCTTCAGGGTCGCCACCTCGGTCGTGGCCCCTGGAAAACATACAATGATCCTGTCATTTTGCAATCGCGTCGTCTTTTATATATACATATCTAAAGACAGGGTATTACTTACCCTTGTTCCCCTCGAGCTGCCTCTTGGCAATGCCGAGCTCTTTCCTGGACCCCTCGAGGTCCTGCTTCAGTACGACGACCTCCGCAGTCAGTGCGGCGGACGCCAGCAGCGAAGCCTCCATATGCATATTGACACACTTATATTAGACTCCTGCGATATTATTTGATCCTCTGTTCGGCTTTCCTTTGTGAACACCGAACAAAGCATCAGGGGCTACTGTCTATGCGGTAATACTTCTACTACATTTTAAAACACTTACCTCGAAGCCTGTTAGAAGGCTGGCACAGGCTTCAGTCAATCCGCTCTTGGCGGACTGAACCTTCTGGATCACCGCACTCATGATAGTGCGGTGCTCCTCGTCGATGGAAGCGCTGCGAAGCGCTTCCAGCAGACTGTCCGGCGCCTCCGGATGGACAGAGGTCACCGGCACAGGCGTCTTGCCCCTCTTAGAAGGAGGCCGCCTGCCCGAGCCCGGAACCGCTGGAGGGTCCGGCACGGTGTTCGGCTGAGGGCCGAACTCGGAGCTCTCAGGGGCCCCGTCCCCTCGGCTCCCGGAGTCCGGAAGGTCGCCTTGAGGCGCCTCCGGGACTGTCTCCCCTCGATCTGGTGCCTCTTGAGACAACACCTCGGCGTCGTCGGCAGGATGAGGGGAGGTGGCGGTCGGGACTGGATCGCTATCCATGTCCGACAAGCCCAAGGAGCCATTCGATGATACCTCGATATTGGCTCATGGCGGCTTGCATAATTATGTTCGGTGATTAGGGAAAACAGTGCGACAAAGGAATTCCATGAGTTACTCTGATATCCGAATACTTACGATCTCCTCGGGGGCTTGGCCCTGGGCAACCACTCGTCTTCGCCTTCATCGGCGGCGGTGGAACTGTCCGGAAGGAGAGTCCTTCCCTTCTTGGACCCTCCGGCCTCCCCAGTTGGGGCGGCCTTCCTTTTCCTGTCTCCCCCAGTCGGTGGGGGAGCATCTTCTTCTTCTTCTTCCTCGTCTTCGGGGGAAGAGTGCTCCGCGGAGTCATCGGACGGTGAGCTCGACGACGCCTGGCGTTGGGAACTCTTTCGGGTTCCCTTGGCCTTCTTGGTCTTCTCCGGCACCGTATAAGGGGCCGGAGTCAGCATCTTCGCCAGAAGAGCGTCTGCGGGGCCTTCGGGCAAAGGAGCCGGGCAGTCGATCTGTCCGGCCATCTTCTGCCAGTCCTGTCAAAGGTACGGGAGTTTAGATCCCGCATAGAGTCAATCTATAAAAAAATAAGTATCCTGTGAAAGGTAAAGCAGCTTACCGCACTGGCTTGGCGCTTCGCGCTGAATCCGCGATCCTCAGTAATAGGAGGGGGGACCTCGGCACTTTTGAACAGCACCCTCCAGGCATCTTCATGAGTCGTGTCGAAGAGCCTGTTCAGAGTTCGGTGCTGCGTCGGGTCGAACTCCCACAAGTTGAACTCCCGTTGTTGGCACGGGAGGATTCGGCAGATGAGCATAACTTGGACTATGTTGACAAGCTTGAGCTTCTTGTTCACCATGTTTTTAATACATGTTTGGAGTCCAGTCAGCTCTTCCGAACTACCCCAGGACAGCCCCTTCTCTTTCCAGGAGGTGAGCTGCGTGGGGATGCCAGATCGGAACTCGGGGGCCGCTGCCCATACAGGGTCGCGCGGCTCGGTGATGTAGAACCACCCCGATTGCCACCCCTTTATGGTTTCCACAAAGGAGCCCTCGAGCCATGTTACGTTGGGCATCTTGCCCACCATGGCGCCTCCGCACTCTGCCTGGCGGCCGCCCACCACCTTCGGCTTGACATTGAAGGTCGTGGGGCTTGATGCGGAGGAAGGCCTCGCACACGACGATAAACGCCGAGATGTTGAGGACGAAGTTCGGGGCCAGATCATGGAAATCCAGGCCGTAATAGAACATGAGCCCCAGGACGAATGGATGGAGAGGGAATCCCAGTCCGCGGAGGAAATGGGTGAGGAATACTACCCTCTCATGGGGCCTGGGGGTGGGGATGAGCTGCCCCTCATCTGGGAGCCGGTGCGCGATGTCGTCGGGCAGGTATCCGACTCTCCTCAGTTTCTTGATGTCTCCCTCCGTGACGGAGGAGACCATCCACCTGCCTCCCGCTCCAGACATGGTTGGAGAAGGTTGAGGTGGGAAGTGTGGACTTGGGCGCTAGAGCTCGAGTGCGCGAAAGCGGATGAGCAAAGGAGGAAGAGGCGTGGATAGAAAGGTGAATCCTTATCCCTTTATATGGGCGGACGAAGCTAAGCGTCCCCACTTGCCTGGTAAAACTCGCTTATCCCCCAAGCGCCGTAATTGGTGGCGCGGTTGGGTTACCCACGCCTGTATTGATGAGAATCCCTTAATAAGGGGACACGATCTCTGCTTTAAGAAGACGTGTCGAAAAACTGCCTCGCGTTATGTGCGGGGCTGGTTAAAGGAAACGGTTCGAATAATCACCGGGCCATGACATAACGTCATGCTGCCAAAACAAGCCAGCAAATTAGATCTGTGAAAATACTATTCTCTCTACGGTGGAATGTGGAACTTATTTTGCAGGGTCGGACACTATCCTCGTATTCAAATTCTTCTGTGATGTATTCGGAGAAGGAACCCGCCTTGCAATGCCGAAGACAATACTGCGCGCCGGACTCATCGTCATTGAAGCCTGGTTCAGGGGTTACTGAGGGAGTCCTGGATTAGGGGGTCTCCGGACAGTCGGACTATCTCTATTTGCTGGACTGTTAGACTATGAAGATACAAGATTGAAGACTTCGTCTCGTGTCCGGATGGGACTCTACTTGGCGTGGAAGGCAAGCTACGCAATACGGATATGGATATCTCCTCCTTTGTAACCGACCTTGTGTAACCCTAACCCTCTCCGGTGTCTATATAAACCGTAGGGTTTTAGTCCGTAGGACAACAATCACAGCATACAATCATACCATAGGCTAGCTTCTAGGGTATAGCCTCTCTGATCTCGTGGTAGATCTACTCTTGTACTACCCATATCATCAATATTAATCAAGCATGACGTAGGGTTTTACCTCCATCAAGAGGGCCCGAACCTGGGTAAAACATCGTGTCCCCTGCCTCCTGTTACCATCCGGCCTAGACGCACAGTTTGGGACCTTGAGGGAGTCCTGGATTAGGGGGTGTTCGGGTAGCCGGACTATACCTTCAGCCGGACTCCTGGACTATGAAGATACAAGATTGAAGACTTTGTCCCGTGTCTGGATGAGACTTTCCTTGGCATGGAAGGCAAGCTTGGCGATGCGGATATTCAAGATCTCCTACCATTGTAACCGACTTTATGTAACCCTAACCCTATCCGATGTCTATATAAACCGGAGGGTTGTAGTCCGTAGGCAATCAACTCCATACACAACAATCATACCATAGGCTAGCTTCTAGGGTTTAGCCTCCTTGATCTCGTGGTAGATCTACTCTTGTACTACCAATATCATCAATATTAATCAAGCAGGAGTAGGGTATTACCTCCATCGAGAGGGCCCGAACCTGGGTAAAACAAAGTGTTCCCTGCCTCCTATTACCATCCGGCCTAGACGCACAGTTCGGGACCCCCTACCCGAGATCCGCCGGTTTTGACACCGACATTGGTGCTTTCATTGAGAGTTCCTTTGTGTCGTCGCTTTTAGGCCCGATGGCTCCTTTGATCATCAATAATGATACGGTCCAGGGTGAGATTTTTCTCCCCGGACAGATCTTCGTCTTCGGCGGCTTCGCTCTGCGGGCCAATTCGCTCGGCCACCTGGAGCAGATCGAAAGCTACGCCCCTGGCCATCAGGTCAGGTTTGGAAGCCTAAACTACACGGCTGACATCCACGGGGACTTGATCTTTGATGGATTCGAGCCACAGCCAAGCATGACGCACTGTCTCGATGGGCATGATATAGCTCTGCCGCCGAACAACGCCTGGAAGGCCACATACGCATCGGTTCCGACCCCTAACTCGGAGCCTATTGCGCCAATCGAGGATCAGCGGTTGGACGTCACCTCAGGGGTTGCGATCCCGAAAGCGATCGAGCCGAACGCTAGCTCTGCACTCTGCACGACCCATGACTCCGAGGATCCGGACTCCTCCCCGGACTCCGACCCCCCCGCGCCCCCGCCAATCGAATCCGATCGGGCGCCGATAATGAAGTTCACCACCGCAGACATCTTTCAGCACTCGCCTTGTGGCGATATCCTGAACTCTCTCAAGTCTCTCTCCTTATCAGGAGAGCCCTGGACGAACTACGGTCAGCGAGGATGGGATACGGACGATGAAGAAATTCAAAGCCCACCCACCACCCACTTGGTAGCCACTGTCGACAATTTAAACGACGTGCTCAACTTCGACTCCGGAGACATCGACAACATGGATGACGATGCAGGAGATACCGACGAACCAACGCCCATAGGGCATTGGACAGCCACCTCATCTCACGATGTGTACATGGTGGATACCCCTAAAGGAAGCGACAACGAGGAAAAAGGGGATGGGACGGGAGATCGACCCCCCGAAAAACAATCAAAGCGTCGGCGTAAACGCCGACCCAAGCCCTGCCTCGACAAAAACCCAGCCATAGAGCAGGACGAGCCGGTAGACGACGAGCAGGCCTTAGAGCAACCGTCTGAACAGGGCAACACGGATAGAGAAACCAAACATCCCTCCCCCGGCGAAAACGGCATTCCGGACGACCTCACGCCGAATAAACCTATGGAGCAGAAGAATCTCCACGAGAAGCTTGTTGCAACTACACGCAGCCTAAAGAAGCAGAAGCGGAAGCTAAAAACAGCGGAAGACGCACTCCGGATTAGATGGAGCAAAGTAATCAATACCACAGATAAGTACGGTGACAGTCGCCGCACTAAAAGCTATCCGAAAAGAAAGCTACTGCCTGAATTCAACGAAGAGGCCCTAGAGCCCTCGCATTCAAAAAATGAAAAAGCCACACGGTCGGATAGACGACCCCATAAAGCGGCAAGCGGCGCCGCACCTAAATCGGCATGCGACCCACTTAAGGATTCGCATCATGGCCCAGTCAGGTCCATTTATGGGCCAAGAAAGCAAGCTCTCATAAGCAACGCTATGAATCCATCATCAGAATCCGGCATACCCAAATACAGGGGCGCCGCACACCCCCTATGTTTCACCGATGAGGTCCTGGACCATGAATTCCCAGAGGGATTCAAACCCGTAAACATAGAGGCATATGATGGAACAATAGACCCTGGAGTCTGGATCGAGGATTATATCCTCCACATACACATGGCTAGAGGAGATGATCTCCACGCCATAAAATATCTACCCCTTAAGCTTAAAGGCCAGCCCGGCATTGGCTTAAAAGCCTTCCCGAAAACACAATTGGAAGCTGGGAAGAGCTCGAGGATGCTTTCCGAGCAAACTTTCAAGGGACCTATGTCCGCCCTCCGGATGCAGACGATCTTAGTCACATAACTCAACAACCCGGAGAATCAGCTCGGCAGTTCTGAAATAGATTCCTCACTAAAAAGAATCAGATAGTCGACTGTCCAGACGCCGAAGCCTTAGCAGCTTTCAGGCATAACGTCCGAGACGAATGGCTCGCCAGACACCTCAGCCAAAAAAAGCCAAGAACAATGGTCGCACTAACAAGCCTCATGACCCACTTTTGTGCAGGGGAGGACAGCTGGTTGGCAAGGTGCAGCCCCAGCGACCCAAGTAAATCCAAAACTAGGGATGAAAACGGAAAACCGCGATGCAACAAGGACCGTCGCTGGACTAAGGACAAAAGTCCAAAGAGTACGGCAGTCAATGCCGGATTCAAAGGCTCACGACAAAAACAGGAAAAATCGCCCCCCCAGGATAACAGGGACGATCCATCCAACCTAAATAAAATCCTGGACAGGATATGTCAGATACACAGTACTCCCGGGAAGCCTGCTAACCATACCCACAAAGACTGTTGGGTTTTCAAACAATCCGGCAGACTAAATGCCGAACACAAGGGGCTCGACACACCAAGCGAAGACGAGGACGAACCCCAAAAGCAGAGCACCAGGAAACAAAAGAGCTTCCCACAAGAAGTAAAAATAGTGAACTTACTTCACATAACAAAACATGCGGCGCCCGTAAAGGTACGCACCACACGGCCCATCCCCAAAGGGTCCCGCCACTGGTTGTCAAAACCAATCATCTTCGATCAGCTGGATTATTCTAGGAATATCAAGAATGTAGGCTGGACTGCCTTGATACTCGATCCAATAATTGGCGGACTCCAGTTTTCAAATGTCCTTATGGACGGCGGCAGTGGACTAAACCTGATATATCAGGATACAATCCAGCACATGGGGATAAACCCAGCAAGAATCCGCCGCAGCAAAACCTCCTTTCAAGGGGTAATACCTGGTCCGGACACCCATTGTATGGGTTTTCTCCGGCTCGAAGTCATATTCGGCTCGGCCGATAACCTCCGCTGCGAAAAGCTGACCTTCCATATCGTCCCGTTCTCAAGTCGCTATCAAGCACTACTGGGACGCGAAGCTTTCGCTCGCTTTAACGCAATACCGGATTATGCATCTCTTACGCTTAAGATGCCCGGTCCATGAGGAATCATCTCTTTGAAGGGGAAGCACTAAAGTGCGCCTCCCCAAGCGGAGGACTGTGCGGCCGCTTTGACAGCCCCACAGCAAAACGGCCTCACCGGCCAGAAAACTTTGGAATAGGTCATTAAAGACCACGGACGCGGATAGATGAGTTCAGTGCAAAATCATCATTGACGCAGGCCTAGAAGCCATATACCCCCCGCACTAGGGGCTCCACTCATATACAATAAGAGACAATAAAGCTCAACATATCTTACTTTATACTTCGTTTATTTTAAAAAAAATTCGGCACGACCCATTTTCAACTCAGTTCCTCTCTTTTACAGATGAACGTTGTGCGGCGCCCGTCCAGGATACGGCACAACGGAGGCACAGGCGCAGACGTGCATTAGGGACCCGTTCTAAAGGATTCTTTTTAGATTAAGACCCTGCGTAAACCTTTTTTACTGTCTCTTGTTGCTACACATCCCCTGGTTTTTTCTTTCTGATATAACCAAGGAGGAGGCTGGCGTCTTGGCATGTGGCCACGTCAGAATTTTTGCACGTACCTGGACACTAGGGGCTTTTTTAATAAAGAGTGTCGTTTCGCCCGCACTCATAAAGACCGAACACCTTAGGGAGTGTTCGGCGTCGCGAGTTTTGGCATTATATGCATCAGCTCCGAATCATGTCTTTGGTCAAATGTTGGGTTGCCCGGCTCCTGAGTTCGGCTACCTTATGTTCCGCTCTATCGGCTAAGGTAGCACCAGGAGAACTACTGCGATTGTGCCCCCGGTTCGGCCAGGCGAGCACCTCAGAAGAGAAAGCCGAAAACTGACTGTCATGATGTAGCGTGAGACTGGTCAGCCACTCGATGACCTATCGGAATCTATCGGATTCCTCCGCTTTAATGAAGGGCCGCTTCCCGGTCAGGCACACACGCACCCCGAATTCGGACGAGCGCAGTTGCCACCAAGGAGCTACCTAAAGAGTCTCATTGTCAAA
Organism: Triticum urartu; assembly: GCF_056163025.1. Classification (NCBI taxonomy): domain Eukaryota; kingdom Viridiplantae; phylum Streptophyta; class Magnoliopsida; order Poales; family Poaceae; genus Triticum; species Triticum urartu. The sequence continues at coordinate 110,799,531 of NC_141879.1, forward strand.
CACCTATGGCTAAGTGAAAGTGTTAAAGCATTATAGTCCGGTTGCCTGGCCCGCTGCGCTATCACCTCCTTTGTAGGACCAAGACGTTGGGTTAAGTGTGAAAATGCGTCTTCTGCGAGCACCCCCGCACTATGTGCGTGGGGGCTGAAGCCAATGACTGCCATTATATATATATATATATATATATATATATATATCTTAAAACGGCCGCATAGGAGGTGTTCCCAATACTTGGAGGCACAAGTACAAAAAAGGCCACTATAGTTTATCAAAATATTACTTTATAATTACATATGCTATCATAACATAGCATCTTTCGAGCACTGCGTCTCTATTATACGAGCGCCTTCAAGAACTTCCTGAAAATAGTGCTTGGAGGATACTCGGCTTTTGTCGAATCTCGGGACGCAACAATGGTGGTCTCCATCTCTGCCCAGTATGTCTTAACATGGGCAAGAGCCATCCTAGCGCCCTCTATGCATGCTGACCTCTTCATTGCATTTATACGCGGCACCACGTCAAGGAATTGCTGCACCAAGCTGAAGTAACTCTTCGGCTCCGATCTCCCCGGCCACAGGCGACCCATGACGTACTTCATGGCGAGTCCAGACAACCTATTCAGTTCGGCCCATTGAGCCAAACGATCATCCACTGCTAGTGGATGCTCTGGATTGTGAAACTGCGACCAGAAAAGCTTTTCCACTTCGCGATCTTTCTGATCTCGAAAGTGTTCGGTCGCATCAGCAGCACTCGCTGCCAAATCCAGATAGGTATCCTCCACGCTCCACATCCGGTCCAACGGAGCAAACTTCGGATCACAAAACTTCCTCCGCAGCATAAAGGGCTTTCCAGCCGCAATCTGTTCGGCCTGCCGCAGCTCCTCCCTTGCAGCTCTCATCGCAGAGCGAGCATCCTTGGCATCGGCAACGGCCTTCTCTAAGTCCGTCTGTCTCGCCCGGTCTTCTTTCTCAAGAAGTTTGCAATGGTCTGCAGCGCTCTTTAACTTCTCGGCCATCTCGGCCATTTCTTCTTTGCTTCGGCAGTGAGCAGCCTGTTCAGCTTTCAGCTCTTCAAGGGCCTTCTCGGCAGCCGCATCGCTTTTTCTGGCTTGCTCCTTAGCTCGGGCAAGTTCTGCCCTAAGATTCTCCACGGCGGCCGTACCATCTGCGTCAAGCATACACATTGTAAGACACTGACATGAAGCTCCTCTTACATGATGCCGCCCGAAGAATTACATACCTTGAGCCTCATCAAGCCGCTTGTTGACAAGCGCGATGTCGGCGTCTGCCACGTCCAGTTGCCGCTTTAGTTCGGCCACATCATCAGTTCGGCTTGATTCCGGACACCTCGCCACCTACATTCAAAGGCGACATCTTAGTCCTGGGATTATGATCCTCCACGTGCCGTCATTTCTTGACAACGCGCAGAGTCTCAGGGGCTACTATCTATACAGGGCACATCTTACTTATGCGCAACTGACAAAAGTGTACATTATCTAACGTACCTCAAAACCCGTCAGTAAACTTTTGACGGCCTCATGCAATCCGCTTTCTGCGGATGAAATCCTTTCAATCACCGTGCCCATCAATGCACGGTGCTCCTCTGAGATAGAAGCTCGCCCCAGCAGAATCTTCAGCTCCTCCGGCCGAGCACCAGATGGTGCCGGACTTGTCCTATGGCCTCTTTCGAAGGCCGGACGGGGAGAGCCTTGGGAGCCCACATAGCTATCTTCCGCCCCTGCCGGATTCGGAGAAACCCTCCGCGACGACACCTCAGGGTCGCCCGCCTCGCTAGGTGGTACGGCAGGGGGAGGCGTCCCGCTCTCCATCATCTCCGGAAGAAGATCCCCCGAAGACGAGCTCTGCTGAGAAGGGCCGAGGTCCGAGCTACAAGGTAAAATTTCGGTTAATCTTCTCAGATATAAATCAAGGATTTCTCTCATCCCTCAAAAGGAAAACCTCTCTCTACTTACGGCTCGCTGGAGGGCTGATCCCCTTGAGGGCGTAGTCCGGCCGAGGAACTCCCCGGCGTCGGACCCTCTGACGAGGATTTTCTCCCCTGTTTCAAGGCATTGTTTCCGGGTCGTCAGAGGCGGCTCTCTTCTTCCCCTTAGGAGAGGAATTGTCGGTTCCTCCCTTCGGGGCAGCCTCCTTCGAGGAGGCCATAGCTTCCTTGTCCTCCCCCTCCAAAGGCATTATCTCCAGCATCCTGACTGGCACGGGATCCGGCCTGGTTTCAGGAAGGGGAGCCGGACACCTAATCAGCTTTGCCTTCGCTATCCACTCCTCTTTAAAAGGACGGCTCTTTTAGGGGCAAGTTTATGACAATTATACGGATAGAAGGTCCGGGCACAGGGTTGCTTACTTGAGTATCCGGGCGATTGCAGCTTAGGCCTGCGTCTTCGGTTAAATCCGAACACATCTCTTGTGATCCGAAGAACATTCTATACATCTCCGCGGGCGTTGCGCCCATAAAACTCTGGAGAGCTCGCGTTCCCTCCGGATTAAACTCCCACAGGCGAAGGGGGCGACGTTTGCCGGGCAATATTTGGCGAATCAGCATGACCTGCGTCACCTTGACCAAACTGAGGTCTCCTTCCAAGAGATCCTTAATTCGGCCCTGTAACAAGGGCACGTCTTTGGGCAAACCCCAATCTAATCCTTTGTTGACCCATGACGCTAGCCGTGATGAGGGACCCGAGCGAAAGGCAGGAGGCGCCGCCCACTTGGCGCTCCTGGGAGCGGTGATATAGAACCATTCTCGTTGCCACAAGCCGAGCTCCTCTTGAAAGGAGCCCTCGGGCCATGGAGCATCAGCATTCTTACTTATGACAGCGCCTCCGCACTCTGCGTGCCGTCCCTCGATCATCTTCGGCTCCAATCCAAAAGTCTTGAGCCATAATCCGAAATGAGGAGTAACACGGAGGAACGCTTCACACACAACGATGAATGAGGAAATGTGGAGGATGGACTCCGGGGCTAAGTCATGAAATTCCAGCCCGTAATAAAACAGCAGCCCCCTCACGAAGGGATCCATCGGGAAGCCTAACCCCCGAAGGAAGTGAGACATGAACACTACGCTCTCACCGGGCTGGGGACTGGGAATAGCCTGCCTTTGAGTAGGCAACCTATGCGGAATTTCGGCGGTCAAGAACTTAGCCTCTCTCAACTTTAGCACGTCCTCCTTCGTGACGGAAGAGGGCATCCATCGGCCTTGAAGGTCGGAACCGGACATTGTCAAAGGTCCGAAGCGCCTGGAATTTGGAGCCTAGGGTGTTGGAACTCGAGGCGACAGGCGAACTCGTTTGAGATTGGAAAAAGGAGTAAGGCCTTGGTCTCTTTATAAGAGGTAGAATACCAGGAGCCCTTCCCGTAATCGTTTGGGACTCGCCTTTAATCGAGAAAACACGCTAACGGGCACGATTGGGTTACCCATGTCCGTATTGATGAGAATCCCGTAAAAGGGGGGCACACGATCTCTGCTTTGACAAGACGTGCCAAGGAAACCGCCTCGCAAAACATGCTGAGGTGGAAAAGTAAAAACGATTCGAGTAAAGAACTTGGCCATAGTGTGATGACACACTACGGAATACGTCAGCAGATTTGATTTGTGTTAATATTATTCTCTCTATGGCAATATGTGGAAACTTATTTTGCAGAGCCGGACACTACTATTGGTGTTTACAATCTTCTATGAAGGACTTGGAGGAGGAACCCGCCTTGCAATGCCGAAGACAATTTGCGCGCCGGACTCGTCGTCATTGAAGCCTAGTTCAGGGGCTACTGAGGGAGTCCTGGATTAGGGGGTGTTCGGGTAGCCGGACTATACCTTCAGCCGGACTCCTGGACTATGAAGATACAATATTGAAGACTTCGTCCCGTGTCCGGATGAGACTTTCCTTGGCGTGGAAGGCAAGCTTGGCGATGCGGATATTCAAGATCTCCCACCATTGTAACCGACTTTATGTAACCCTAACCCTATCCGGTGTCTACATAAACCGGAGGGTTGTAGTCCGTAGGCAATCAACTCCATACACAACAATCATACCATAGGCTAGCTTCTAGGGTTTAACCTCCTTGATCTCGTGGTAGATCTACTCTTGTACTACCCATATCATCAATATTAATCAAGCAGGAGTAGGGTATTACCTCCATCGAGAGGGCCCAAACCTGGGTAAAACAAAGTGTTCCCTGCCTCCTATTACCATCCGGCCTAGACGCACAGTTCGGGACACCCTACCCGAGATCCGCCGGTTTTGACACCGACAGACCCCCTACCCGAGATCCGCCGGTTTTGACACCGACAATGTTATTTTGAAATAACCACGGACGCCGACCAGGGCCAGGCCCACCTCTCTCCTAGGTGGTCTCAACCTGCCCTGTCGCTCCGCCTCAAAGTAACAGTCGGGGGCCATCGGGAACTCAGGCCCACCACTACCTGGATGGAGCCACCTGCCCCTTCAGCCCCCAACTCCGAACAGTACCACAGGTTATGTAACAGTGTAAAGTATATAGTATATGCCCGTGATCACCTCCCGAAGTGATCACGACCCAGTAGTATAGCATGGCAGACGGACAAGAGTGTAGGGCCACTGATGGAACACTAGCATCCTATACTAAGCGGTAGGATAGCAGGTAATGGTAACAACAGTAGTAGCAAGGACAGGCTATGCATCAGGATAGGAATAACGGAAAGCAGTAACATGCTACACTACTCTAATGCAAGCAGTATAGAGAAGAGTAGGCGATATCTGGTGATCAAAGGGGGGGCTTGCCTGGTTGCTCCGGCAAGAGAGAGGGGTCGTCAACACCGTAGTCGTACTGGGTAGCAGCGGCGTCGGTCTTGGTGTCTAGCGAGAAAAGAGGGGGGAGAAACAATAAATATAATGCAAACAAATGCATGACGATGCATGACATGACAAAGTGTGATGCTATGTGTGCCCTAACGCGGTACGAGGTGGTACCGGTGAAGGGGGAAAACATCCGGGAAAGTATTCCCGGTGTTTCGCGTTTTCGGACAAATGAATCGGAGGGGGAAAGTTGCGTGTTTGCTATGCTAGGGATGCGTGGCGGACGAACGGGCTGCGTATCCAGATTCGTCTCGTCGTTCTGAGCAACTTTCATGTACAAAGTTTTTTCATCCGAGCTACGGTTTATTTTATATTAATTTCTAAAGTTTAATATTTTTCTAGATTTATTATTAATTTGAATTAAAAACAGAATAAACATTTGTCACCTAGCTCTATACTAGCCTGAGTGTATGACCAGTGGGGTCCAGGAGAGGTCCAGTCAGCAGAGTTGACCCAGTCAACATTTGACTGGTCAAAAGGTGAATAGTGTTTAGGTCCCACTTGTCATTGTCTCTGGCTTTATTATAACAATCATTTTTGTTTAACAATAGTGGGGCCCTTCTGCCATAGGATCATTGGGCAAATTAGGTCCTAACTAAACTAACTAAAACTAGTTAGCACTAACTAAAAGGGGGTGGCCCCACTAAACAGCGGCTCAGCTGAGCCACACACGCGCGCGCACACAACACACACGGGCGCTCGGGCACACGGCCATGGCCGGCGGCAGCAGCGGGCAGCGGGGCCGCCAAGGCCGGTCAGGACTAGGCGCGGGCAGCGGCCAGCGGTAGGCGGTGTGGCGAGCGCGGCCGGCCGGAGGAGGGGGGCGGCTGCGGGAGCGCGCGGTAGGGGCGGCTGCGTCGGGCGCGTGGCCACGGGCGGCGGAGCCGGTTGGCGCAAGCTGGGACAACGCAGGCTCGCGTGAGGGGGAGCGGAGCGACGGGCGCGCAGGGCGGCGTTGCGGCGGCGAGGAGGAGCTACGGGCGCGGGCGGGCGCCAGCGGGGGCGCGGCCAGAACGGCCCTGGGGCCAGGGAGCGCGGCGGGGCAGCAGAGGTGCTTCGGCGACTGCGTGCTCGCGGTGAGCTCGGGCGTCAGGGATTTGCGGACGAACGGAAGCAGAGGGGGTCAGGGGAGGAGGGGAAGCTCACGGGGCCCTGTAGTCGTGCGAATGCGAGCTCGGGGAGGTCTCGGTGAAGACGATGATGCAGCGACGGCGGCGGATCGACGCGGTGGATGAGGCGGATGACCGGCGAAGGGGATCGACGACTGCGGCGGCTTGGGTCCATCTAGTGGGTTCAGGCGAAGCCGATGACGACGAGGGTCCTCCTGGACACCTCGGGACGGCGAGGCTTGGCCGGTGGCCATGGCAATGGTGAGCGGCGGTGATGGATCCGCCCGGATGAGCTCACGAACGAGAGGGGGAGCGAGGGGAAGGGGAAAGTGGGCGCTAGGGTTTTTGGTGAGGGAGAGAGGGGCGTCCGGGGGACTAGTAGGCGACGGGGGGGCATGGATGCCCGGCGCGTGTCCACGGTCGGCCATGGCGCCGTGGATGCGTGGCCGCGATCCCCCCTGATGAACAGAGGAGGGGGAAAGGTGGTAACTGGGCCGGCCTGGCGGTTATGGCCCGGGGAAGCTCGGGGGCCTTTTTTCTTAAATCCCTTTCTATTCTTTTCTCTTTTGTTTTCTTTCTTTTTTTTGTTCTATATTTTCTCTTAGCATTGAACCATTTTTTTAAAAATGTGTGACTGGTCTACAAAATCAGTTTGCAATATACTTCACTGCCTCAAACAGTTTGGGAGTGATTTGAATCAATTTGGAATTTTCATAAATTATAAAACAATTTAAATGTTGTTTTGGGCACTCCTTTAATCAGGTTATGGCCTTTAATCAATTTATAAAACATTGGTTTCTCCACCACAATTAACTTTGCATTATTTGGTACAACCGGGACATTTTAGTTTTAAAGTTTGAAAACTCTTACCATTTGACTTGCTTTTGACTTTTGATTTTGAACGGGATTGAATCGTCGTGAGTTTAACAACAGTAATCGCGGTGACGTGTCATCATTAACAGGGAATTACTGTAGCTTAACTATCCGGGCGCCACACAATACCAACACCTCCCAGTGTTTTCCCTATGGGATTCAAATGGGTTTTTCTTCGGAAACGGAATGAGAACATTGAGGTGGTGAGATATAAAGCAAGGCTCGTAGCACAAGGTTTCACGCATAAACCCGGCATTGATTTCACTGAAACATATTCTCCAGTAATGAGTGCAACTACTTTCCGATATCTTATATCTTTGGTAGTGCAAAATCGTCTATCTATGCAGTTGATGGACGTCGTGACCGCATATCTTTACGGGTCACTAGATTCGGACATATATATGAAGGTTCCTGATGGAATCTCTGTTCCGAATAAAAATGCAAAACGCGACATGTATTGTGTAAAGCTGAATAAGTCATTATATGGCTTAAGACAGTCGGGACGGATGTGGTACAACCGACTCAGTGAGTTCCTTCTTCAGAAATGTTACTCCAATAGTGCTGATTGCCCATGTGTTTTCATCAAGAAGTCCTCTACTGGATTTTGCATCATTTCTGTGTATGTTGATGATCTCAACATCATCGGCAGCACACCAGACATTGATGAAGCACGCAATCACCTAAAGATGGAATTTGAGATGAAGGATTTGGGTAAAACCAAATTTTTCTTAGGTATTCAACTTGAGCATCTTCCCTCAGGAATCATGGTACACCAATCTGCCTATATCCAGAAAATATTGGAGAAATTCAATATGGACAAATCCTATCCATCTAAAACTCCCATGGTGGTTCGATCTCTAGACGTAGAGAAAGATCCGTTCAGACCAAGGGATGATGGAGAAGAGGTGTTGGGACCTGAAGTTCCATAGCTTAGTGCTGTTGGAGCGCTTATGTATCTTGTAAATTGCACAAGACCTGATATTGCATTTGCAGTGAATCTACTTGCTAGACATAGCGCAGCTCCCACCAAACGTCATTGGTCTGGAGTGAAGAATATCTTTTGATATCTCCAAGGCACAAAGGATCTTGGCCTATTTTTCTAGTTCCAGAAAAATCAGGACTCTGATGTGATTGTGAAGGAAATATGCCCTAGAGGCAATAATAAAGTTATTATTTATTTCCTTATATCATGATAAATGTTTATTATTCATGTTAGAATTGTATTAACCGGAAACATAATACATGTGTGAATACATAGACAAACAGAGTGTCACTAGTATGCCTCTACTTGACTAGCTCATTAATCAAAGATGGTTATGTTTCCTAACCATAGACAAAGAGTTGTTATTTGATTAATGGGATCACATCATTAGATGAATGATCTGATTGACTTGACCCATTCCGTTAGCTTAGCACTTGATCGTTTAGTATGTTGCTATTTGCTTTCTTCATGACTTATACATGTTCCTATGACTATGAGATTATGCAACTCCCGTTTGCCGGAGGAACACTTTGTGTGCTACCAAACGTCACAACGTAACTGGGTGATTATAAAGGAGCTCTACAGGTGTCTCCAAAGGTACATGTTGGGTTGGCGTATTTCGAGATTAGGATTTGTCACTCCGATTGTCGGAGAGGTATCTCTGGGCCCTCTCGGTAATGCACATCACTTAAGCCTTGCAAGCATTGCAACTAATGAGTTAGTTGCGGGATGATGTATTACAGAACGAGTAAAGAGACTTGCCGGTAACGAGATTGAACTAGGTATTGGATACCGACGATCGAATCTCGGGCAAGTAACATACCGATGACAAAGGGAACAACGTATATTGTTATTCGGTCTGACCGATAAAGATCTTCGTAGAATATGTAGGAGCCAATATGGGCATCCAGGCCCCGCTATTGGTTATTGACTGGAGACGTGTCTCGGTCATGTCTACATTGTTCTCGAACCCGTAGGGTCCGCACGCTTAAGGTTTCGATGACAGTTTTATTATGAGTTTATGAGTTTTGATGTACCGAAGGAGTTCGGAGTCCCGGATGAGATCGGGGACATGACGAGGAGTCTCGAAATGGTCGAGACGTAAAAATCGATATATTGGACGACTATATTCGGACATCGGAAAGGTTCCGAGTGATTCGGGTATTTTTCGGAGTACCGGGTAGTTACGGGAGAAGCAATGGGCCTTGATGGGCTTTAGTGGGAAGAGGAGAAAGGGCCAAGGGGCTGCTGCGCCCCCCTCCCCTCTAGTCCGAATTGGACTAGGGAAAAGGGGGCCGGCCACCTCTCCTTCTCCTCCACTTCCTTCTCCCTTCCTCCCCTCTTGGTGGACTCCTACTAGGACTTGGAGTCCTAGTAGGACTCCACATCCTGGCCGCACCAAGCCTTGGCCGGCCTCCTCCTCCATCCTTTATATACTGAGGCAAGGGGCACCCCATGGAGACACAAGTTGATCTTCGTGATCGTTCCTTAGTCGTGTGCGGTGCCCCCCTCCACCATATTCCACCTCGGTCATATTGTAGCGGTGCTTAGGCGAAGCCCTGCGACAGTAGTACATCAAGATCGTCACCACGCCGTCATGCTGACGGAACTCTTCCTCGACACTTTGCTGGATCGGAGTCCGGGGATCGTCATCGAGCTGAACGTGTGCTAGAACTCGGAGGTGCCGTAGTTTCGGTGCTTGATCGGTCGGGCCGTGAAGACGTACGACTACATCAACCAAGTTAACGCTTCCGTTGTCGATCTACAAGGGTACGTAGATCACACTCTCCCCCTCTCGTTGCTATGCATCACCATGATCTTGCGTGAGCGTAGGAATTTTTTTGAAATTACTACGAAACCCAACAGTGGTATCAGAGCCTAGGTTTTATATGTTGATGTTATATGCACGAGTAGAACACAAGTGAGTTGTGGGCGTTATAAGTCATACTGCTTACCAGCATGTCATACTTTGGTTCGGCGGTATTGTTGGACGAAGCGGCCCGGACCGACATTACGCGTACGCTTACGCGAGACCGGTTCTCCCGACGTGCTTTGCACATAGGTGGCTTGCGGGTGACAGTTTCTCCAACTTTAGTTGAATCGAGTGTGGCTACGCCCGGTCCTTGCGAAGGTTAAAACAGCACCAACTTGACAAACTATCGTTGTGGTTTTGATGCGTAGGTAAGATTGGTTCTTGCTTAAGCCCGTAGCAGCCACGTAAAACTTGCAACAACAAAGTAGAGGACGTCTAACTTGTTTTTGCAGGGCATGTTGTGATGTGATATGGTCAAGACATGATGCTAAATTTTATTGTATGAGATGATCATGTTTTGTAACCAAGTTATCGGCAACTGGCAGGAGCCATATGGTTGTCGCTTTATTGTATGCAATGAGATCGCGCTGTAATGCTTTACTTTATCACTAAGCGGTAGCGATAGTCGTGGAAGCATAAGATTGGCGAGACGACAACGATGCTATGATGGAGATCAAGGTGTCGCGCCGGTGACGATGGTGATCACGATGGTGCTTCGAAGATGGAGATCACAAGCACAAGATGATGATGGCCATATCATATCACTTATATTGATTGCATGTGATGTTTATATTTTATGCATCTTATCTTGCTTTGTTTGACGGTAGCATTATAAGATGATCTCTCACTAATTATCAAGAAGTGTTCTCCCTGAGTATGCACCGTTGCGAAAGTTCTTCGTGCTGAGACACCACGTGATGATCGGGTGTGATAGGCTCTACGTTCAAATACAACGGGTGCAAAATAGTTGCACACGCGGAATACTCAGGTTATACTTGACGAGCCAAGCATATACAGATATGGCCTCGGAACACGGAGACCGAAAGGTCGAGCGTGAATCATATAGTAGATATGATCAACATAGTGATGTTCACCAATGAAACTACTCCATCTCACGTGATGATCGGACATGGTTTAGTTGATTTGGATCACGTGATCACTTAGAGGATTAGAGGGATGTCTATCTAAGTGGGAGTTCTTAAGTAATATGATTAATTGAACTTAAATTTATCATGAACTTAGTCCTGGTAGTATTTTGCAAATTATGTTGTACATCAATAGCTCGCGTTGTTGCTTCCCTGTGTTTATTTTGATATGTTCCTAGAGAAAATTGTGTTGAAAGATGTTAGTAGCAATGATGCGGATTGGATCCATGATCTGAGGTTTATCCTCATTGCTGCACAGAAGAATTATGTCCTTGATGCACCGCTAGGTGACAGACCTATTGCAAGAGCAGATGCAGACGTTATGAACGTTTGGCTAGCTCAATATGATGACTACTTGATAGTTTAGTGCACCATGCTTAATAGCTTAGAATCGGGACTTCAAAGACGTTTTGAACGTCATGGAGCATATGAAATGTTCCAGGAGTTGAAGTTAATATTTCAAGCAAATACCTGAGTTGAGAGATATGAAGTCTCCAACAAGTTCTATAGCTAAAAGATGGAGGAGAATCGCTCAACTAGTGAGCATGTGCCCAGATTGTCTGAGTACTACAATCGCTTGTATCAAGTGGGAGTTAATCTTCCAGATAAGATAGTGATTGACAGAATTCTCTAGTCACCATCACCAAGTTAGTAGAACTTCGTGATGAACTATGATATGCAAGGGATAATGGAAACGATTCCCAAGCTCTTCGTAATGCGGAAATTGACGAAGGTAGAAATCGAGAAAAACATCAAGTGTTGATGGTAGACAAGACCACTAGTTTAAAGAGAAGGGCATAGGGAAGAAGGGGAACTTCAAGAAGAACAGCAAGCAAGTTGCTGCTCAAGTGAAGAAGCCCAAGTCTGGTCCTAAGCCTGAGACTAAGTGTTTCTACTGCAAAGGGACTGGTCACTGGAAGCGGAACTACCCCAAGTGATTGGCAGATAAGAAGGATGGCAAAGTGAACATAAGTATATTTGATATACATGTTATTGATGTGTACTTTACTAGTGTTTATAGCAACCCCTCAGTATTTGATACTAGTTCAGTTGCTAAGATTAGTAACTCGAAACAGGAGTTGCAGAATAAACAGAGACTAGTTAAGGGTGAAGTGACGATGTGTGTTGGAAGTGGTTCCAAGATTGATATGATCATCATCGCACACTCCCTATACTTTCACGATTAGTGTTGAACCTGAATAAGTGTTATTTGGTGTTTGCGTTGAGCATGAATATGATTTGATCATGTTTATTGCAATACGGTTATTCATTTAAAGTTAGAGAATAATTGTTGTTCTGTTTACATGAATAAAACCTTATATGGTTACACACCCAATGAAAATAGTTCGTTGGATCTCGATCGTAGTGATACACATAATCATAATATTGAAACCAAAAGATGCAAAGTTAATAATGATAGTGCAACTTATTTGTGGCACTGCCGTTTAGGTCATATTGGTGTAAAGCGCATGAAGAAACTCCATGCTGATGGGATTTTGGAATCACTTGATTATGAATCACTTGATGCTTGCGAACCATGCCTCATGAGCAAGATGACTAAGACTCCGTTCTCCGGAGCGAGCAACTGACTTATTGGAAATAATACATACTGATGTATGCGGTCCGATGAGTGTTAAGGCTCACGGCAAGTATCGTTATTTTCTGAACTTCACAGATGATTTGAGCAGATATGGGTATATCTACTTGAACTGGAAAATCACCGTAACAAGAAAATAAAGTTTCTACGATCTGATCGCGGAGAAAAATATTTGAGTTACGAGTTTGGTCTTCAATTAAAACAATGTGGAATAGTTTCACAAACTCATGCCACATGGAACACCACAGCATAATGGTGTGTCCGAACGTCATAACCGTACTTTATTAGATATAGTGCGATCCATGATGTCTCTTACCGATCTACCACTATCGTTTTGGGGTTATGCATTAGAGACAGCTGCATTCACGTTAAAAGGGCACCATCTAAATCTGTTGAGACGACACCATATGAACTGTGGTTTGGCAAGAAACCAAAGTTGTCGTTTCTTAAAGTTTGGGGTTGTGATGCTTGTCGGAAATATACCCTAGAGGCAATAATAAAAGCATTATTATTATATTTCCTTGTTCATGATAATTGTCTTTATTCATGCTATAATTGTGTTATCCGGAAATCGTAATACATGTGTGAATAATAGACACCAACATGTCCCTAGTAAGCCTCTAGTTGACTAGCTCGTTGATCAACAGATAGTCATGGTTTCCTGACTATGGACATTGGATGTCATTGATAACGAGATCACATCATTAGGAGAATGATGTGATGGACAAGACCCAATCCTAAACATAGCATAAGATCGTATAGTTCGTTTGCTAGGGTTTTTCCAATGTCAAGTATCCTTTCCTTAGACCATGAGATCGTGTAACTCCCGGATACCGTAGGAGTGCTTTGGGTGTACCAAACGTCACAACGTAATTGGGTGACTATAAAGGTATACTACGGGTATCTCCGAAAGTGTCTGTTGGGTTGACACGGATCAAGACTGGGATTTGTCACTCCGTATGACGGAGAGGTATCACTGGGCCCACTCGGTAATGCATCATCATTACGAGCTCAAAGTGACCAAGTGTCTGGTCATGGTATCATGCATTACGGCACGATTAAAGTGACTTGCCGGTAACGAGATTGAACGAGGTATTGGGATACCGACGATCGGATCTCGGGCAAGTAACATACCGATTGACAAAGGGAATTGTATACGGGGTTGCTTGAATCCTCGACATCGTGGTTCATCCGATGAGATCATCGAGGAGCATGTGGGAGCCAACATGGGTATCCAGATCCCGCTGTTGGTTATTGACCGGAGAGCATCTCGGTCATGTCTACATGTCTCCCGAACCCGTAGGGTCTACACACTTAAGGTTCGGTGACGCTAGGGTTGTAGGGATATGTATATGCAGTAACCCGAATGTTGTTCGGAGTCCCGGATGAGATCACGGACGTCACGAGGAGTTCCGGAATGGTCCGGAGATAAAGAATTATATATAGGAAGTGCTATTTCGGGCATCGAGACAAGTTTCGGGGTCACCGGTATTGTACCGGGACCACCGGAAGGGTCCCGGGGGTCCACCGGGTGGGGCCACCTGCCCCGGGGGGCCACATGGGCTGTAGGGGGTGCGCCTTGGCCTATATGGGCCAAGGGCACCAGCCCCAAGAGGCCCATGCGCCTAGGGTTCAAGAAGGGAAGAGTCCCAAAGGGGGAAGGCACCTCCTAGGTGCCTTGGGGAGGAGGGATTCCTCCCCTTGGCCGCACCCCCCTAGGAGATTGGATCTCCTAGGGTCGGCGCCCCCCCCCCTTGGACACCCTATATATAGTGGGGGAAGGAGGGCCTCTCATAACACATCTTTGGTGCCTCCCTCTCCCTCTCCAACACATCGTCCTCCTCCATAGTGCTTGGCGTAGCCCTGCCAGAGTACTGCAGCTCCACCACCACCACGCCGTCGTGCTGCTGCTGGAGCCATCTTCCTCAACCTCTCCTTCCCTCTTGCTGGATCAAGAAGAAGGAGACGTCACGCTGACCGTACGTGTGTTGAACGCGGAGGTGCCGTCCGTTCAGCGCTAGGATCTCCGGTGATTTGGATCACATCGAGTACGCCTTCCTCATCCCCGTTCTTTGAACGCTTCCGCGCGTGATCTACAAAGGTATGTAGATGCAATCCAATCACTCGTTGCTAGATGAACTCCTAGATGGATGTTGGTGAAACCGTAGGAAATTTTTTGTTTTCTGCAACGTTCCCCAACAGTGGTATCAGAGCTAGGTCTATGCGTAGTTCTCTTGCACGAGTAGAACACAATTTGTTGTGGGCGTTGATGTTGTCAACTTTCTTGTCGCTACTAGTGTTATCTTGCTTCAACGGTATTGTGGGATGAAGTGGCCCGGACCAACCTCACACGCACGCTTACGTGAGACCGGTTCCACCGACTAACATGCACAAGTTGCATAAAGGTGGCTGGCGGGTGTCTGTCTCTCCCACTTTAGTTGGGGCGGATTCGATGAAAAGGGTCCTTATGAAGGGTAAATATAAGTTGACAAATCACGTTGTGGCTTTCACGTAGGTAAGAAAACGTTCTTGCTAGAACCCTATTTCAGCCACGTAAAACTTGCAACAACAATTAGAGGACGTCTAACTTGTTTTTGCAGCAAGTGCTTTGTGATATGATATGGCCAAAGTTGTGATGAATGATGAATGATCTATATGTAATGTATGAGATGTTCATGCTATTGTAATAGGAATCACGACTTGCATGTCGATGAGTATGACAACCGGCAGGAGCCATAGGAGTTGTCTTTATTTTTTGTATGACCTGCGTGTCATTGAGAAATGCCATGTAAATTACTTTACTTTATTGCTAAACGCGTTAGCCATAGTAGTAGAAGTAATAGTTGGCGAGCAACTTCATGGAGACACAATGATGGAGATCATGATGATGGAGATCATGGTGTCATGCCGGTGACAAGATGATCATGGAGCCCCAAGATGGAGATCAAAGGAGCTATGTGATATTGGCCATATCATGTCACTATTATTATTTGATTGCATGTGATGTTTATCATGTTTTTAATCTTGTTTGCTTAGAACGACGGTAGTAAATAAGATGATCCCTCATAATAATTTCAAGAAAGTGTTCCCCCTAACTGTGCACCGTTGCGACAGTTCGTTGTTTCAAAGCACCACGTGATGATCGGGTGTGATAGATTCTAACGTTCACATACAACGGGTGTAAGATAGATTTACACATGCAAAACACTTAGGTTGACTTGACGAGCCTAGCATGTACAGACATGGCCTCGGAACACAGAAGACCGAAAGGTCGAGCATGAGTCGTATAGAAGATACGATCAACATGAAGATGTTCACCGACGTTGACTAGTCCGTCTCACGTGATGATCGGACACGGCCTAGTTAACTCGGATCATGTTATACTTAGATGACTGGAGGGATGTCTATCTAAGTGAGAGTTCATTGAATAATTTGATTAGATGAACTTAATTATCATGAACTTAGTCTAAAATCTTTACAATATGTCTTGTAGATCAAATGGCCAACGTAGTCCTCAACTTCAACGCGTTCCTAGAGAAAACCAAGCTGAAAGACGATGGCAGCAACTACACGGACTGGGTCCGGAACCTGAGGATCATCCTCATAGCTGCCAAGAAAGATTATGTCCTACAAGCACTGCTAGGTGATGCACCTGTTCTCCCTGCAGAACAAGACGTTATGAACGCTTGGCAGGCACGTACCGATGACTACTCCCTTGTTCAGTGCGGCATGCTTTACAGCCTAGAGCCGGGGCTCCAAAAGCGTTTTGAGAGACACGGAGCATATGAGATGTTCGAAGAGCTGAAAATGGTTTTCCAAGCTCATGCCCGGGTCGAGAGATATGAAGTCCCCGACAAATTCTTCAGCTGTAATATGGAGGAAAATAGTTCTGTCAGTGAGCACATACTCACAATGTCTGGGTTACATAACCGCTTGACTCAGCTGGGAGTTAATCTCCCGGATGACGCGGTCATTGACAGAATCCTTCAGTCGCTTCCACTGAGCTACAAGAGCTTTGTGATGAACTTCAATATGCAGGGGATGGAAAAGACCATTCCTGAAGTATTTGCAATGCTGAAATCAGCAGAGGTAGAAGTCAAAAAGGAACATCAAGTGTTGATGGTGAATAAAACCACTAAGTTCAAGAAAGGCAAGGGTAAGAAAACCTTCAAGAAAGACGGCAAGGGAGTTGCCGCGCCCGGCAAGCAAGCTGCCAGGAAGAAGCCAAAGAATGGACCCAAGCCTGAGACTGAGTGCTTTTATTGCAAGGAAAGTGGTCACTGGAAGCGGAACTGCCCCAAATACTTAGCGGACAAGAAGGCCGGCAAAACGAAAGGTATATGTGATATACATGTAATTGATGTGTACCTTACCAGTACTCGTAGTAGCTCCTGGGTATTTGATACCGGTGCGGTTGCTCACATTTGTAACTCAAAACAGGAGCTGCGGAATAAGCGGAGACTGGCGAAGGACGAGGTGACGATGCGCGTCGGGAATGGTTCCAAGGTCGATGTGATCGCCGTCGGCACGCTGCCTCTTCATTTACCTACGGGATTAGTTTTAAACCTCAATAATTGTTATTTAGTGCCAAGTTTGAGCATGAACATTGTATCAGGATCTCGTTTAATTCGAGATGGCTACTCATTTAAATCCGAGAATAATGGTTGTTCTATTTATATGAGAGATATGTTTTATGGTCATGCTCCGATGGTAAATGGTTTATTCTTAATGAATCTCGAGCGTAATGCTACACATATTCATAGTGTGAGTACCAAAAGATGTAAGGTTGATAATGATAGTCCCACATACTTGTGGCACTGCCGCCTTGGTCACATAGGTGTCAAACGCATGAAGAAGCTCCATGCTGATGGACTTTTAGAGTCTCTTGATTACGAATCATTTGACACGTGCGAACCATGCCTCATGGGTAAAATGACCAAGACTCCGTTCTCAGGAACAATGGAGCGAGCAACCAACTTATTGGAAATCATACATACTGATGTGTGCGGTCCAATGAGTGTTGAGGCGCGCGGTGGCTATCGTTATGTTCTCACCCTCACTGATGACTTAAGTAGATATGGGTATGTCTACTTAATGAAACACAAGTCTAAGACCTTTGAAAAGTTCAAGGAATTTCAGAGTGAGGTTGAGAATCAACGTGACAGAAAAATCAAGTTCCTATGATCAGATCGTGGAGGAGAATACTTGAGTCACGAGTTTGGCACACACTTAAGAAAATGTGGAATAGTTTCATAGCTCACGCCGCCTGGAACACCTCAACGTAATGGTGTGTCTGAACGTCGTAATCGCACTCTATTAGATATGGTGCGATCTATGATGTCTCTTGCCGATTTACCGCTATCTTTTTGGGGCTATGCTTTAGAGACTGCCGCATTCACTTTAAATAGGGCTCCGTCGAAATCCGTTGAGACGACACCATTTGAATTATGGTTTGGGAAGAAACCTAAGCTGTCGTTTCTAAAAGTTTGGGGATGCGATGCTTATGTCAAGAAACTTCAACCTGAAAAGCTCGAACCCAAATCGGAAAAATGCGTCTTCATAGGATACCCTAAAGAAACTATTGGGTATACCTTCTACCTCAAATCCGAAGGCAAGATCTTTGTTTCCAAGAATGGATCCTTTCTGGAGAAAGAGTTTCTCTCGAAAGAAGTAAGTGGGAGGAAAGTAGAACTTGATGAAGTATTACCTCTTGAACCGGAAAATGGCAGAACTCAAGAAAATGTTCCTGAGGTGCCTGCACCGACTAGAGAGGAAGTTAATGTTGATGATCAAGATACTTCTGATCAAGCTCCTACTGAGATTCGAAGGTCCACAAGGACACGTTTCGCACCAGAGTGGTACGGCAACCCTGTCTTGGAAATCATGTTGTTAGACAACGGTGAACCTTCGAACTATGAAGAAGCGATGGCGGGCCCGGATTTCGACAAATGGCTAGAAGCCATGAAATCCGAGATAGGATCCATGTATGAAAACGAAGTATGGACTTTGACTGACTTGCCCGTTGAGCGGTGAGCCATAGAAAATAAATGGATCTTTAAGAAGAAGACAAACGCGGATGGTAATGTGACCATCTATAAAGCTCGGCTTGTCGCTAAGGGTTATCGATAAGTTCAAGGGGTTGACTACGATGAGACTTTCTCACCGGTAGCGAAGCTGAAGTCCGTCCGAATCATGTTAGCGATTGCCGCATTCTATGATTATGAAATATGGCAAATGGACGTCAAAACGGCATTCCTTAATGGTTTCCTTAAGGAAGAATTGTATATGATGCAGCCAGAAGGTTTTGTCGATCCTAAGTATGCTGACAAGGTGTGCAAGCTCCAACGCTCGATTTATGGGCTGGTGCAAGCATCTCGGAGTTGGAACATTCGCTTTGATGAGATGATCAAAGCGTTTGGGTTTACGCAGACTTATGGAGAAGCCTGCGTTTACAAGAAAGTGAGTGGGAGCTCTGTAGCATTTCTCATATTATATGTAGATGACATACTTTTGATGGGAAATGATATAGAACTCTTGGACAACATAAAGGCCTACTTGAATAAGAGTTTTTCAATGAAGGACCTTGGAGAAGCTGCTTATATATTAGGCATCAAGATCTACAGAGATAGGTCAAGACGCCTCATAGGTCTTTCACAAAGCACATACCTTGATAAGATATTGAAGAAGTTCAATATGGATCTATCTAAGAAGGGGTTCTTGCCTGTGTTACAAGGTGTGAAATTGAGCTCAGCTCAATGTCCGACCACGACAGAAGATATAGAAGAGATGAGTGTCATCCCCTATGCCTCAGCCATAGGTTCTATTATGTATGCCATGCTGTGTACCAGACCTGATGTAAACCTTGCCGTAAGTTTGGTAGGAAGGTACCAAAGTAATCCCGGCAAGGAACACTGGACAGCGGTCAAGAATATCCTGAAGTACCTGAAAAGGACTAAGGAAATGTTTCTCATCTATGGAGGTGACGAAGAGCTCGTCGTAAAGGGTTACGCCGACGCTAGCTTCGACACAGATCTGGATGACTCAAAGTCACAAACCGGGTACGTGTATATTTTGAATGGTGGGGCAGTAAGCTGGTGCAGTTGCAAGCAGAGCGTCGTGGCGGGATCTACATCTGAAGCGGAGTACATGGCAGCCTCGGAGGCAGCACATGAAGCAATTTGGGTGAAGGAGTTCATCACCGACCTAGGAGTCATACCCAATGCGTCGGGGCCGATCAAGCTCTTCTGTGACAACACTGGAGCTATTGCTCTTGCCAAGGAGCCCAGGTATCACAAGAAGACAAGGCACATCAAGCGTCGCTTCAACTCCATTCGTGAAAATGTTCAAGATGGAGACATAGATATTTGTAAAGTACGCACGGACCTGAATGTAGCAGATCCGTTGACTAAACCTCTCCCTAGAGCAAAACATGATCAACACCAGAATTCCATGGGTGTTCGATTCATCACAATGTAACTAGATTATTGACTCTAGTGCAAGTGGGAGACTATTGGAAATATGCCCTAGAGGCAATAATAAAAGCATTATTATTATATTTCCTTGTTCATGATAATTGTCTTTATTCATGCTATAATTGTGTTATCCGGAAATCGTCATACATGTGTGAATAATAGACACCAACATGTCCCTAGTAAGCCTCTAGTTGACTAGCTCGTTGATCAACAGATAGTCATGGTTTCCTGACTATGGACATTGGATGTCATTGATAACGAGATCACATCATTAGGAGAATGATGTGATGGACAAGACCCAATCCTAAACATAGCATAAGATCGTATAGTTCGTTTGCTAGGGTTTTTCCAATGTCAAGTATCCTTTCCTTAGACCATGAGATCGTGTAACTCCCGGATACCGTAGGAGTGCTTTGGGTGTACCAAACGTCACAACGTAACTGGGTGACTATAAAGGTATACTACGGGTATCTCCGAGAGTGTCTGTTGGGTTGACACGGATCAAGACTGGGATTTGTCACTCCGTATGACGGAGAGGTATCACTGGGCCCACTCGGTAATGCATCATCATTATGAGCTCAAAGTGACCAAGTGTTTGGTCACGGGATCATGCATTACGGAACGATTAAAGTGACTTGCCGGTAACGAGATTGAACGAGGTATTGGGATACCGACGATCGGATCTCGGGCAAGTAACATACCGATTGACAAAGGGAATTGTATACGGGGTTGCTTGAATCCTCGACATCGTGGTTCATCCGATGAGATCATCGAGGAGCATGTGGGAGCCAACATGGGTATCCAGATCCCGCTGTTGGTTATTGACCGGAGAGCATGTAGGTCATGTCTACATGTCTCCCGAACCCGTAGGGTCTACACACTTAAGGTTCGGTGACGCTAGGGTTGTAGGGATATGTATATGCAGTAACCCGAATGTTGTTCGGAGTCCCGGATGAGATCACGGACGTCACGAGGAGTTCCGGAATGGTCCGGAGATAAAGAATTATATATAGGAAGTGCTATTTCGGGCATCGGGACAAGTTTCGGGGTCACCGGTATTGTACCGGGACCACCGGAAGGGTCCCGGGGGTCCACCGGGTGGGGCCACCTGCCCCGGGGGGCCACATGGGCTGTAGGGGGTGCGCCTTGGCCTATATGGGCCAAGGGCACCAGCCCCAAGAGGCCCATGCGCCTAGGGTTCAAGAAGGGAAGAGTCCCAAAGGGGGAAGGCACCTCCTAGGTGCCTTGGGGAGGAGGGATTCCTCCCCTTGGCCGCACCCCCCTAGGAGATTGGATCTCCTAGGGCCGGCGCCCCCCCCCTTGGACACCCTATATATAGTGGGGGAAGGAGGGCCTCTCATAACACATCTTTGGTGCCTCCCTCTCCCTCTCCAACACATCGTCCTCCTCCATAGTGCTTGGCGTAGCCCTGCCAGAGTACTGCAGCTCCACCACCACCACGCCGTCGTGCTGCTGCTGGAGCCATCTTCCTCAACCTCTCCTTCCCTCTTGCTGGATCAAGAAGAAGGAGACGTCACGCTGACTGTACGTGTGTTGAACGCGGAGGTGCCGTCCGTTCGGCGCTAGGATCTCCGGTGATTTGGATCACGTCGAGTACGCCTTCCTCATCCTCGTTCTTTGAACGCTTCCGCGCGTGATCTACAAAGGTATGTAGATGCAATCCAATCACTCGTTGCTAGATGAACTCCTAGATGGATGTTGGTGACGGAACCCTTCCTCGACACTTTGCTGGATCGGAGTCCGGGGATCGTCATCGAGCTGAACGTGTGCTAGAACTCGGAGGTGCCGTAGTTTCGGTGCTTGATCGGTCGGGCCGTGAAGACGTACGACTACATCAACCAAGTTAACGCTTCCGTTGTCGATCTACAAGGGTACATAGATCACACTCTCCCCCTCTCGTTGCTATGCATCACCATGATCTTGCGTGAGCGTAGGAAATTTTTTGAAATTACTACGAAACCCAACAGTGGTATCAGAGCCTAGGTTTTATATGTTGATGTTATATGCACGAGTAGAACACAAGTGAGTTGTGGGCGATATAAGTCATACTGCTTACCAGCATGTCATACTTTGGTTCGGCGGTATTGTTGGATGAAGCGGCCCGGACCGACATTACGCGTACGCTTACGCGAGACCGGTTCTCCCGACGTGCTTTGCACATAGGTGGCTTGCGGGTGACAGTTTCTCCCACTTTAGTTGAATCGAGTGTGGCTACGCCCGGTCCTTGCGAAGGTTAAAACAGCACCAACTTGACAAACTATCGTTGTGGTTTTGATGCGTAGGTAAGATTGGTTCTTGCTTAAGCCCGTAGCAGCCACGTAAAACTTGCAACAACAAAGTAGAGGACGTCTAACTTGTTTTTGCAGGGCATGTTGTGATGTGATATGGTCAAGACATGATGCTAAATTTTATTGTATGAGATGATCATGTTTTGTAACCAAGTTATCGGCAACTGGCAGGAGCCATATGGTTGTCGCTTTATTGTATGCAATGAGATCGCGCTGTAATGCTTTACTTTATCACTAAGCGGTAGCGATAGTCGTGGAAGCATAAGATTGGCGAGACGACAACGATGCTATGATGGAGATCAAGGTGTCGCGCCGGTGATGATGGTGATCACGATGGTGCTTCGAAGATGGAGATCACAAGCACAAGATGATGATGGCCATATCATATCACTTATATTGATTGCATGTGATGTTTATATTTTATGCATCTTATCTTGCTTTGTTTGACGGTAGCATTATAAGATGATCTCTCACTAATTATCAAGAAGTGTTCTCCCTGAGTATGCACCGTTGCAAAAGTTCTTCGTGCTGAGACACCACGTGATGATCGGGTGTGATAGGCTCTACGTTCAAATACAACGGGTGCAAAACAGTTGCACACGCGGAATACTCAGGTTATACTTGACGAGCCAAGCATATACAGATATGGCCTCGGAACACGGAGATCGAAAGGTCGAGCGTGAATCATATAGTAGATATGATCAACATAGTGATGTTCACCAATGAAACTACTCCATCTCACGTGATGATCGGACATGGTTTAGTTGATTTGGATCACGTGATCACTTAGAGGATTAGAGGGATGTCTATCTAAGTGGGAGTTCTTCAGTAATATGATTAATTGAACTTAAATTTATCATGAACTTAGTCCTGGTAGTATTTTGCAAATTATGTTGTACATCAATAGCTCGCGTTGTTGCTTCCCTGTGTTTATTTTGATATGTTCCTAGAGAAAATTGTGTTGAAAGATGTTAGTAGCAATGATGCGGATTGGATCCATGATCTGAGGTTTATCCTCATTGCTGCACAGAAGAATTATGTCCTTGATGCACCGCTAGGTGACAGACCTATTGCAAGAGCAGATGCAGACGTTATGAACGTTTGGCTAGCTCAATATGATGACTACTTGATAGTTTAGTGCACCATGCTTAATAGCTTAGAATCGGGACTTCAAAGACGTTTTGAACGTCATGGAGCATATGAGATGTTCCAGGAGTTGAAGTTAATATTTCAAGCAAATACCCGAGTTGAGAGATATGAAGTCTCCAACAAGTTCTATAGCTAAAAGATGGAGGAGAATCGCTCAACTAGTGAGCATGTGCCCAGATTGTCTGAGTACTACAATCGCTTGAATCAAGTGGGAGTTAATCTTCCAGATAAGATAGTGATTGACAGAATTCTCTAGTCACCATCACCAAGTTAGTAGAACTTCGTGATGAACTATGATATGCAAGGGATAATGGAAACGATTCCCAAGCTCTTCGTAATGCGGAAATTGACGAAGGTAGAAATCGAGAAAAACATCAAGTGTTGATGGTAGACAAGACCACTAGTTTAAAGAGAAGGGCAGAGGGAAGAAGGGGAACTTCAAGAAGAACAGCAAGCAAGTTGCTGCTCAAGTGAAGAAGCCCAAGTCTGGTCCTAAGCCTGAGACTAAGTGTTTCTACTGCAAAGGGACTGGTCACTGGAAGCGGAACTACCCCAAGTGATTGGCAGATAAGAAGGATGGCAAAGTGAACATAAGTATATTTGATATACATGTTATTAATGTGTACTTTACTAGTGTTTATAGCAACCCCTCAGTATTTGATACTAGTTCAGTTGCTAAGATTAGTAACTCGAAACAGGAGTTGCAGAATAAACAGAGACTAGTTAAGGGTGAAGTGACGATGTGTGTTGGAAGTGGTTCCAAGATTGATATGATCATCATCGCACACTCCCTATACTTTCACGATTAGTGTTGAACCTGAATAAGTGTTATTTGGTGTTTGCGTTGAGCATGAATATGATTTGATCATGTTTATTGCAATACGGTTATTCATTTAAAGTTAGAGAATAATTGTTGTTCTGTTTACATGAATAAAACCTTATATGGTTACACACCCAATGAAAATAGTTCGTTGGATCTCGATCGTAGTGATACACATAATCATAATATTGAAACCAAAAGATGCAAAGTTAATAATGATAGTGCAACTTATTTGTGGCACTGCCGTTTAGGTCATATTGGTGTAAAGCGCATGAAGAAACTCCATGCTGATGGGATTTTGGAATCACTTGATTATGAATCACTTGATGCTTGCGAACCATGCCTCATGGGCAAGATGACTAAGACTCCGTTCTCCGGAGCGAGCAACTGACTTATTGGAAATAATACATACTGATGTATGCGGTCCGATGAGTGTTAAGGCTCACGGCAAGTATCGTTATTTTCTGAACTTCACAGATGATTTGAGCAGATATGGATATATCTACTTGAAGTGGAAAATCACCGTAACAAGAAAATAAAGTTTCTACGATCTGATCGTGGAGAAAAATATTTGAGTTACGAGTTTGGTCTTCAATTAAAACAATGTGGAATAGTTTCACAAACTCATGCCACATGGAACACCACAGCATAATGGTGTGTCCGAACGTCATAACCGTACTTTATTAGATATAGTGCGATCCATGATGTCTCTTACCGATCTACCACTATCGTTTTGGGGTTATGCATTAGAGACAGCTGCATTCACGTTAAAAGGGCACCATCTAAATCTGTTGAGACGACACCATATGAACTGTGGTTTGGCAAGAAACCAAAGTTGTCGTTTCTTAAAGTTTGGGGTTGTGATGCTTGTTGGAAATATGCCCTAGAGGCAATAATAAAAGCATTATTATTATATTTCCTTGTTCATGATAATTGTCTTTATTCATGCTATAATTGTGTTATCCGGAAATCGTCATACATGTGTGAATAATAGACACCAACATGTCCCTAGTAAGCCTCTAGTTGACTAGCTCGTTGATCAACAGATAGTCATGGTTTCCTGACTATGGACATTGGATGTCATTGATAACGAGATCACATCATTAGGAGAATGATGTGATGGACAAGACCCAATCCTAAACATAGCATAAGATCGTATAGTTCGTTTGCTAGGGTTTTTCCAATGTCAAGTATCCTTTCCTTAGACCATGAGATCGTGTAACTCCCGGATACTGTAGGAGTGCTTTGGGTGTACCAAACGTCACAACGTAATTGGGTGACTATAAAGGTATACTACGGGTATCTCCGAAAGTGTCTGTTGGGTTGACACGGATCAAGACTGGGATTTGTCACTCCGTATGACGGAGAGGTATCACTGGGCCCACTCGGTAATGCATCATCATTATGAGCTCAAAGTGACCAAGTGTCTGGTCACGGGATCATGCATTACGGCACGAGTAAAGTGACTTGCCGGTAACGAGATTGAACGAGGTATTGGGATACCGACGATCGAACTCGGGCAAGTAACATACCGATTGACAAAGGGAATTGTATACCGGGTTGCTTGAATCCTCGACATCGTGGATCATCGAGGAGCATGTGGGAGCCAACATGGGTATCCAGATCCCGCTGTTGGTTATTGACCGGAGAGCATCTCGGTCATGTCTACATGTCTCCCGAACCCGTAGGGTCTACACACTTAAGGTTCGGTGACGCTAGGGTTGTAGGGATATGTATATGCAGTAACCCGAATGTTGTTCGGAGTCCCGGATGAGATCCCGGACGTCACGAGGAGTTCCGGAATGGTCCGGAGATAAAGAATTATATATAGGAAGTGCTATTTCGGGCATCGGGACAAGTTTTGGGGTCACCGGTATTGTACCGGGACCACCGGAAGGGTCCCGGGAGTCCACCGGGTGGGGCCACCTGCCCCGGGGGGCCACATGGGCTGTAGGGGGTGCGCCTTGGCCTATATGGGCCAAGGGCACCAGCCCCAAGAGGCCCATGCACCTAGGGTTCAAGAAGGGAAGAGTCCCAAAGGGGGAAGGCACCTCCTAGGTGCCTTGGGGAGGAGGGATTCCTCCCCTTGGCCGCACCCCCCTAGGAGATTGGATCTCCTAGGGCCGGCGCCCCCCCTTGTACTCCCTATATATAGTGGGGGAAGGAGGGCCTCTCATAACACATCTTTGGTGCCTCCCTCTCCCTTTCCAACACATCGTCCTCCTCCATAGTGCTTGGCGTAGCCCTGTCGGAGTACTGCAGCTCCACCACCACCACGCCGTCGTGCTGCTGCTGGAGCCATCTTCCTCAACCTCTCCTTCCCTCTTGCTGGATCAAGAAGAAGGAGACGTCACGCTGACCGTACGTGTGTTGAACGCGGAGGTGCCGTCCGTTCGGCGCTAGGATCTCCGGTGATTTGGATCACGTCGAGTACGCCTTCCTCATCCCCGTTCTTTGAACGCTTCCGCGCGTGATCTACAAAGGTATGTAGATGCAATCCAATCACTCGTTGCTAGATGAACTCCTAGATGGATGTTGGTGAAACCGTAGGAAAATTTTTGTTTTCTGCAATGTTCCCCAACAATGCTTATATGAAAAAGTTTCATCCTAATAAGCTCAAACCCAAATCAGAGAAATATGTCTTCATAGGATACCCAAAGGAGACTGTTGGGTACACCTTCTATCACAAATCCGAAGGCAAGACTTTTGTTGCTAAATTCGGAGTTTTTCTAGAGAAGGAGTTTCTCTCGAAAGAAGTGAGTGGGAGGAAAGTAGAACTTGATGAGGTAACTGTACCTGCTCCCTTATTGGAAAGTAGTTCATCACAGAAATCTGTTCCTGTGACTACTACACCAATTAGTGAGGAAGCTAATGATGATGATCATGTAACTTCAGATAAAGTTACTACCAAATCTCATAGGTAAACCAGAGTGAGATCCGCACCAGAGTGGTACGGTAATCCTGTTCTGGAAGTCATGTTACTAGACCATGACGAACTTGCGAACTATGAAGAAGCAATGATGAGCCCAGATTCCGCGAAATGGTTTGAGGCCATGAAACCTGAGATATGATCCATGTATGAGAACAAAGTATGGACTTTGATGGATTTGCCCGATGATCGGCAAGCCATAGAAAATAAATGGATCTTCAAGAGGAAGACGAACGCTGATAGTAGTGTTACTATCTACAAAGCTAGAATTGTCGCAAAAGGTTTTCGACAAGTTCAAGGTGTTGACTACGATGAGAGTTTCTCACTCGTATCTATGCTTAAGTCTGTCCGAATCATGTTAGCAATTGCCGCATTTTATGAAATCCGGCAAATGGATAAACAAAACTGCATTCCTTAATGAATTTATTAAAGAAGAGTTGTATATGATACAACCAGAAGGTTTTGTCAATCTTAAAGGTGGTAACAAAATGTGCAAGCTCCAGCGATCCATCTATGGACTGGTGCAAACATCTCGGAGTTGGAATATACGCTTTGATAAGATGATCAAAGCATATAGTTTATACAGACTTACGGTGAAGCCTGTATTTACAAGAAAGTGAGTGGGAGCACTACAACATTTCTGATAAGTATATGTGAACAACATATTGTTGATCAGAAATAATGTATAATTTTTTGGAAAGCATAAAGGAATATTTGAAAGGAGTTTTTCAAAAAAATACCTCGGTGAAGCTGCTTACATATTGAGTATCAAGATCTATAGAGATAGATCAAGACGCTTGATAAGTTTTTTCAATGAGTACATACCTTGACAAGATTTTGAAGTAGTTCAAAATGGAACAGTCAAAGAAAAAATTTCTTGCCTGTGTTACAAGGTGTGAAATTGAGTAAGACTCAAAGCCCGACCACGGCAGAAGATAGAAATAGAATGAAAGTCATTCCCTATGCCTCAGCCATAGGTTCTATAAAGTATGCCATGCTGTGTACCAGATCTATTGTATACCCTACACTATGTTAAGCAAGGGAGTACAATAGTGATCTAAGAGTAGATCACTGGACAACAGTCAAAATTATCCTTAGTGGAATAAGGAAATATTTCTCAATTATGGAGGTGACAAAAAGGTTCGTCGTAAAAAGTTACGTCGATGCAAGTTTTGACACAGATCTGGATGACTCTAGGTCTCGATCTAGATACATATTGAAAGTGGGAGCAATAAGCTAGACTAGCTCCGTGTAGAGCATTGTTGACATAGAAATTCGCAAAATACTTACGGATCTGAATGTGACAGACCCGTTGACTAAAATTATCTCACAAGCAAAACATGATCACACCTTAGTACTCTTTGGGTGTTAATCACATAGCGATGTGAACTAGATTACTGACTCTAGTAAACCCTTTGGGTGTTGATCACATATCGATGTGAACTATGGGTGTTAATCACATGGCGATGTGAACTATTGCTGTTAAATCACATGGCAATGTGAACTAGATTATTGACTCTAGTGCAAGTGGGAGACTGAAGGAAATATGCCCTAGAGGCAATAATAAAGTTATTATTTATTTCCTTATATCATGATAAATGTTTATTATTCATGTTAGAATTTTATTAACCGGAAACATAATACATGTGTGAATACATAGACAAACAGAGTGTCACTAGTATGCCTCTACTTGACTAGCTCATTAATCAAAGATGGTTATGTTTCCTAACCATAGACAAAGAGTTGTTATTTGATTAATGGGATCACATCATTAGATGAATGATCTGATTGACTTGACCCATTCCGTTAGCTTAGCACTTGATCGTTTAGTATGTTGCTATTTGCTTTCTTCATGACTTATACATGTTCCTATGACTATGAGATTATGCAACTCCCGTTTGCCGGAGGAACACTTTGTGTGCTACCAAACGTCACAACGTAACTGGGTGATTATAAAGGAGCTCTACAGGTGTCTCCAAAGGTACATGTTGGGTTGGCGTATTTCGAGATTAGGATTTGTCACTCCGATTGTCGGAGAGGTATCTCTGGCCCCTCTCGGTAATGCACATCACTTAAGCCTTGCAAGCATTGCAACTAATGAGTTAGTTGCGGGATGATGTATTACAGAACGAGTAAAGAGACTTGCCGGTAACGAGATTGAACTAGGTATTGGATACCGACGATCGAATCTCGGGCAAGTAACATACCGATGACAAAGGGAACAACGTATATTGTTATGCGGTCTGACCGATAAAGATCTTCGTAGAATATGTAGGAGCCAATATGGGCATCCAGGTCCCGCTATTGGTTATTGACCGGAGACGTCTCTCGGTCATGTCTACATTGTTCTCGAACCCGTAGGGTCCGCACGCTTAAGGTTTCAATGACAATTTTATTATGAGTTTATGAGTTTTGATGTACCGAAGGAGTTCGGAGTCCCGGATGAGATTGGGGACA
This sequence comes from Triticum urartu, assembly GCF_056163025.1. NCBI lineage: Eukaryota > Viridiplantae > Streptophyta > Magnoliopsida > Poales > Poaceae > Triticum > Triticum urartu. The sequence goes on from NC_141879.1 coordinate 110,829,035, forward strand.
TGACGAGGAGTCTCGAAATAGTCGAGACGTAAAAATCGATATATTGGACGACTATATTCAGACATCGGAAAGGTTCTGAGTGATTCGGATATTTTTCAGAGTACCGGGTAGTTACGGGAGAAGCAATGGGCCTTGATGGGCTTTAGTGGGAAGAGGAGAAAGGGCAAGGGGCTGCTGCGCCCCCCCTCCCCTCTAGTCCGAATTGGACTAGGGAAAAGGGGGCCGGCCACCTCTCCTTCTCCTCCACTTCCTTCTCCCTTCCTCCCCTCTTGGTGGACTCCTACGAGGACTTGGAGTCCTAGTAGGACTCCACATCCTGGCCGCACCAAGCCTTGGCCGGCCTCCTCCTCCTCCATCCTTTATATACTGAGGCAAGGGGCACCCCATGGAGACACAAGTTGATCTTCGTGATCGTTCCTTAGCCGTGTGCGGTGCCCCCCTCCACCATATTCCACCTCGGTCATATTGTAGCGGTGCTTAGGCGAAGCCCTGCGACAGTAGTACATCAAGATCGTCACCATGCCGTCGTGCTGACGGAACTCTTCCCCGACACTTTGCTGGATCGGAGTCCGGGGATCGTCATCGAGCTGAACGTGTGCTAGAACTCGGAGGTGCCGTAGTTTCGGTGCTTGATCGGTCGGGCCGTGAAGACGTACGACTACATCAACCAAGTTAATGCTTCCGTTGTCGATCTATGCATCACCATGATCTTGCTGAGCGTAGGGATTTTTTTGAAATTACTACAAAACCCAACAGATTGGATATGCAGATGGCGGCTATTTGTCTGATCCCCATAATGCCAGATCTCAGACCGGCTTCGTGTTCCTACATGGTGGCACTGATATATCATGGAAGTCTTTGAAACAGACTCTGGTGGCAACATCTACCAATCATTCTGAAATAATTTCATTATTTGAAGCAACATGCGAATGTGTATGGCTTCGCAGAATGATAAAACACATACAACAGTCATGTGGAATGGGTTCGATAAAATCACCTACCATTATCTATGAAGATAATGCGGACTGTGTTGCGCAGATGCAAACAGGATACATGTAACACCCTCGATGCGACTATAGCTCCCACGTGTCGAGGCACGACTTAGAGACATAATCGCATTGAAGGCATATGTCGCAAGTTAGGCAATCTTCACAACATCCCATGTAATATAATAATGAAAGGGGAGATAACATAGTTGGCTTACACTCGCCACGTCAATCAAGTACATAAATAACATTACATCATCCAAACACTCATGGCCCGACTACGGCGCCAAAATAAAAGAGAACCCAACATGCGACAACGGTCCCAATCACCCCCAACTGGGCACCACTACCGATCATCGGGAAAGGAAACATAGTAACGTTGAGAGTCTTCGTCGAACTCCCACTTGAGCTCATACGCGTCTCCTGGAGCGGAAACATCAGGCCCTGCATCTGGTGTAATAGTAATCTGTGAGCCACATGGACTCAGCAATCTCGTACCCTCGCGATCAAAACTATTTAAGCTTATAGGTAAGGCAAGGTAAATATGAGTGGAGCTGCAGCAAGCGACTAGCAAGTATGGTGGCTAACTTATTCGTAAAAGAGAGCGAGAAGAGGAGGCAAAGCGCGAGCGATAAACTAGAGAGCAACCTGCGCAAACATTACTCCAACACCGTGTCCGCTTCCCAGACTCCGCCGAGAAGAGGCCATCACGGTAACACACTCAGTTGATTCATTTTAATTAAATTAAGGTTCAAGTTATCTACAACCGGACATTAACAAATTCCCATCTGCCCATAACCGCGGGCACGGCTTTCGAAAGTTCAAATCCCTGCAGGGGAGTCCCAACTTAACCCATGACAAGCTCTCACGGTCAACGAAGGAATAGGCCTCCTCCCAAGACGTTCCGATCAGACTCGGTATCTCGGTAATTCAAGACACTTCGACAGGTTAAAACAAGACCAGCAACACCGCCCGAATGTGCCAACAAATCCCGATAGGAGCTGCACATATCTCTTTCTCAGGGCACACTCAGATGAGACATCCTACGAGTAAAACCAACCCTCAAGTTGCCCCGAGGTGGCCCCGCAGTCTACTCGGTTCGGACCAACACTCAGAGGAGCACTGGCCCGGGGGGGGGGGGTAAAAATAAGATGACCCTCGGGCTCCGGAAACCCAAGGGAAAAAGAGGCTAGGTGGCAAATGGTAAAACCAAGGTTGGGCATTGCTGGAAAAGCTTTAATCAAGGCGAACTATCAAGGGGTTCCCATTATAACCCAACCGCGTAAGGAACGCAAAATCCGGGAACATAACACCGATATGACGGAAACTAGGGCGGCAAGAGTGGAACAAAACACTAGGCGAGAGGCCGAGCCTTCCACCCTTTACCAAGTATATAGATGCATTAAGATAGCAAGATAATATAATGATATCCCAACAAGTAAATAAATGTTCTAACAAGGAACGGGCTCCAATCTTCACCTGCAACTAGCAACGCTATAAGAGGGGCTGAGCAAAGCGGTAACATAGCCAATCAATGGTTTGCTAGGACAATGGTGGGTTAGAGGTTTGACATGGCAATTTTGGAGGCTTGCAAGCAAGTGGTAGGCATCGTAGCAATGGCATAGCAAAAGAGCGAGCAAACTAGCATAGCAAAGATAGTAGTGATTTCGAGGGTATGATCATCTTGCCTGCACAGTTGTCAAAGTTGACTGGATCCTCGAAAGCAAATTCAACGGGCTCCTCATTAGCGAACTCGTCTCCCGGCTCTACCCAAACAAGAAAAACAAGCAACAAGGATACAATCAACCACGTGCAAGACCAAGCAATATGATGAAGTGATGATATGTTATGCGGAATGCGATGCGGGATGCAAAATGCAAGATATGACAGGAAATGCATGAACCTGACCTCAACTTGGAAAACCAAGTGTGCCATTGGAAAGATGAGACGAAATCGCTTGAAAACGATATAAAGAACGCCGGAATCGGAGTTACAGTTTGGAAATGGCAAGCGATTCAAATATGACACCGGTCTGCGATTTACAACAAGTAGCCAACTAAATGCAATGAGATGAACATGCTACAACAACCAAACATGACAACAAAATACATGGCAGGGATGCACACAAGATGCTTAACAAAAGTCTAGCACTGAGCTACGGCAAATTCATCCATTAACAGGTTCAAACAAGCATGGAAAAATGCAAATGGCAAACAGATCTCAGACTTAGTGAAATTAACACTTGTCTGGAATTTCAGATCAAGTAGCCCTCTTCGGAGCAACAAAATTACATGCTACAGGACCTGAACATGGCAAAGTAAAGCATGGCATGGAGCTACTCAAAGAGCTTAACAAAAGTCCCTTAGTGACCTTGAGCCAAAAGGGATCAGAAAATACAATTGCAAGCATGTGAACATAGCAAAAACATAATCAGTTTTCAGACTTAGTGAAAACTGGCACATGCTGAAATATAACTCAAGTAGGCATGTTTACGAACTCGATGCACTCACTACGGTGCAAGTCATGGCAATACAAGCATACACCCATCAAGAAGGCACAAAATGCAAGCTAAAAATGGCAAGAACAATAGCATAGCATGCACGGATCAACTACAACATCATCGGCAAAATTGCAAACAAGTTGACAATCTGCCCAGATTCACAAAGTAGCGAAAGTAGAGCTTGATTGACTCAAGATAGGGTGCTCCATAATTGCAAACAAAGACATCGATGGATAGAGCACTACAACATTAACAAAACATCCTTACTGATCATCCTCAAAAGAGACACGGATCACTAGGAAACAACATGAACATATGGCATCATGAGATAAACAGATCAAGGACTTAGTGAAATTACTAAGTCCCTGAAAACAGAATTAGCAAGTGCACCACTTTGCAAGATTTCACAAGTCACCACACACATCCTAAAAATACATGGGTTGCACCTCTGAAGAGATGACAAAACCCTTAACAAAACACATGTAGAGCATCAGGGCATAGCATGCACACATTAATCATGGCAAAAATGACAAAAGTGCTAAACGGAGTAGCAGATCTGACAATTAACTCAAGTAGCCCTCTTCTAACAGCATTTCGGGCATCAAGATGAACTCAAATGAAAATGATGCAATGGAACGAAATGATGTATTCTCTGAGATGAACATTTTGATATGCTATATGCATGAATCGGAGCTACGGATGCAAAGTTACGGAACCGCGAACATGAGCACTTGGATCTGCATTTCGGGACTTAGACAAAAAAATCAACCTCTAGGGTTTACTGTTCATCCGAATCAGATCTGGGCGCGGCACGCGGATCGAGGTCCACCGGAGCTCTCGCCGGAGCTCCTGCTCACCGGCGCCGGAGGGAGAGGCCGAGGCGAGGGGCGAGGCCGGAGGCGGCAGCCGGGACGGCGAGCGGCCCGCGAGGCGAGGCGGCGCGCCGCGGCCGGGGCCGGCGGTGGCTGCGGCGGCCCGGGCGACGAGGTGGCGATGGCGGCGGCGGGGCGGCGGCGGAGGGAGAGGCGCGGGGCGCGCGGCCCGGGTGGCGGCGGAGAGGGCCCGCGATGGGCCTGGGCGGGCCGGCGCGGTGGACGGCGGCGGGAGGCCACGTGGCGCTTGCCTATTGGTCCGGGGCGGCGGCGGCGGGGCGTCCGGCCGAAACGGACATGTCCGGTGCGCGCGAGGGGATTTTTTAGGGTTTCGGAGGTAGGAGGAGATCCGAAAATCGGGGGGCCTTTAAATAGGCATAGAGGGAGCTAGGAGAGTCCAAATGAAGTGCGGTTTTCGACCACGCGATCATGATCGAACGCTCTAGATGGAGCATAGTTAGGTGGGTTTTGGGACAAATTGGAGGGGTGTTGGGCTGCAACACACCCGAGGCCTTTTCGGTCCCTCGGTTAACCGTTGGAGTATCAAACGAAGTCCAAATGGTACGAAACTTGACAGGCGGTCTACCGGTAGTAAACCAAGGACGCTTGGAAAATCTCGGTCCAATCCGGAAATGTTTAATCCCCACACACGAAAGAATGGTAGAAATGACCACCGGAGGAGAACGAAGCGCCGGAATGCAAAACGGACAACGGGGAAAATGCTCGAATGCATGAGATGAACACGTATGCAAATGCAATGCACATGATGACATGATATGAGATGCATGACAACGATAACAACACACGGAGATAAAGACCCGAACCCGAGAAAATAAATATAACTTAACGCCGGAAACGACAAGAGTTGGAGTACAAATAGGGAAAGTTACATCCGGGGTGTTACAATACATTAAGAGTAATCACCAAGCATATTTCTCCTAAATGGTTTTTCCCCCATAATCTTCAGAAAAGCGGGGAAATAAGCATTCTGCAAGTCAAATCATGCGACGATCTTGCTGATTTATTTACCAAGTCTCTACCAAATTCTACATTCCAGAAATGTGTTCATGGAATTGGTATGCGAAGACTTAGGGACTTGCAGGTGTTAGGGGGAGTCTCTTCTTGAGATATCCTCATTTTAATGACATCACATTATGCTATCTTTCTTTGTGAGTATATGTTTCAGGGTCTCATCAAAGATTTTATGAAGAACTTTTGAAGGAGAATCTTTTGAGATGATAGAGCTTCCCGGAAAATCGTGAAGATGATCTACATGGTCAAGCGTAGATTAGGAGGAGTGTTAAAAATAATTCTGTAATTAGGGGAAAATCTCCCCTTGCCCAAACCGTCGTTGTGGTTTGTCCCGCAACCGACGCCTCCCTTCGATCTCCTGGAACCGACGCCTCCTCGAGGGATCGTCGTGTCTCTTCGGGACATATAAAAGGGGGCTTGTAACCATCGATCAAGAGATTCGATCATTCTGATTCAAAACAAATTCGTCTATTTATACCTATTCGGCACCTGGCCGATATGGTACGAGTTACCGAACATTGGTGGCAACAATAATATATTATCATATCCTATAAAGTAGTCTGTTAATTCCTTCTTCACATATTATTATCTTATCCTGAACATAAGAATATCATTTGTACAAGTGTGTACCAAGGTTTTGGATGTGCATCCGATTAAAGTTTCTCAAAACATAGGACTCCCTCTGCCTTTCCTCTTGTGCTCTATGAAAATGAGAGATAAAAGTTCAGAAATGGGTTTGAACCTTGCAGCCGGCATGTTCATTATATGAAAACGCTTACACCATCGACATCTATGATTGTTTGCATTATTTCTATCAAGGCATCATTATCATTCAGGCTTCTTAATCCAAAATAGTTTCAAAAAAAAATGTTAAAATCAGTTTCCAAAATAGCTACAAACGATTTTAGAAATGGTTAAAATCAGTTCCCAAAAGATAGGAGAAAGAGTTTTTTGTTCTCTTTTTTTAGACAATTTTGTTCTCTTTTTTGAACGGAAAAGAGGAGAGATTACGCGCAATGACGGCCCAGCCCAACAAAAGATGTCCGGCCTTTACACGGTGGGGCCCACCTTGGTCAATATGTTCCGTCACTGTTGCCGATTGGCACACACGACACAAGGGAGGTATCCCCTAAAAAAACACAAGGGAGGTATGCACGCATGCTCCGCAAATACTTTTTCCTCTTTCTCCCGTCCCTGACTCCCTGGTACTACCAACGACGTCATCTCTTATCTGGGCACCTTGGTAGCACTCTTGCCACCTCTACTGCTTCGGCCTGATGTCCCTTTGAGCTCTCCTCGTTCTCAGCCGTTTAGGAAGAGCCTGGTGCCCACACGCCCGTGTCGTGTCACTGATATAGCCCACCAAGACACCTACCAGTGTTGTGAGATTCCCCTCTTTCTGACTTCTCATGGAAAGAATTTCTCACCAAGACCGCTGGAAAGGTTCTGCTTCAGGGGTGCTTCCTATGGTCATCTTATTTTCTCCAGCAATAGATCATGTGTCGTTTTTATGTGTTCACAGGTGCTAGCGTCTCAACCCCAAAACTACCGGTCTTCAAAGACACCGAGCTCTTGTATGATGCACTCACTGCTCCTCTAGCATCATTGAACTCACATCTCATTGTGGATACTGGATCACGGAATCTATTTTGGCATGTTGGTAGCTACTCCTGGGTGGGATGTTCTCCTGATGATGCACCAATTAAGCAAATTGTGATCCTCAAAGGGCGGGTCTATGGCATGGATTCCGATCGCAGGATCTTCAAAGTGCACTTGACACCCAAGATAAACGTACAAGAACTGCTAGTTATGGGGTCGAGCATGATCAGTAAATGGCAACTTTCCAAGACATGGCTGGTGGCATGTGGCGATATGCTACTCTTGGTCGGCTTTCAGGGACCTTTGGCAGTATCAGGGGTAATCTTCGAAGTCTTCCTCCTCGACCTATCAACTGAACCTGCATTATGGCTGAAGGTGGAGAAGGTAGAGAATTGGGCGATTTTCATCAGCACCGACAAGAGAAGTCAAGCATTGTCTTGCATGAACCCAGAGATATGGGGAGGGAGGAGCAACTGCATATACTGCTATAACCATGAGTCTAAACATTGGATTGCATTAGAGGTTGACAAGCCGTTGGAGGGAGATCATTCCAAACTTAGTGAAAACGTCTTTATTTTCATGGGTCGTGACAACAAGGTGCAACCTATGTGGATTGTCCCCAGCATGTACTCTTTACGTTGGTGATGATGATCATTGATTCATGTGCACTAGATATTACTTGGAACACATTCTTCTCCAACTTTGGTACTCGTCGATTGCCGAGTTTTCTAACTTGGTCTCAAGATCTTTATTTATTTATTTTGAACGTGATGGCTTTGAACTCAATTTTATGCTTCTTTTTCTTTGTTCTTCATTCATCACCATGTTGTTCATCTTCGGGCCAGTTAAATGTTTGCTATTTGCGCCTTGTGTGCCTGAACTGAGTACCGGAACTACATAAATCACATGGTTTCTATTTTTTTTTGTTTCGGTGGAAGTACAAAGTATTGTTTGGTTTTGATGTAACTACATGCTAATTTTCTATTTAAGATCCATGCAAGTTCACATAAGTTTCTAACTACCAACTATTTTTGGCTTTCTTCACCAACCTCTAGAAGTTGGATAGGAGGGATGTTGGTGATACATTGAGAATTTTAATCCGAGCATGGTGACTTTGTGCCCCATTCTCCCCATATGGATATACCTCATTTTGAAAATGTTTACCATTAAGGAAAATGTAGCAAACTCTCCTAAGTCACATAAATTTATTAAAAGATAGTTGTAAAGGTTTCATCCTTTTTATTTTGGAGATGAAGAAAGCATCATTTTTTGGAAGAAAAAATACATCCAATTCAGATATCCAAAAGGTTTGTAGAAATAGCATAGGATCCAGTGCCAATGGGGCTCTAGATTTGTTGATGAAGAGGTTAGTGCTAAAAAAATGAATGTCAATGATTCACAGTTTTTTTATGATGTCTTTGTGTTTTCCGACATGCTACAAGCTACACATCAAATGTGCTATGATAAATGTTGAGTGTGTGGTGAAGTGCTAGTGTTCATGCTCCAAGTAACTTTTTAGGTGTTGCGGGTCTCGGCTTCCATGATGAATACGTGCCATGGTTTTTCGTTGACGTATAAATGTATTGCTTAGTCTCTTCCATCATATCGGTCTTTTGGTTGCCTTGACTAGAGCATACACTTCTACATTATATCGGAGCTAAGAGTTCTTGATTTCAAGACCCGGCTGGCGCAATTAAATTGCAACCCACTTTCGGTCCATGTTTAGGCCTGATGGAGCTACATGTACGGGGAGTGTTGACGTATAAATATATTGCCTAGCTTTTTTCATCAGATCGGTATTTTGGTTGCATCGTTTATAGCATGCACTTCTACAGTTTTTTTCTCGGCACATGTGTTAAATGATGCGATGTTTTTTTTTTAAAAAAGGCTTTCGCCCCGCTTTATATTATAAAGCACATGCCCAAGCCAACAATCCACAGAGGTTCAAACACACATACACACCAAGTTCATACAGAACACATGATCCATAAGGGTTAATGCTGAGGACACAGCTCAACAAGCCCTAGTGATGCGATGTTTTTTACACGCATCCTGAGAAAATAGTGCAAAGATGTTGCAAACTATTACAAAAGGTTCCAAGCGAGGGTTCCGTTGAAAGGATCAGATGACCACAGATCATGATTTTGGGTGGCATGGCTAATTTCCCTCCGCTCCAGTCAGCTGACTTTTAAACACACGAAAATTTCACAAAAGATCGGATTGTAAAGCAGGTCTTCTTCGGGAATCTCCTGCTTAAAACTTTTTGCATAGAATAGTGCCTTTTATTTTTAGAAAAAACACACAACCTGTCGGGTTGTGGGCCGACCCGACTCGTAGCTTTGGGCATTAAGCGCCTATTGGTTCTTCCGATTTTTTTGGTTTTACATTTTTTTGGCTTTTGTTCCTGTTTTTTTGCTAGCTTTTGTATGTCTGTCTGTTTGTTTTGTGTTATGCTTTTTTGATTTGTTTCTTTCGCTCGTTTCTTATCCTGATTCTTTTCTTTCTACTATCTTTTCAACCAGTTTTTATTTTTGTTTCTTTTTTAATTTACATTTTTTCTTTTTGAAATTAGCAAATATTTCAAGATCAATGAACATTTATAAAATCCATAATTTTTTAAAAAAATTACTAAAAATCTTGAACGCTTTTCTTATTTCGTGAACATTTTTAAGTCGACTCCATTTCTTAAATTCACGGAAATTTTACAAATATGTGGTTTTCATTTTTTGATGATTTTGAAAAAATTCATGAATATTTCTAAATCTATGAACTGTTTTATATACAATAATGTTTTAAAAATTCATAAACATTTTAAATCTATGAAGATTTTTTTACAATAATATTTTTTGTAAAGAAAGAATGGTAGCCGGTTCCCTAGAGGCATAAGAGATGTTATTTGCAATTCTTGTGAAGAGCTAGTTTTGGGGAGCTCCTATTCAGTGCTTGAGGCGGTGGAATTTGCGCTGGCACTCGCTCGCGCAATAGACAGGCCATGGATCAAGAGCGCTTTCCTGCTTTCCTGGTCACCTCACGGTGTCGCCTGATCGCTCGCCCGGTCATCTTGTCTCGATCGCTTGGTCGCTCTTGCCAGTTAAAAAATAAATAGCTACAGGTTGAGCAGAAAACCTGATTTCTGGGTTTTTATACATTGGAAATTCATACATGCAAAAAAGGTTCCTGGATTTTAAAAAGTTCAATAATTTGAAAAGGAGTACAAATTTAAAAAATATATTCCTAATTTATAAAAATGTCACAGGTTTAAAAGAGTTCATGGATTAGAAAAATGTTTGCAAAATTTAGAAAAAGATGAATTTGGAATTGTTTTACAAATTTAAGAAAAGCTCACAATATATCAGCAGTGTTCATGAATTTTAAAAAGTTCTTGAATATGAAAAATAGTTCACAATTAAAAATATATTCATATATGTAGGAAAAAACAAACAGAAACAATAAACATAAACAATCGGAAATAAAACTAAGTAAAACCGACAAAAAAAAATCCAAAACCTAATCGGTTTTTGTAGGAATTGTTTTTGGGCCAGTTCAGGGATGCATAAATTTGCTAGAGGAGAATCTAGCCAAATATATCATCTTGCATCCATCGAGGATGCCATCCTATCCAATCTATGTGCTTCCCCATTGGTAGTGCGCTGTTCGTAGCAGAATTTGCATGATCCAAACAAGTTGCTTCTTTCCTTGATCTCATAAAGAACCATAGAGTGTCCACCCAGGTTCTTCATCAACTCGAGTTCCCGGACGACTCTGAGACAATCAGATGAAAGGAGTAAGTACTGAAGGCCCAGGTCCTGTGCCAAAGCAATGGTCTCTCGACATGCAAGAACCTCAAAATAAAATAAATAACTATTATTATCTCAAAAATGCTGATTAACTGTTAATTAATATACATGACAACATTCTAAGACGCTCCCTAAAAGAAAAACATTCTAAGACGCCAATGAACTCATAAAGCTGATGACCATTGCATCGATGTAGGAGCAGCGCTGCTGTTTCTCCATCTGTCAATCATGTGAATCAAAGAGCAAATGACTGATGATGAGGGACGATCAAGTAGCAACTAAATTGTTCAGCGTCATCTCCATCCAGTCATTTGTTGGATATATTCTTTCAAGTTAACAGAAAACTCATGTAACTATTTAATTGTGCAATTAGTACCAATGTACCTGAGGGAAGATTTAAGACTGGTGGAGTACTGAAACTCGCTTTATCCAGATGGCTTAACAACAGAAAAAATGCCACTTCTTATGTTCATTTCATCAAACAGCCTAAAAGCAACCAGTCCATCCTGGGTGAGGCTTGCCTGCTCCGATTGTTTGCTCTGCTCCTACATCGATCCAACGGTCATCCGCTTTCCACTCCCCACCTCGTTTTTCTCTATTAGAAATAAAAACTGTAAAAAAAAGAACAGAAAAACGCTCCCTAATTGTTCGTTGGATAACTGACGAAAGGTTGCACACATCTTCAGAGTTCGTCAGTTAACTGCAGTGTTCATTTCTTCAGGGATCCTCACGGCAAGCCCCATTCATCCATCGTCCCGCCGTTTTGGGTTGATTGATTGGGCCGAAAATTGGTCCAATCCCGATATGGATCATCTAGATCACTGTCGTACCAATATCGACTGAAATGAACTGGTCATTACTTATAGGAGAACTCATCTTTACCGTGACACCTTTTGTCCCATTTTGTTAAGACGCTGCTGATCAGGCCACTTGTCCGATCTTCATACAACGCACTGGATCAAGCCGTCGGTGCAGGGAACAAAAGTGCACCTGAGCGTCGGATTTTGCATCGTTCTCAAGTCGAACCATGAAGCGCCGTATGATTGGAACTCAGAATTTGAAATCCGACATCTGCTCCGAGTATGCTGAGGACGAGCTTAACCATGCAGCCATCTAACAGAAGCAGTATAACATCATACTATTGTTGACCATAAAAAATAAATTAAAATAAAATATTACTCATGTTATTTCTCATAATAGGATAGAGCACTATTATAAATTAAAAGGAAGCTACAAGCCATTTGCTTCAGACCAAATACTCTCAAGTCTCAACAGTAATTAAGAGGGGAAAAAGATACTGGTGGTTTTCTGCATTAGTTGCTTCCTGGTAAGTTTCTCATCCAACAAGAGGCATATGGAAAACACTCCCGTATCTCGCCATATCCATAGTCCATCTTACCCAGGTCTCGAAATTTCAAACTATCAAAATAGCAGGCGACTGTTCTACGGGCCCCATGAAACAAAAGAATCTCTTTGTAAGGATGAAATCCAAGACAATGAAAGTATGTTGGATTTTCATTTTTTCCCCAATCTGTAGTGCCAATGATACATTCATTGTCAGTGTCCCATTCAAAATCATCTTGCACTGTTGCTCCCCTGATGCCGTCCACTGGCTCAAGGTTGACATCATTCTTCAACACCCAGTCCCTCTGATCGTCCAATTGTAAGCTCCAGGGGCCATCGTCCAACTCGTTCCAAGCATAATTTTTGTCAGCTGGTTGAAGGTTTATGTCACTTTTCAATATCCACTCCGTCTGGCCATGCGATTCATCAAGGAACCAAACCTGAAATGTGCATAGCCCTTCGCGGAATACAGAATACACCCCATTCTTCGATTTTCCAATACGAACTTTGTGATATCCTTCTTTTCCTTTTGGAAGCTTAATTAGTTGGTACTCATCATGCAACAAGTTAATTCTGAAAAAAGAAATCAAATCGTCGTTAAACATAAATAAATTGAAAATACCTTTAAGGAAAATATTTTGGAACTCTAACTGTATGCCTAAGGTGTGCGTTGATATACCTGAAAACGGAATCTTGTTCGCAATGAACATAGAGCGCCCCTTTCCAATAGGCAGCACTGTAGAATGGTTCACAAGCCGATCTTACCTCTGCGATTGTTCCTGCGGAATCCCCTTGGCGAATAAATGACTTCTCCTTCCATAACCCAGTTTTTGAGGAGAAAACATGCATTATGTAAGGCGACGGCGGTCATTCCATCGCAGAGACCAACTGATCATCATGACATATATGCCTAGAAAGATGCCCCGTTGGAAGATTGAATGGAATCAAAGGGACTGAAAACACCTCATAGTGTGGCGACACGGTGGGATCGTACACAAGATAACGATAATCAAAGCATTTGTGGCAATCTGTGGCTGTGCAGGAGCGCGGCGGCGGGGGGAACCGCACCCACTGTCGGGTGGCAGGATTGACAACATGATCCGAATCCGTCAGCAGGAGAAGGCCGTTGCAACAATCCATGATCGGCCAATACAGATCAGCTCTAGCGAGCGGGCAGTCCAAGTAGTCTAGCCTGGAGGTCACCTTGCGCCCCGTGGAGCGGCGGGAGAAGAGCCTCGAGGTGCTGAACATGGAGGTCTCGAAGAAGATGCCGTCCAGCGTGAGCGGGAGCAGATCCGCGCGTAGCAGGCGGTTGGCGTCGACGGTGGCATGCCACGCCCTGCACACGCAGCGGCATGAAGCGAGGCCGCGCGGTGCGAGGCGGCGGAAGACTTCCACGAGCACGTCCTGAGGCGCCGAATCCATGTCAACCATCGGTTCCTTGAGACATGGGGTCCCGGCGACCAGATCGGAGCCCGGGGAAGACGAAGGAGAACGGGGTGTCGCGGCCGGCGAGAGGCTGGGGCGGCGCCGTGGCGGTGGTAGAGGTTCTAGATCTGAGGAGTGAGGAGGTTCGGGGTACTGGTTCCAGCCTAAGAACGCACGCCGGAGGACCACATAAATGCATTTTCGTACTCGGGCTTCATGGAACACGTTTTTTTAATGCTTCAGTCCTTTTAAAAAAAAACTGGATGTATACTGAATTTGTGCAAATTCTCATGACGAAATACATTGACATGCAGGCTACACGAAAAAAGACAAATTGATGATTTTGAAAATAGCGAACAGTGACATTCAAAATATATAGATGTATATACATTGACACGTTATTTTTTGTGTAGCTCATGAAACAATGTAATTTTTGTATGTAATTTTACACAAATGTAGTATACATCTATATGTTAATGTGAAAATGTTTTCAAAAATATATATTGAAACCTTGAATCATAATTTTTGAATATCTCAAAAAGGGCTCCATGTAGCCCGAGCACCAAAACGCTGCACTGCAACACAGAAAACGCAGGAGTTATCTCTCGCTTAGATCATCTACAGACGGAGCCCACATATCCTCCTCAAACGTCCGGGCAGCCTACCCAGCCACTACCACTAATAGAAAAAGGATCAAATGTGTGACACATTAGTCCCGGTTTGTAACAGAACCGGCACTAATGTGTCCATTAGTGCCGGTTCCAACGGCTAGGCGGGAGGAGCTCTTTAGTACCGGTTCGTGGCGAACCTTTAGCACCGGTTCGTGCCACGAACCGGTACTAATGAGAGTGGTGACGGGATGTTCTCAGAGTGGGGCCCCTCCAGCACCTTTACTAAAGGTCGTCCTATATAAACACTTCGTCCACCAGCACTCTGTTCTTCCCCCTTTCCCCTCTCCCTCTCCTCTGTTCTTCCCTTCTTCCTCTCGAGTTCATCACAAAATTTACCCCAAATTTGTCAAGATTTGCAGGCCCCCATCCATTCAAATGATCACAAAGTTTAGCAACTTTGTCCTTTCATCTCTCGTTGCTAGATTAGCTCTTGCATTGGTTTATATAGTGATTAATTGTGGGTTTTAGTAATTTGGGAGGAATTATATGTGGTACTATTTGATTTATATGCAAATTGAGGTTAAAATAACACTTAATTTGCATATGTAAGTGTGGTTTACTTAGTGCCTTCTAAATCTCCGTCGTAACCACCGTCGATCGCCCGCACCGTCCCGTCGCCGGCACCACCTTGTGGTGAGCCTCTTGTTCATGAAATTTTATATAAAAAATTGATATTTGTGTGATTTGGATATATAGTTACTCGTATAATTATCTTACCCGTACGTTGTTTGTTATACATAGTGCCATGGTTTTGATATCCGTCCCCGTCGGCCCTCGCCCTTGTTATGATTCAGATGTGGTATATTATCTTTTAAAACTATTTGTTGCATTTCGTGTTTATGACAAATTATGCCCATCAAGCTGACATAGATATTTGTATGTAGGAGGTAGTTGAACCCGAAATTCCGACCGACCCTATTGTTGAGAGGTTAAATTTAGTTGAAAGAGAAAACGAGGATTTGAAAGAAAAATTGAAAAGAATTGACGGGGAGAAGATGGAATTGGAGTTGCATGTTGCCGATGTCGTCGATGATCACAAAATTAAGATGGGGAAAATGTGCTTGAAGATTAGAAAGATTAGAAAATATGCCATTCATAGTGAGGCTTGGTATCATTATGCTGTTAGATCAATTGTTACTTTAGTTGCGATCTTGATCGCATTTGTTGTTGCATTTAAATTCTTTAGCTAGAGAGTTATTTGTTTATTGCATTTAAGTGTTGTATGAACTTTATGTATGAACTTTATGTATTGTATTAATTTGATGTTTTCGATGCTGTGTATTGAAGATGAGCCGGCAATGGATGTACGATGACCGATGCTCTCCCGAGTTCATTAATGGCGTGCATACTTTTCTGCTTGTGGCTGAGGCAACCAAGCGGGCGGATGGTTTTATACCTTGTCCATGTGCTGGCTGTAAGAATGGTCACAGTTACTCTACGTCAAGAACCATTCGCGTCCACCTATTTGAGTCCGGTTTCATGCCCCACTATAATGTTTGGACCAAGCATGGAGAAAGAGGGGTTATGATGGAAGACAATGAAGAAGAAGAGGACGACGACAGCTATCCTGGCCATGGGTTCCCTGAATACGCTGATACAACAATGAGGGAAGAAGCTAAGCCGGTAATGCGGGAAGAAGCTGAGCCGGCAATGCGGGAAGAAGCTGAGGAAGAGGCATCGGATGAGCCCGTTGATGATCTAGGTCGGGCCATTGCCGATGCAAAGAGAAACTGCGCAAGTGATTTGGAGAAGAAGAAGTTGCAGCGCATGTTAGAGGATCACAAAAAAATTTTGTACCCGAATTGCGTAGGTGACAAGAAAAAGCTGGGCACTGATGAAGCTATGTACCTAGGGTAGGGGCATGGACCTGTCCAAACTGACCTACCCAAGGACTTCTCCAGAAGAAATCATCTTTCAATCGACTTGGAGGTGTTCCACTCGACAGACTCGAAGATACTCGACCAAGAAGCAACCACTCGACCAAGACCAAGCCACTCGACAGTTAGGAGACCTAAAGGCACTCCGCATGCTAACGGTCGGTTATTAAGTAGCTTTTATGGTCATCATAGCACTTTATTACTAGCGTTACTAGTAACGCCCTGCCTTAATGTACATTGAACCCTTTGTAACGTGGGCTGGCTGGGGTCCTGACGCACTCTATATAAGCCACCCCCTCCTCCAAGACAAGGGTTCGCACCCCTGTAATTCATACACGCATAATCCAGTCGACCGCCTCCGGGCTCCGAGACGTAGGGCTATTACTTCCTCTGAGAAGGGCCTAAACTCGTAAACCTTGCGTGCTTACAACTTCTCCATAGCTAAGATCTTGCCTCCCCATACTTACCCCCCTACACTACTGTCAGACTTAGAACCACGACAGTTGGCGCCCACCGTGGGGCCGGTGTTTTAGCGTTTTGTTGGAGGAGTTGCGATCTTTTCCGACCCGAATCATCATGGTTTTCGGCGGAGTTTTGGTGGAGGGCCGCGAGATCCGTCTCGGCGCGCTCACGTTCATCGCCTACGACTCCGCTTGGCTTCAGGAGGCTCCGCTCGACGTGGACGCACTCCCTATCCGCGGGGCAACGCACTTTAGCGCGTGCGTCCGCGGCGTTCTCCTGCGGCAACCGTCGACCCCCTACCGGTCGGCTCCTGTGTTGTCCTCCCTCCCTGTTTCCCGCCGGCGCAAGCGCTCCGGTCGGTCGAGACTTCAGCGGTGGGTGAGACACGCGGTGGCACGCCAGTCAGCCACCCCTCAAGTCGCGGCGATCGAGCCTGAGGAATCCCACTACGGCCTGTTCGACCTGTCGACTGGCTCCGCAGAGACCGCATCCGAGTGCGACAGGAGCGATCCGGCGGCGGAGGTTCTGATGGTCGATGGACCGCCCAGTCCTCCCGGTTTTCCCCACACTGACGGAGGCGCGGGTGGAGGCGACCCGTCGCGTCCCCATGAGGAATATCTTCCCGAGCCTCTCACGTCGCTGCAGAGAGAATAACTTCGCCGCCGGAACATGGATGCACTGCACACTCCTATCATTGGAGAAACCCCTGAGGCTCGTGCCTTGGAAGACGCGCGCCTGGCAAACTTGGCCGAGCGCACTCGACTGGAGAACCTCCAGCGAGCACTCGACGAGCATGCGCGACAACGGGTTCCCGAATCCAGTCGACGTCAGCTCTTCCCACCCCCACAGGTATATCGAACTCCGATTCAGAATTTAGCAGCTGCAGCCCGTATAGCAGAGTCGATTCAGCCTTCCCAGTCAGAGGCTGGCAGAGGCTTGCTGCAGATCAGAGCGTTACTCCGGGCAGCAGGAGACCAGAATTCCGCTGTTTCTCAGTCGCGGAACAGGATTCACAGCAGATCCGTTGCCGCGGACACAGTCCAGTCGGCTCATAGCCCAAGATCGCCCCCGAGGCGTGAAGGATGTGGGGACCGGCGTAATCAGTATGGGAACCGTGAGCAATATGATCACCGATTCGATTGTGATGATCGACGTCGAGTGCCCACCCCTCCCTCGAGGAGCGGGTCATGTGCGCCTCGACAACAGGATGACAGGCGCCCTCGTAGTGTTGGGCGAAGGATTCCAGTCGACTCCAGGGAGCCAGGCTTTGATGCGAGATCCATTCTCGCTCAAGGTTTGGTCGACAGGAACAGAGCTCACCGAGAAGGTCACGACAGAGATGCTCCTGCCAGCAGCAGAGCACATGTTTCGGGGCCAGAGTACTTTAGTAGAGCCATCAGGGCCGCTGTGATTCCTCCCAACTTCAGGTTGGCGACTAGAGTCAGCAAGTTCACTGGCGAGTCCAAGCCCGATACTTGGCTTGAAGACTACCGAGTGGCCGTCCAGATTGGCGGCGGCAATGATGAAGTGGCCATGAAACACCTGCCTCTCATGTTGGAGGGCTCGGCTAGAGCATGGCTGAACCAGTTAGCACCCAGCAGCATTTACACTTGGGAAGATCTCGCCCGAGTGTTTGTCACCACATTTGAAGGAACATGCAAGAGGCCGGCAGGGCTGACGGAACTGCGGTCTTGCGTGCAGAAGCCGAATGAAACCTTGAGGGATTACATTCAGAGATGGATCATGTTGCATCACACGGTAGAGAATGTGCCTGACCACCAAGCAGTCTGTGCCTTCAAAGAAGGCGTCAAATACAGAGAACTGAATCTGAAATTCGGTCGGACCGGAGATATGTCTCTGAACCGGATGATAGAGATTGCCACCAAGTACGCTAATGGTGAAGATGAGGATCGACTCAGGAGTGGCAAGCTCAAATCAGTCGCCCAAGAAACCGGAGGAAATCCCAATCGGAAACAGAAGTGGAAAGCCGAGCCGGCTGCTCCTGGGGAAGCCTTAGCTGTAACCCAAGGAAAGTTTAAAGGGAAACCTAAAGGACCTTGGAACCCCAAGAAAGTTAAAGACCAGGACGGAAATGATGTGTTGGATTTGCCATGTCTCGTCCACACCAAGAAAGATGAAGAGGGTAATTTCATTTACCCGAAACACACCACTCGACAGTGTCGACTCTTGATCCAGCAGTTCCAGGGCAAGCAGCCCAAAGATAAGGAAAAGGAGTCGGACAAAATTGAGGACAAGGAAGATAGTGACGACGGATACCCTCAGGTCAATTCCACTCTGATGATTTTTGCTGATGTTGAAAGCAAAAGTTGACTGAAAGTTATCAACCGAGAGGTGAATATGGTCGCTCCGGCGACACCCAGTTATCTGAAGTGGTCTCAGACTGCCATAACATTCGACCGGTCCGATCACCCAACGCACATCACCACCCCTGGGAGGCAAGCTTTGGTGGTCGACCCAGTTGTTGAAGGCACTCGACTGACCAAAGTCCTGATGGATGGTGGCAGTGGTTTGAACATATTATATGCTGAGACGTTGAAAGGGATGGGCATTCCGATGTCCACACTCAGTGCCAGCAACATGAGTTTCCATGGAGTCATTCCTGGGAAGAAGGCTGAATCACTCGGCCAGATTTCTCTTGATGTGGTTTTCGGTGATTCCAAGAATTACCACAAAGAAAAGTTGACATTTGAAGTTGTAGACTTCCAGAGTGCCTACCACGCTATTTTGGGCAGGCCGGCTTATGCACGCTTCATGGCCCGACCATGTTATGTGTATCTCAAATTGAAGATGCCTGGCCCCAAAGGTGTGATCACTATTACGGGCAATCGGAAGAAAGCGGAAGAATGTTTTCAGAAAGGTTCGAAGATCGCTGATGCTCAGATGGCAGTGGTGGAGTTGCAGGAATACCAGAAGACTGCAGACCCGAGTGATTTGTTGCGAGCCAAGAAGCCCGCTACAGAATCAGCTTTTCAGTCGATTGGCGATACGAAGACAGCTCACATCCACCCGACCGACCCCAGCGCTGCTCCAACTCATATCTCGACAACACTCGACTCCAAATAGGAAGAAGCGCTCATCCAGTTCCTCCGTGAGAACTGGGACATTTTCGCATGGAAGCCTTCTGACATGCCGGGTGTTCCCAGGGAGCTAGCTGAGCACCGCCTAAGAGTCGACTCAAAAGTAAAACCTGTCAAGGAACATCTCCGATGGTCCGCCGTCCAGAAGAGAAAGGCCATTGGCGAGGAGGTGGCTCGGCTCTTAGCAGCGGAGTTCATCCGAGAAATCTACCACTCCGAGTGGCTCGCCAACGTTGTTATGGTCCCCAAGAAGGACAAGTCACTTCGCATGTGCATTGACTTTAAACATATCAATCGGGCCTGCCCGAAAGATCATTTTCCTCTCCCCCGCATCGATCAGATAGTCGACTCGACTGTGGGATGTGAGCGACTGTCTTTTTTAGACGCCTATTCCGGGTACCATCAGATCCGTCTGTATGGACTTGACGAGATCAAAACAGCCTTCATCACTCCATTCGGGTGCTTCTGTTATGTTACCATGCCGTTCGGCCTCAAGAATGCCGGAGCCACATTCATGAGGATGATTCAGAAGTGTTTGCTCACCCAAATCAGTTGGAATGTGGAGGCGTACATGGATGATATTGTGGTCAAGTCACGGAAGGGTTCCGACCTGCTGACTGACCTTGCTGAAACCTTTGCCAACCTCAGGAGGTATGATATCAAGCTTAATCCATCAAAGTGCACATTCGGAGTTCCTGGCGGAAAATTACTCGGTTTTCTCGTTTCCGAACGGGGAATCGACGCCAATCCAGAAAAAGTCGGTACTATACTCCGAATGAAAAGTCCTGTGCGAGTGCACGACGTCCAGAAGCTTACTGGTTGCTTGGCCGCCCTAAGTCGATTCATATCTCGTCTCGGTGAAAAGGCATTGCCTCTTTATCGATTGATGAAGAAGTACGACAAGTTCGAGTGGACTCCTGAAGCTGATGCAGCGTTTGCAGAGCTCAAAGCTCTGCTCTCCACCCAGTCGGTGCTTGCTGCCCCAATCAGCAAGGAGCCTTTGCTGCTTTACATTGCAGCCACAGGACAAGTCGTCAGTACAGTACTTACGGTCGAGCGGGAAGAAGAAGGAAAAACCTTCAAAGTTCAGCGCCCAGTATATTATATTTCTGAAGTCTTGACCCCATCGAAGCAAAGATATCCTCATTATCAGAAGCTTGTATATGGGATTTATATGACCACAAAGAAAGTTGCTCACTACTTCTCTGATCATTCCATTACAGTCGTCAGCGACGCTCCATTGTCAGAGATCCTGCATAACAGGGATGCAACTGGTCGAGTGGCAAAATGGGCGATTGAACTCCTTCCTCTAGATATCAAGTTTGAGGCAAAGAAAGCTACCAAGTCCCAGGCAATCGCAGATTTCGTCGCCGAGTGGATTGAACAGCAACTGCCGACTCAGGTTCACTCGGAGCATTGGACCATGTTCTTCGACGGCTCCAAGATGCTGAATGGTTCCGGTGCTGGAATGGTGTTGGTCTCCCCCAGAGGAGATAAACTCAGATATGTTCTTCAAATCCACTTTGATTCCTCCAATAACGAGGCAGAATACGAAGCACTTTTATATGGGTTGCGCATGGCCATTTCACTCGGCATCCATCGCCTCATGGTCTATGGCGACTCTGATTTGGTGGTTAATCAGGTGATGAAGGAATGGGACGTCAGAAGTCTAGCCATGACTGGTTATTGCAATGCAGTGAGAAAGCTGGAGAAGAAATTCGAGGGGTTAGAGCTTCATCACATACCCCGACTGAAAAATCAAGCAACTGATGATCTGGCAAAAATAGGTTCCAAAAGAGAAGCCATTCCCAGCAATGTGTTTTTGGAACACATCCACACACCATCAGTTCAGAAGGATCCCTTCACTGAAGAGGCCCCGCAGCCAAAAAGTGCCATGGATCCGACTAAAGTTGAAATTCCAGTTGTGGTCGACCTGGTCATGGAATTCTTGGTCATCACTCCCGTCTGGACAGTACCGTACATAGCGTACATCCTAAGGAAAGAACTCCCAGAGGACGAAGAAGAGGCTCGACAGATCGTCCGTCGATCCAAGGCCTTTACAGTCATAAAGGGACAGTTATATAGAGAAAGCGCGACTGGGGTCGGCCAGAAGTGTATTACACCAGAAGAAGGTCATATGATCCTTGATGATATCCACTCGAGGACCTGTGGTCATCATGCGTCCTCTTGGACCATTGTGTCTAAAGCATACCGAGCAGGATTCTACTGGCCAAGAGCCAATGAAATGGCAAAAGAGATAGTCGACAAATGTGAAGGATGTCAGTATTACTCCAATATGTCGCACAAGCCCGCGTCAGCCCTTAAAACCATTCCACTTGTCTGGCCCTTTGCTGTTTGGGGGCTGGACATGGTTGGACCACTGAGAACGGGTAGGAGCGGCTTCACTCATGTACTGGTAGCAGTCGACAAGTTCACCAAATGGATTGAAGCCAAGCCTATCAAGAATCTTGATGCTTGCACTGCTATCAGTTTCATCAGAGAGTTGATATTCAGATATGGAGTTCCGCACAGCATCATCACTAACAATGGGTCAAACTTCGATTCCGACAAATTCAGGGCCTTTTGCGCCTCTCAGGGCACTCGGGTCGACTATGCTTCGGTCGCTCACCCCCAGTCGAATGGGCAAGCAGAAAGGGCAAATGGCCTAATTCTCAAAGGACTGAAACCCCGATTGATGCGCGATCTCAAGCACGCAGCAGGTGCATGGGTCGACGAGCTTCCATCAGTCCTTTGGGGATTGAGGACAACCCCGAACCGATCGACCGGAAGAACCCCATTCTTTCTGGTCTACGGAGCCTAGGCAGTCTTGCCGAGTGACCTGCTTCACAACGCTCCTCGAGTCAAGCTCTACTCTGAAGATGAAGCAGAACAAGCCCGGCAGGACGCAGTCGACCTCCTAGAAGAAGAAAGAGAAATGGCCATGATCCGATCGACCATCTATCAGCAAAACTTGCGTCGATTCCATGCCAAAAACGTGAAGAGTCGAGCCTTCCAAGAAGGAGACTTAGTCCTCCGAGTGGATCAGCAGAAACCACACAAACTCGCTCCTACTTGGGAAGGCCCCTTCATAGTCACCAGAGTCCTCCACAATGGAGCATACCACCTCTACAATGTCGATCGCCAGATTGATGAGCCGCGAGCCTGGAATGCGGAGCTCCTCCGCCCCTTTTATACTTGAATTCTCACTCGGATGAGATGTAATTAGAAAAAACTCCTGTAGTTTATTTATCAAAGACAAGAGCGTTATAATTTTCCCAATGATTATTATTGTTTTTGTTTGCGTGAGAAATCCCCCAGAGGGTGGCTTAGCTGCGAATCCGCTTCGCCTAAGTTTGTAAAAATAATTTCCTACCAAGTGGCGAGCCAGCCTCCCACTCGGGGGCTTAGTTGCGAATCCGTTTCGCCTAAGTATTTAAAAAATCCTACCAAGTGGAGAGCAACCCTCCCACTCGGGGGCTTAGCTGCAGTCCAGTACTCGCCTAAGATTCTCTCACTTGGAGACTTAGCTGCAGTCCGGCACTCGCCTAAGTTTGAAAAAATCCTACCAAGTGGAGAGCAATCCTCCCACTCGGGGGCTTAGCTGCAGTCCAGTACTCGCCTAAGTTCTCTCACTTGGAGACTTAGCTGCAGTCCGGCACTCGCCTAAGTTTGAAAAAATCCTACTGAGTGGAGAGCAATCCTCCCACTAAGGGGCTTAGCTGCAGCCCAGTACTCGCCTAAGTTCTCTCACTTGGAGACTTAGCTGCAGTCCGGCACTCGCCTAAGTTTGAAAAAATCCTACCGAGTGGAGAGCAATCCTCCCACTCGGGGGCTTAGCTGCAGTTCAGTACTCGCCTAAGTTCTCTCACTTGGAGACTTAGCTGCAGTCCGGCACTCGCCTAAGTTTGAAAAAATCCTACCGAGTGGAGAGAAATCCTCCCACTCGCGGGCTTAGCTGCAGTCCAGTTCTCGCCTAAGATTCTCTCACTTGGAGACTTAGCTGCAGTCCGGCACTCGCCTAAGTTTGAAAAAATCCTACCGAGTGGAGAGCAATCCTCCCACTCGGGGGCTTAACTGCAGTCTGGTACTCGCCTAAGTTCTCTCACTGGGAGACTTAGCTGCAGTCCGGCACTCGCCTAAGTTTGAAAAAATACTACCGAGTGGAGAGCAATCCTCCCACTCGGGGGCTTAGCTGCAGTCCAGTACTCGCCTAAGTTCTCTCGCTTGGAGACTTAGCTACAGTCCGGCACTCGCCTAAGTTTGAAAAAATCCTACCGAGTGGAGAGCAATCCTCCCACTCGGGGGCTTAGTTGCAGTCCAGTACTCGCCTAAGTACGAAACACATCTGAATCCTCAAGGACGACGAGGTGCAGGTCGACTGCCACCTTCTCCGTGAGAGCTTCGCCACAAATACAATGTGTGCTCCATCCTACTCTACAGTAACGAGGTGCAGGTCGACTGCCACCTTTTCCTTGAGAGCTTCGCCACAAATACAATGTGCGCTCCGTCCCGCTCTACAGTAACAAGATGCAGGTCGACTACCACCTTCTCGTTCGGAGCCGCACCACAAATACAAAAGTTGTCTCGAATGAAGAACGATTCCCACTCGACAGGGGATTCATGAAGATATTTAACGATAAACCAAGTTCAGATAAACCCTAAAGGTTCCGGACCACAGATCGAAGTGCTCGGGCTTTCAGCCCGAAAGAGTTTAATGGTTACAAAAACCACTCGGCATCCCGAGGAAAATTTAAGGTGAGGCATAAAAGTTTGTTCACTCCGCGGGAGGACTAGCAGGCTCGACGAACTCGTCTAGGTCGACGCCGTCGGCGATCCGAGTGGCTGCAGCGATGAAAGTCTCCATTAAAGATCGGAAGTCATGCTTCTGGGTGTTGGCGACCTTGATTGCCGCTAGCTTATCTTGACGCACCTCCTTGCAATGGACGCGAACCAAAGACAGGGCCACATCAGCTCCACACCTGGCAGAAGATTTCTTCCACTCCTGCACTCGATCAGGGATTTCGTTAAGTCGAGTCATCAGGGACTCGAGATCATTATGGGGCGTGGTCTCTATCCAAAGTGCAGGGTCGATCTGCGACATGGCGACCTTCAGTCGAGCCAAGTAGTCCACGACACCGTCGATGCGGGATTCCAGTCGGAGCAGATTCATGGCAGTTTCATCTTTTATGGGAGAATTGATTGGGTCCAAACCTGGCTCAATCCGCCCAGTCTCCTCCTCGAAGTTCTGGCAAAACTCTGCATTCACGATCCAAGGATAAGTCAATTTTCGTACACTGAGTCGACATAAAAAAATCAGTCGGAACAAAATGTGCACCTTCAAGCTTGATGAACAACTTCTTGGCAAGGCTCCTCAGATAGCTCTCCAGATCGTCCCTCCTGCGAGCAATGCTTTCCATCTTCTCGCCCAGGATGAGATTCTCCTTCTTCCAGCGCGAGCACTCCTTGTTGGCGTCATTCAGAGTAGATTTCAGCCTGGTATTCTCTTCTTCCAACTGGCGGACCGAAGCCAGTTTCTGTTCAGCTAGAGTGGTTCTGTCGTGAGCCTCCTTTCGAGCAGCATCCAAATCCTGATCCTTCTTTGCCAGAGCTTCTCTCAGTTTTTCTACAAAGAAATGATGCCTGATTCAGAAAGAGCAGAAGGGTACTCAAGCCTAAGACAGACCAGTCGACAAATTCGTTTTACCAGTGGCGTCATCCTTGACCCTTTGAGGCTCTGTCTTGGCCAGCTCCAAGTCAAGGTTCAGTTGGATCTGCTGTTTCTCCAAGTCAGCAAAGCGAGCTCCAAGATCACAAGATTTCTGAAATCAAAGGGGAGAAGTTATTTTTATAGTGAAAAACAACAAAGTCAATAAGTACTAAGGCTATGGTCGACTGCCAGCAGTCCACCATAGCCTCGGGGACTACACCTAGTGGGTGCACTTTGCGTGCCCCACCGGTTCTGATCCCACTCGACCGGCCCGCCGGAGTCGAGTGCAGGGAGTAAAAAAAAGAAGAGAGAAAGAACTCAGACCACAGTCGACTGCCAGCAGTCGACCGCGGTCTCGGGGACTACACCCAGTGGGTGCACTTGGCGTGCCCCCACCGGTTCTGACCCCACTCGACCAGACCGAGTGGAAGAGACAAACTATCAGTTCGGTTTACACTCGACAAAATACAAAGACTACAGTCGACTGCCCGCAGTCCATCATAGTCTCGGGGACTACACCCAGTGGGTGCACTCAGCATGCCCCCACTAATTCAAAGTTCAATCAACGCACCCAGTGGGTGTACTAACGCAAAGATTTTTGGAGCAAAGATTTTCGGAAAGAGTCTTCAGATATCATATCCTAACAGAACAAGCGGCGACCAACTAACCTGAACGTTGCTTTGGAGAGCCGAGCTAGCGTCGTAGGCAGCCTGACTGGCATCCCGCACCATCTTCATCTTCTCCATCATGATGCCCGCCTGGCGTATAGCTTCCCTGGCAGCATTCACTTCATCTTCTGGGACATGATGGGTCGCAAAAACTGAAGGTGGGTCGACAGGGGCCTGAGCAGTCGACGAAGAAGGCAAGGCACTCGACAGTGGCACGGCGAAGGTAACAGAACCCTGATTGGCATCGCCAGTGTCCTGACGACTGGTTCCGCCCTCGGTGTCGACTGTAGCACCTCGCTTGCAGGAGCTTGCCTATTCTTCCTTGTCAAAGACCTCTCGGGCTCTTCATCATCATCGGGGAGGTCAATAATGTTGGGAGCTGTGCAAAGTTCAATTTCCAAAATCACGTCACCCAATGATGCACATTGCAGTTGAATCGACCGAACAAAGACAGTATGGCAGAAATCATACCCAGATTAGAAGTGACCGCATCCTCCATCACCTCATCATCGTCCCTGTAAGCTGAGGTCCCGGAAGTGGCAGCGCTGACGGTTCCAAAGTTCGTCCAGTTAAAACAAGAAAAACAAATAGCGCGGAGCACCGAGTGAATACAAAGAGAGACACTCACGCGGAAGCAACGGGGATATCAATCTTGATCTTCGGCAATGCCTTCCGAGTCTTCGGCTCTGCAACTTTGGGGTGCTTTGGCGCCTTCTCAGTCGGGGTTGGTGAAGAGATCCGAGGACGCTTCGAAGACTGACCAGCCTGAGCAGTTGCCTTTTCGCGGGCGCTCGGTCGTTCTTGGTCAAGCTTGGATCACCTCTCCCTGCGAGGGGGCGACTCGACTTCTTCTCCATCGCTTGAGTCATCGCTTCCTCCATCCCCTTCACCGTCGGAAGTCCACTCGCCATTGTCGCCGCCACTCGCCTCGCCTTCCAGAGCTTGCTCTTGCTCTCAGTTGGGCATTGAATACATTTCAATAATGGCCTGAAAGAAAGCAGGGAGAACAAAGTCAGTCGACGCAGCATAGGCAGCTGCGCGAGTGAATTCAGATTACAAGCAAAAACTCAGAATCAGACCTTCTCTGGTGCATGAGACTGGTCGAATGGGGGAACTCTCCTGGCTCCCCTGGGGTTATCCTTGTTTCTGGTAATGCCCGACAGCCACTTCTCCAGTGTGTCGTCATCGACCTCCTCCGGGTGAATCCGAGTGGAGTCTTCAAGACCCGAATACATCCACATCGGATGGTCTCGGGCTTGAAGAGGCTGGATGCGCCGCTGAAGGAAGACCTCCAAGAGATCCATACCGGTGACCCCGTCACGGATAAGCTGGACCACTCGCTCGACCAGCACCCTCACCTGCGCTTTATCCTCCGGGAGCACCTTCAAAGGGGATGGTTTCCTCACTCGGTCCATGGTAAAGGGAGGGAGGCCAGTCGACTGCCATGGCGTCGACTGGTCTTTACAGTAAAACCAGGTCGACTGCCATCCGCGAACTGAGTCGGAAAGAATCATGACCGGAAAGGAGCTTTTCCCTCTCATCTGGATACCAAGACCCCCACACATCTGGATCACTTGAGTCCTCTCGTCACTCGGATTAGCCTTTTTCACTGTCTGGGAGCGACAAGTGAAAATATGCTTGAAAAGACCCCAGTGAGGCCGGCAACCCAGGAAATTCTCACACAAAGAAATGAAAGCGGCGAGATAAACGATTGTGTTGGGAGTAAAATGGTGGAGTTGTGCCCCAAAGAAGTTCAGAAATCCTCGAAAGAAAGGGTGAGGAGGCAAGGAAAATCCACGGTCGACGTGGGTGGCAAGAAGAACGCGCTCACCCTCCCGGGGTTGCGGCTCGGATTCCTTCCCCGGAAGCCGCGCCGAGTCATAGGGGATCAACCCTCCCTCGGCCAGGTCGTCGAGGTCTTCTTGGGTGAGCTTCGAGTGGATCCAGTCGCCCTGGATCCAGCCCTTCGGCAGGCCAGTTCGCGAGGAGGATCCGCCCCGACTGGTCGCCTTCCCCTTCGACCTCGCCGTCGCCTTCTTTGCCCGCTCTAGAGCCGTCGTCTTCTCCTTCCCCATCGTCGCCGGCAAGACGCGTACGGAACGGTGGCGCGAGGGCGAGAGCGAGCGCAGCGGAGGAGCGTGAAGAGGAGAAGAGATAATGGGGACGCACTGTTCGGGAGACCCCGGTCCAACGCCTTATATGAGGCCGCTTCCGAGTGGTTGACTGGTAGGCTCGGGCGGTTCTGTCAAATCCTGTAACAATCGCGCGCGTGATACGTGGCGAAAAAGATGGCGCGGGGATCGAGGCGGCTCCGCTCTATCCCATCCGATTACTGCAGCCTCCCCCGTCCCGCGCGCTTCCCAAAATTCGGATCCCACGAAATCTGCGAGCAGCGGAACAACTTGTCAGACCAAAGATCTCCTCCGCACCATCACTCGGAGCCTTTCAAGTAAAGAAACTCACTCGACAAAAAACTAAGAATGGATCAAGGCGACTGGAAAGGAAGTCGTTGCCATCGCTCAGGTTCATTGATCCGAAACAAGAAATGCTCACGGCATGAAAAATGAGTCGGAGAAGTGCTCAATCCTTTCCCACTCAAACCTCGATCCATTCGGGGGCTAATGATGAAGCTATGTACCTAGGGTAGGGGCATGGACCTGTCCAAACTGACCTACCCAAGGACATCTCCAGAAGAAATCATCTTTCAATCGACTTGGAGGTGTTCCACTCGACAGACTCGAAGATACTCGAACAAGAAGCAACCACTCGACCAAGACCAAGCCACTCGACAGTCAGGAGACCTAAAGGCACTCCGCATGCTAAGGTCGGTTATGAAGTAGCTTTTATGGTCATCATAGCACTTTATTACTAGCGTTACCAGTAATGCCCTGCCTTAATGTACATTGAACCCTTTGTAACATGGGCTGGCTGGGGTCTTGGTGCACTCTATATAAGCCACCCCCCTCCTCCGAGACAAGGGTTCGCACCCCTGTAATTCATACATGCATAATCCAGTCGACCGCCTCCGGGCTCCAAGACGTAGGGCTATTACTTCCTCCGAGAAGGGCCTGAACTCGTTAACCTTGCGTGCTTACAACTTCTCCATAGCTAAGATCTTGCCTCCCCATACTTATCCCCCTACACTACTGTCAGACTTAGAACCACGAAAGGCACCACACTGGAATTGCTACAATGGAAGGCAGAGAATGGTGTATCTGACAAGGGATTTGGAAAGTTGCTGGTAATGATAAAGAATATGCTTCCAAAGGACAATGAATTGCCCGAGAGTACGTACGAAGCAAAGAAGGTTGTCTGCCCTCTAGGGTTATAGGTGCAGAAGATACATTCATGCCCTAATGATTGCATCCTCTACCACGGTGAGTACGAGGATTTGAACGCTTGCCCGGTATGCGGTGCATTGCGCTATAAGATTAACCGCGATGACCCTGGTAATGTCGAGGGCGAGCGCCCCGGGAAGAAGATTCCTGCCAAGGTGATGTGGTATGCTCCTATAATACCACGGTTGAAACGTTTGTTCCAAAACAAAGAGCATGCCAAGGCGATGCGATGGCACAGAGAAGACCGTAAGAAAGACGGAAAGTTGAGAGTACCCGCTGACGGGTCGCAGTGGAGAAAAATCGAAAGAAAGTACGGGAAGGAGTTTGCAGATGACGCAAGGAACGTATGGTTTGGTCTAAGCGGAGATGGCATTAATCCTTTTGGGGAGCAGAGCAGCAACCATAGCACCTGGCCTGTGACTCTATGTTTGTATAACCTTCCTCCTTGGTTGTGCATGAAGCGGAAGTTCATTATGATGCCAGTGCTCATCCAAGGCCCTAAGCAACCCGGCAACGACGTTGATGTGTACCTAAGGCCATTAGTTGAAGAACTCTTACAACTGTGGAATGGAACAGGTGTACGTGTGTGGGATGAGCACGTGGGGAAGAATTTGACCTAAAGGCGTTGCTGTTCGTGACCATCAATGATTGGCCTGCTCTCAGTAACCTTTCAGGACAAACAAACAAGGGATACCGCGCATGCACGCACTGTTTGGACGATACCGACATTATATATTTGGCTAATTGTAAGAAGAATGTGTACCTGGGACATCGTTGATTTCTTCCGAGCAGGCATCCCGTAAGAAAGAAAGGCAAGCATTTCAAAGGTGAGGCGGATCACCGGACGAAGCCTCGCCACCGTACTGGTGCTGATGTACATGATATGGTCAGGGATTTGAAGGTGGTCTTTGGAAAGGGCCCTGGTGGACAACCTGTTCCAAATGACGCTGACGGACGCGCACCCATGTGGAAGAAGAAATCTATATTTTGGGACCTGCCCTATTGGAAAGACCTAGAGGTCCGCTCCGCAATCGACGTGATGCATGTGATGAAGAATCTTTGTGTGACCCTGCTTGACTTCTTGGGCGTGTATGGGAAGACAAAAGATACACCTGAGGCACGGGAGGACCAGCAACGTATGCACAGAAAAGACGGCATATATCAGGGTCATGCAAGCTACGCTCTTACCAAAGAAGAGAAGGAAATCTTCTTTGAATGCCTGCTCAGTATTAATGTACCGTCTGGCTTCTCGTCGAATATAAAGGGAATAATAAACATGGAAGAGAAAAGCTCCAGAACCTAAAGTCTCACGACTGCCACGTGATTATGACGCAACTGCTTCCGGTTGCATTGAGGGGGCTTCTACCAGAAAACGTTCGATTAGCCATTGTGAAGCTATGTGCATTCCTCAATGCAATCTCTCAGAAGGTAATCGATCCAGAAATCATACCAAGGTTAGAGAATTATTTGGTGCAATGTCTTGTCAGTTTCGACTTGGTGTTCCCACCATCCTTCTTCAACATCATGACGCACGTCCTAGTTCACCTATGCGAAGAGATTAACGTTTTGGGTCCTGTATTTCTACACAATATGTTCCCCTTTGAGAGGTTCATGGGAGTCTTAAAGAAATATGTTCATAACCGTGCTAGGCCAGAAGGAAGCATCTCCAAGGGCCATGAAAATGAGGAGGTCATTGAGTTTTGTATTGACTTTATTCCTGACCTTAAGCCGATTGGTGTTCCTGAATCGCGGCATAAGGGCAGACTGGATGGAAAAGGCACGCTAGGAGGGGAACAAATAATATGTATGGAAGGACATTCTCTCACTGAAGCACACTACACAGTTCTACAGAATTCCGCCTTGGTAGCTTCGTATATGGATGAACACAAGAATTTGCTACGTTCCAAACACCCGGAGCGGTCTGATGACTGGATTACACGTGAACAAACCAGGAGTTTCGCCAGCTGGTTGCAGACACGTACCATGCATGACGCCTCTATTGAAAATGACCTGTACTTGCTGTCCCAGTTACCATCTTCGAATATAATGACTTTCAAAGGGTACGAGATAAATGGTAATACATTTTACACGATCGCCCAAGATAAGAAGAGCACCAACCAAAACAGTGGTGTCCGCTTTGATGCAGAAACCAAGATGGGAAAGGAAACATATTATGGTTATATACAGGACATATGGGAACTTATCTATCGACGTGGTTTGAAGGTCCCTTTGTTTCGGTGCAAATCGGTCAATATGACACGAGGCGGGGTAACGGAAGACCCGCAGTACGGAATGACAACAGTGGATCTCAACAATCTTGCGTATGCAGACGAACCATTCGTCATAGCCAATTATGTGGCACATGTTTTCTATGTGAAGGATATGTCTACCAAGCCAAGAAAAAGAAAAGATAAGGAAGCAAATGCATCGTACGATGAGCCAAAGTGGCACATAGTTCTTTCTGGGAAGAGAAACATCGTGAGAGTGGATGACAAGACAGACATGTCAGGAGATTATGAAAAGTTTGATGAAATTGCTCCATTCACAGTGAATATTGACCCAAGCATCCCGTTAAATGATGAAGATTTTCCATGGTTACGGCGCAAAGGGACACACGCGAAGAAAAAGTTTCACACCCAAAGATCCGGGATGTGATCGGCTTCACTATCATCACTTTCTTCTGTGTTCCACACCCAGGAGGAGATCTCTGTAATAGTTAGGGTAGTCATGTGTTTTGGCATTTGAAACGCGAAGAAATTTTATGTGCAAACAAATTCTTTCATGCCTTTACTGATTTTTTCAGCTAAAAAGGCATTTAATTTTTTAAATAACCTAAGCATTACCAAATTGAATATAATGATAACACACACTAATATTAAACATAATAAAAAAGAATCAGTGAAAAATGTATTTTTAAAGTTAAGTTATTCACAAACTAGTGATTCACACAAATTTCAAATAATTCAAAATTTAAACTATTCAAATTTAAAAACTACCGGCACTAACTGAAAGTTTCTAAAAATTATCAAAAATATTCACAAAGAAACTCTAAATACAGCAAAAAACAACTAAAAATAAATAAAACAAAATAAATAAAGCAGAAAAGAAAAAACTAAATGAAAAAAGCCCACCTACCGGGCCACAGCGGCCTGCATACGACTAGAAACCCAACCTGTTGTAGGGCCAGGATGCAGGCCCGCAAGCCCAATAGGCCCCACAGGGCAGAGTAGCAGAGGTAGGCCCAGAAGGCCTACTTTAGAGAGGAGCTCGAGACAGCAGCGGCGGCGGGGCTTATAAGCAGGTGCGAGCGCCCTTCGGCTAGCGAGGTGGGACTAAACTTCTGCGCCCCTCACCTGGCAGCGCACCCCCTTTAGTACCGGGTCGTGGCATCAACCGGTACTAAAGGGGGGTCTTTAGTACGGGTTGGAGCCAGCACCCGGTACTAAAGGCCTGCCCTTCCCGCCGCTTGGCCTGGCCAAAATAGGCCTTTAGTACCGGTTGGTGGCTCCAACCGGTACTAAAGGTGCCTTCTATATATACATCACTTCGAAAAATTTCATTCTCCCTCTGTTTCCCCATTGAAGCACCGCCCGCCCCGATCGATCGATGCCGTCGCCGCCCCCATCCCCGTCGCCGTCCCCGTTTCGCGCCGCCCCCGTCGCGCGCCGTTGCCGTTGCCGCCCCCATCCCCGTCGCCGCCCTCATCCCCGTCGCCGCCCCCATCCCTTTCGCCGCCCCCGTCCCCGTCGCCGCCCTTGTCTCCGTCGCCGCCCCGGGCCCGTCCCCGTTGCGCTCTCCCCACGTCGCCGCCCCCGTCACGCCCCGGCCCGTCGCCGCCCCCAGCCGTCGCCGCCCCCGGCCGTCGCCTCGCTGTCGCCGTCGTCGTCGCCCCGCTGTGAGCTCTCCCCCTCTAACCCCTCTGCCTCGCCCCCGGCGGCCATCATGGGCGCCGCCCCTCCCCGAGCCCATACACACACACAAGCATGATGAACACACACACACACACATTTCCTTAAGTTAATTAGTATATACGTATTTTGTATGTTTAATTAGTTTAGATTTTTTAGATTATTATTTTTTCACTAGTATATATGTATGAATGCATGTTAGATGGATATAATTAGTGTTTAATTAGTATGGATTTTTTTATATAATGTTGTTTATCCGTTTTTTAATGGATGTATAGAAGTTGTTTTTTCTGTTTTTAGTGTTAGATGCTTAATTAGTATGAAATAGCATATAGAATTTTGACATATGCAATGATAGCATAATTAGTGTTACATTTGCATATAGTATTTGTTGTCGACGATGCCCGGCCCGCATCCTCGCCGTCGACCCGTTCGCGACGACGTCCTGCTTCAGAGGACCCATGTCCGGGACTGGGCTCCGCCGGGCTGGCACTAGGAGGTGCTACCTTCAGGGGCGCGACGCTTGGTGAGGAACCCGGCCCCGGGTCCCGTCGTCGACCCTCATCTCCTTTGGTGGCGTTCGTATGGGCCACTTTTGGTGCGGAGGGAGCCGGCCCCGCCGGAGGTGGTACGTCGCCGTGTCAGGGAGGAGGACGAGCACGTCCATCGCTACATGGCTGCTATGGACGTCAGGTTCTCCAATACCTGGCAGGTTCTTTGGGGAGATCACCCGAGCTATGATCCAGTGATGGTTCCTTCACTTTGGTTGTCCACCGCCCGTGCCTCAGGAACCGCGAGTGGCCTAGATTACTCTTTAGTATTTGATCTTTATTAGCTGCTAGATAGCTAGCTAGCTAGTGATGTATTCGATATATAATATTCGAGATGATTTATTCGAGATTATATATATTATTCGAGACGATGTATTCGAGATTATATCTATTATTCGAGATGATGTATTTGAGATTATATTCGATTATGCTTATTATGTACTATGATTGATTCAGTTTTTCCTTATTAATTGATTGCATCCATGCATTGTAATTTGAATACTAAATTGTTTTATATTTCTTTTGGATTAGTTAAATAAAAGCTATGGCGGACAATACCGGCAGAGAGGGAGAAGAGACCCTGTTCGATATCATACGCCATCCTCGCGGGCCAGATGATGATCAGAATGAAGAACATTATGACGGCTCCGAATTACTAAACAACACCGGGGAGGGTGATATGATATTCGATCGCGACGACCGAATTGATGAAGTCATGAACTATGATTATGATGTTGACGAAGAAAATGTTGATCTTGAAACAACAAAGACCTGCGAGGTATATATATTTATATAAGTAGGCATCTGGTGATCATCACATGTTTTAAATGACTTGAAGATATAATAACGAATCGATCTTTCTTCTTTCAGCCATCCGGATCGAGCAAATCTTCAGGCAACAGGAAACGAGGCCCAAACAAAAAGTTGAAGGAGGGCGTAAAGTACAATATTGAGGCCATCAAACCTAATGGCGAACCATTAGCGCCTAAGAAGATTGCGGACAAGTTCATTCGTCAGTGTGGAGTTCTTGTGAAGGACCAACTCCCGATCTCCCTTCAAGCATGGAGAGAGCCAGCAAAGCCACGTCCAGATGTTACTTTTGTCGACGACAGACAAAAAGGTTTGCTTTGGGAAACTCTCATGGAACATTTCACCCTACCAGATCATTTCACAGATGCAGATGTGGAGAAAGTCAAGGACGCTGCTCTTAGGAAGATGGCGGTTGCATTCAACAACCACAAGAATCGTGTATGGGACAAGTACGTCAAGGGAGGAAGGAAGACTCCAGTATTCAAGGGAACACTAGAGAAGCAAAGTGCTCATTGGGACGATTTCATGAAATTCAAGGATTCGGAATTAGCTAAGGAACGGTCAAGAATAAACAAGAAAAATGCCGAAAAAAAGGATAAGTTCCATAAGCTGGGGCCAGGTGGCCACGCGGTGGCAATGCCTAAGTGGGATAAGTCTGAGAAAGAGATGGGGGATGCAGGTGTCACTCCGGTTACTAGGAGCTGGCCCCCCAGGTGCAGGACTTGGTTCTATGCGCATGGGGGGAGTTGGACCCGAAGACAGGCAAAGTTTCGAAGAAGGCATGTCTGAACGGAGCCGAAGATAAGCTACTTGTTGCAATAGAAGAAGCTCGATCGGGGGTGTTCCAGCCCAACAGAGAGAACGATGAGCTTACGCGTGCCCTGGGAAATCCTGAACACCCGGGAAGAACACGAGGCAAGGGCGCTATTCCGTGGTATGAGGGGTTTTCGGACTGGAACACCGACTACAGAACCTGTGCGAGAAAGAAGATTGCGGAGGAGAAGAAGAGGAAGATGGAGGAGGAGCAGAGGAAGCTGGACTATGAACGCCTTCAAGGCCTAGAATCAGCGCACGCGGACTTGGAAGTCGAATTCCAGCGGCAACAGGAGCAGATCGACTCACTTAGCCAGCAAAGGGGGTCTCAGCAGCTACAGCAGCTAGCGGATGATCCAGCATTGGATAGCACCACCCCATCCATGCCGAGAAGCAGCGTGGGTTCCGCCCCGGGCGACGCAATGCTGGATAGATACCCCATGGATGACATCATGGAGAACACTAACTGCGAGCTACACTTCAAAATGAAGAACATATCCATGAAGGTGGCGGACGCCGTTGCTTTTACAAATCCCCCCGAGGCAACCTTCCATTGCAACTCAATTCCAGCAGGCTATGCTCGTGTCTTGGTTGATGAGGTGGTGGACCCATATTCGGGGCTACAGCTTGACATTCCTGGAGGTGACGACGAGCACACATTGGGAGAGGCCATACATCGTATCATCCTATGGAGAAAGGATTGCATCATCTTTCGAAGGCCACCGACATCGTGTCACCCGACTCCTCATCGAAGTCTGCCACCGAGTTAGCAGACTCCCGCTCCTCCAAGTCCACCAACGCGTGAGGCCACTCCTCCTCCTCCAAGTCTGGCAAAGTGTCAGGCCACTTGAAAGTGCGTTATATCGACTAGAGGGGGGTGAATAGGTGATTTTTATGAAAGTCTTCAAAACGTGGAAGTTATGAAGACAAACGATAGAAATAAACCTATTACCATGCAGCGGAAGGTAGACTACACTAGGCAAACCATAGTCAACTATTCAATGGAGTGAAAGCACAATGACTAATAGCAGCAATGTAGTAAGGATCAGGTAGGAAGATATTATGAAGCCAAACAGAACACGCAGTCACTCAGTGAAGATAAAAGATAGTGCAATCATACAATGACTTCACAAGGACCAACAGTAAGTAAAGGGAAGGAAAGGATGAAACCAGTGACACGTTGAAGACAATGATTTGTTGGACCAGTTCCAGTTGCTGTGACAACTGTACGTCTGGTTAGGGCGGCTAGGTATTTAACCCTGAGGACACACAGTCCCGGACACCCAGTCCTGAACACGCAGCTCAGGACACCCAGTCCTCACCGTATTCCCCTTGAGCTAAGGTCACACAGACCTCGCCCAATCACTCTGGTAAGTCTTCAAGGTAGACTCCCAAACCTTCACAGACTTCGTTCACCGGCGATCCACAATGTCTCTTGGATGCTCAGAACGCGACGCCTAACCGGCTGGAGGATTCACAGTCCTCAAGTGTAATAAGTCTTCAGATCACATAGACAAGAAGACTTAAGTGATGCCTAATTCTCTTTGGCTTTGGGTGGTTAGGGCTTTATCCTCGCAAGGAATTCTCTCTCAAAGGCTTCGAGGTGGGTTGCTCTCAAACGACAAAAGCCGTACACTAACTCTGAGCAGCCAACCATTTATGGTTGTAGGGGGTCGGCTATTTATAGCCACTAGGCAACCCGACCTGATTTGTCCAAAATGACCCTGGGTTACTAAGGAACTGACACGTGTTCCAACGGTCAGATTTCAACCTCACACGACAACTTTACTTGGGCTACAAGCAAAGCTGACTTGTCCGACTCTGGACAAGATTCGCTCTCATAGTCTTCACTCGAAGACATAGGTTTTGGTTAAGCATCACTTCAGTCATTCTGACTGGTTCTCTTGGACCCCACTTAATAGTACGGTGATTCCTATGACTCAATAAAGAAGAAAAAGAACCACGAAAGATCTAAGTCTTCGAGCTCCATAGGCTTCATGCGATGTCTTCTCTTGTCATAGTCTTCAATGTGAATATCTTCATATACCACCTTTGACATCAATGTCTTCATACATTTTTAGGGGTCATCTCTGGTAGGAAAACCGAATCAATGAGGGACTTCTACCTGTGTTATCCTGCAATTCTCACAAACACATTAGTCCCTCAACTAGGTTTGTCGTCAATACTCCAAAACCAACTAGGGGTGGCACTAGATGCATTACAATCTCCCCCTTTTTGGTGATTGATGACAAACTAGTTGAAGTTTTCAACGGGGAATATAATATGTGAAATTGTAAAGGATAAGGAATTGTCTTCATAAGTTGCATGGGCTCCCCCTGAAGATGTGCATATAAGTAGTTTGCTTTTGGAATGCAAATGCACATGGCAGGTTGTGCTTGTGGAGATCCTCTTCAACTTATGATGACAATCCACTATGCATGTGAAGGTATGTGAAGATAATGACATGCATAATGGAAAATGGACGTCTGCAAAATGATCTAAGTGCGGAATTTATCGTCGCACATGCGGAATTTATCATCGCATCACAAAATGGCAAATAAGTAGCAGACGACCATCGAGTTTAAGTGTTACAAGTCAAAGAACCAAATGTATCAAAACGAGAGTTGTAAACACGAAGCAAAAATATGAAGCACCCGCCCATATGGACCCGCTTGAAGACTATCAAACTCATATGCTTCTCCCCCTTTTGTCAGTAAGGACCAAAAAGGTTTGAAGACATAGAGTATCTACTCGTTCCCATGAAGAGTAGGTGAAGCAGCAGGGTCGTCGGTGGTGTTCGGCGGTGCAGAAGAGCTTGGAGCAGTGTCGAAGCGTGCGGAAGGAGGTGGCGGTGAAGTAGCATCGTCTTCATCCTCGATCACTCTGGCATTCACAGTTGCAGTAGAGGAAGAGAACTCAGAGTCTTCAAGAGATGGAGTTCGTCGTAGCACTGCCCTTCGAGGAGGTGTGGAGTCAAACTTGAAGCGCTCAGAGAAGCCATCCTCTTGAAGATCATCTTCAGAACACATCAGCGTCAGCCCTTTCCATGTGCGTCGAGAGGTTTCATGAGCAACAAAGGCATTCTTGGTGGCAAGATTGCGAATGCGATTAACATCCACCAAGAGGCTTTGCATTTGACACTTCAGCCAGTCATGATGCCTATCCTGTTTCTGATGAAGAGCCACAAGAATCTCTCGGTCATTGAGAACACAAGTGCGCTTCTTGGGTCGTGGGGCAGTTGTACTGTCAGTGGCTTCAGTGAGATCAGGATGCGGTGCACGTGTAGTGCCAGCCAAAGGATACACACGAGTGACTGCTTCAACTCCTTCAATGTTCTGAGAAAAACTTTGATGCTCTGCATTCTGAAGACTTAGAGGTTCCTTGGCAGGCTCAGGATAGATGGCTTCAATAGACATATCCACATCAGGCAGAAAAATCCAATGATTGCGAGAAGATGGCTGATATGAGATAGCGGAGTGAAGTTTGATCAGCCGCATTACCCATGGGGCGTA
This sequence comes from Triticum urartu, assembly GCF_056163025.1. Taxonomy (NCBI): domain Eukaryota; kingdom Viridiplantae; phylum Streptophyta; class Magnoliopsida; order Poales; family Poaceae; genus Triticum; species Triticum urartu. The sequence goes on from NC_141879.1 coordinate 110,868,008, forward strand.
GAACTTCAAGCCAAACAGATCAGAGCCTGATGCAGCAAGTTGGCGAATGAAGAAGTCCTGTGTATTGAAGCATTTTCCATGAAGAATATAGAAGATCAAAGTCTTCATTGCACCTTCCAGCTTGGCATGTGGAGAGTGCCCTTTGATGGGCCAGAGAGTTTGCCTTATATGTGATAAATAGTCCTTGGCAGATACTCTAGGTCTTCAACAAAGAACTCTTTGGGATATGCAGCATCTTGGGGTAATGGCTTCATCATACTGAGCATCTGACTCATGTTAGGTTCAGGCTTCTGAAAGATGCTCTCCGCAGCTTCACTGTGAAGTTGACAGCCAGATTCGTAGAGATCGCCGGGAGTGGGTAGACCAGTGAGCTCAATTATGTCAAAGGCTTTGGCTTCGTGATGAACGTTTCCTGTCATCCACTCCAGGACCCAAGTCTTCGGATCTCTGTTATACCCGCGGATGTGAAGTGTGGCATAGAATTGGAGCAGCAACTCTTCATTCCAATGCTCTTGGTCAGTGACGAACGGCAGCAACCCAACCTCTTTGAAGCAATCCAGAGCTTCTTCCAGACAGGGCAGACCAGCTATTGCTTCAATGTCAAAACGCTTGTGTGGGAAGATGCGACCTTGATTGTAAAGAATGCAGGAGTAATAGCTTCGCTGCGGATAGCTCCAGAACCGATCAGATGATATTCTTTCCCTTGAGTAGGGGTTCCTGGAGCTATTGAAGAATGTGTTGTCTGCTCTGAAGCCATTGATATTGAAGGATCCAGGTGCTGATGCAGGACCTGGGAACCTGGGCAATCTTGGGATTGGCTTCTGTACCTGAGGCCTGTGCTCAACATGATAGTCGAACTGAGGACCGGCAGCAGGCGCGGGAACAGAAGCAGTGGGATCAGTGGCTTCGCTGACTTCTGGTGCTTTTGTTGGTGAGGGCTCCACATTAGCTTCAGCCATGACAGCGTCAGTGACTTCAGTGGTGTTGGTGGTGGCAGCCTCAAGATTTTCAACCTCCACTTGACGAGCTGGAGGGTTGGTCACAACCACGTTCTCCTCGAGAACCGCTTCTTGGTGGGACAGGGGAGTAGCAGCTTGTGGGACTTCTTCTTCATCGGCTGATGCAGCCAGAATGTCTTCAGCAGCTTCAGCTTCAGACGCAGAGACTGGAGGCCTTGGTCCTTTGCGAAGCTTGCGCGACGCAGGCGACGCCTGTGTAGTTAGAGTTGGCTGGGCCTCAAAGTCTTCTTCCTCTTGTGGGCGATCAGCCCATGAAGTATCCTGAGCAATTGGCGTCAGAGGACGACCAATGCTGATGAGTTCGCTGTGCTCGAGCTGAGGAAGGACTGCACCATCTTCTACATGGTCATGGTGACCAATGTCTTCAGCAGCGATGGGATCAGCTGCTGGAAAGTCTTCAGCTTCATGAGCCTCTGTGAAAGCAGGCTCATGGATTGTCAGTTGACGTTCTTGAGATTCAGCGTCAGGGTGAACCATGGAGATGGGTTCAACAATCAAGGGCTCTGTGGGAGCAGCCCGTTCTTTCTTGGTCTTCCTCTTCTTCTTGGAGGGGGCAGTAGGAGAGGCTTCAGGGTGTTTCCTCTTCCTGGCTTCAGCCTCAGCAGTCCTCGTCTTCTTCAGCTCTGAAGCGGTTGACCGAGCTTTTGGCTTCGAGCCAGTCATTCTAGTTGGGAAGACAATGGGATCTGCTTCCTGCCTTGGTGCGAGAGGTTCGGCCACAATGGGCTTCTTCTTCTGCTTAGCAGCCATCCTGGGATCAATGCCCGGACGCCCAAGGGTCTTGCGCTTCTCAGCTTTGTTGTAGCCTTGCACACACTTGTCAGCCAGGCTCTTCATACGCTCCCGAGAACCCTGAGCTTCTGCACATTTCTTGAGAAAGGCTTCTTTGAGCTCGTGCAGCATAATCTTGAAGTTTTTCACCTCTTGCACACTGAGCTTGGACATATGCTTCTTGAACTGAGCCTTTTCATAGTCAATCTTTTGCTTCAGTTCGACGATGCGCTGAGCGAGGGCTAGCTCTGAAGCAATGGCGCCATGGAAGGCGACACTTAGGCCAATGGGTAGTTGCAGATCTTCGAAGCTGATGTTTGGCGTGTCAAACCACTCATCAATGAAGTTGTGGATGATTGTTACATCAAAGAGAGGCAGATCATTGAAGATTTCTGCTTCTTCTTTGCTCTTGATGAGTTGCTCAAGAGCGTCATCTGCAAGATCTTCATCACTTGACAGATCAATGGCATCATTGCGCAGAATGACAGCAGCTGTTAGCTCTTGGCCGGTGTGTGGCAGAGGCATCTTGACCTTCTGGGGCTTGGAGATGCGTGACAAATCTTCAGACTACACACTGTCTTCAGGAGGTGCAGTTGCCAGTGGCTTCGCCCGTGAGATTTTTGGTGCAGAGGCCGGCTTTGAAGCTTTTGGCTGCTTCAGCTTCTTTGGCTTCGGTGCTGCAGGCGCTTCATCTGATTCGGCGTCATCTGCAGGCTCATTCACGGCTGTCCCTTGAACCACGATGTGAGTGATGAGACCTTCAAGGTTGTAGAAGGGCCCAAGAATATTGGGTTCAGCTTCCCGAGTTCCATCGGCACGGGGAGCAGAGGGACCAGGGTTGAAATCTAAACCCAAAGTCTTCTTGTTCTGCTTTGCTGAGTTCTGGGCAAACTGGAAGTTGCGCTTAAACAGATTGTCGTCACGACACCATAGCAGGGACGATGGGTCAGCATCCGCAGGCTGTGGTCCACGAACCATGCAGGGATAGAAGCCTTGTTCAATCGCTTCATCTCTGGTCCTGGGTTGAAGATTTTTGTAGAGGATGTCTCCCCATGGTCGCTTGATGGCATTCTTTTCAGCATATTCCTTGGTCACAAATCTGTACTTGAACCACTGTTTTGCCCAATAGCGTCGAATCCATTGGATTCGCGTCTTGCGCTGATTGTAATCCTCTTCAGGATCTGTCTTGTACAGCTCTGAGAGGTCATCGGGCAGATCTCTTGATGTTTCTCCTCGACGCTTTCTGCCACCCTTCCTTGCTGATTTCTCTGAAGCCATGAACTTTAAACTGAAAGGCTTCAATACGTTCAAAGGCTTCAAAGGTTTTCGCTTGCTGGACAAACAGGAACTGGCTTCGGGAGAATTTATGTGATGCTGTAAGAATTCTGCAAATGAATGCAGACTATGAGAACCAAGGGATTCTCCCACGGACATGTACCTGTGACAGCATTAAGGTGCGAGGGAAGGGGAAGAGGTCATATGCATTCTCAGAAGATTTTGAAGATAAATCAGTTTAGAAGACATTGACCTCATCGTGCGAAGATATTCACTCATAGATAAGGAGTTGGTTCCAGATTTGTACGAATCCACGGATCAGTACAAGTGAGGAATCTAACTACTTTGTGAAGCATAAGTGAATATACTAGGCATGTTATGAGATGCAGTATGAAAGAGATCCAACTTGTGTGAATAGAAACTGCTTGTGGTAGAAAGTGATAAAGCTATAGGATCAAAGGGGCCGTAAAAAGGAAGTTTTATTTACCACACGAAGAACTGCTAGACGAAGTGGAAGAGGAGGCCGAGCAGTTCGATCGTCCGTGCCCTAACTTGGCAACGGAGGACACCTACGGCGACGGCGGAGAAGACGATGTCCGCGGTCGGCGTGAAGACGGCGTCGGAGAGGTTGCGGCAGCGAAGCGCTTCGTCGCCGGCGTCGTCGAGGGCTAGCGGTGGCGCTAGGGTTCGTGCAAGAGTGGAACAAGAGATAATGACTGCTGTGAGGTGTGTATTTATAGGTACAGGGGCGGCACTGCGTTATTACACAGGTGCCCCTGGCGATTCGCATCTGAGGAACACGTGGCCATCATGCAGCATATTGGGGTTTGTTCCACGTCCCATGCACGCCTGGATTATCGGGTGGTCGTTCCCACTTCTCCGGGTTTCAGGTGGAGGAATGAGCATTGAAAACAGACTTAATGGTTGTCTCTGTATCTTCTGCTGACAAGGACGCAGAGAAGACATTTGACAGTTTCAACAGAATGCATATGACTTGGAGAGATAGAGTTTGAGATAGAAAGCATAGAGAGGTTAGGGTCCGATCACACTCACTTAGTTCAAAAAGATTCAACCAAGAAGACATAGCTATAAGTGAATGCTGTAGAGGACAGAACACTAGTATATATATATATATATATATATATATAATCAACATAGTGAAGATAATCATGAAGATATGTTGAGATTGAAGCCAAACCAAATGTGAAGACATAGCAAATGTAACGCCATGAGTGAAACACTTCAAACAGAACATTTGGTGGTGGCGTTACCCACCGTATAGGAAGTATTAGACCCAGACACGGCACAAAATTATCGTGGCGCTCCGAAGTCAAATTCCACATTAATGTATTCACACTTAGAATGTATGTCTTCATTGATTGAAGATATACTTTACTTCGTGTGTTGCACATCTAAGTCATCAATATGCATAAGTGTTAGGATGTGTGCCTGATCACAGGACATTTGAGGATTCCAGGATATTTAGCTCACATCGTAACTTGCAAAATCTCTTCTCATCCAAGGGCTTGGTGAAGATATCTGCCAATTGCTCTTTAGTGTTGACGTGCATGATATCAATATCTTCCTTCACAACATGATCTCTGAGAAAGTGATGACGAATCTCAATGTGCTTTGTCTTCGAGTGCTGAACTGGGTTGTTGGCAATCTTGATGGCGCTTTCGTTGTCGCAGTAGAGTGGCACTTGCTTCAGATGAATGCCATAGTCCTTGAGTGTTTGCTTCATCCACAGAAGCTGAGCGCAGCAAGATCCAGCAGCAATGTATTCAGATTCAGCAGTGGAGAGAGATACACAGTTCTGCTTCTTTGAAGACCAACATACAAGTGATCGTCCCAGAAAGTGACATGTGCCTGATGTAGATTTGTGATCCACTTTGTCACCAGCATAATCAGCATCCGAGAATCCAACCAGATCAAACTCTGAGCCCTTTGGATACCATAATCCTAGAGTTGGGGTGTGAGCCAAATATCGAAGAATTCGCTTCACAGCTAAGTGATGCGACTCCTTTGGTGTCGCTTGAAATCGAGCACACATGCAAACACTAAGCATAATATCTGGCCTAGATGCACATAGATAAAGCAAAGAACCAATCATGGAGCGGTATACCTTTTGGTCGAACTCTTTACCATTGTCGTCAGGACCCAGATGATGCTTGGCTGGCATTGGCGTTGTGAAGCCTTTGCAGTCTTGCATACCGAACTTCTTCAGGCAATCTTTGAGATACTTCTCTTGAGATATGAAGATGCCGTTGCGTTGCTGTCGTATTTGGAGACCGAGGAAGAACTTCAGCTCTCCCATCATGGACATCTGATATTGCTCTTGCATCATATATCCAAACTCTTCACTGTACTTCTGATTGGTGCAGCCGAAGATAATGTCATCCACATATATTTGGCACACAAACAGTTCACCATCATATGTCTTCGTGAAGAGAGTGGGGTCTAGGGAACCAGGTATGAAGCCTTTGCTCTTCAGGAAGTATTTGAGTGTGTCATACCAGGCCCGAGGGGCTTGTTTGAGGCCATACAGTGCCTTGTTGAGCTTGTATACCATGTCAGGATGTTTTGGATCTTCAAAGCCAGGCAGTTGTGCAACATACACTTCTTCTTCAATCTTGCCATTGAGAAAGGCGCTCTTCACATCCATTTGATATAGAAGTATGTTGTGATGATTGGCATAGGCCAGCAGTACGCGTATGGCTTCAAGTCTAGCCACAGGAGCAAATGTTTCATCGAAGTCAATGCCTTCCACTTAAGTATATCCTTGAGCAACGAGACGAGCTTTGTTTCTGACAACTTGACCATGCTCATCTTGCTTGTTGCGGTATATCCATTTGGTGCCTTTTATGTTGTGCTTCCGAGGATCAGGACGCTTAACCAGTTCCCATACATTATTCAGCTCAAACTGTTGAAACTCTTCTTGCATAGCTTGAATCCATTCAGGTTCCATGAAGGCTTCTTCAACTTCTTCGGTTCTGTAATTGAGACGAATGCGAAGTGCCCACAGAAATTTGCTAGCTGAGTTGCCCTTGAACGAGTGAGCGGACCAGGTGCATTGATGCTGTCAATTATTCTCTCAATCTGCACTTCATTGGCAACACGAGGATGTACAGGGCGAAGGTTTTGCTCTTGCTGATCATTGTCATTGTTAGTGGGATTGTCTTCAGGCTGAGCATTGTCTTCAGGTTGATCAGGTGTGGAGATGATAAGTTCCTCTTCAGGTTGAGCTTCATAGGGTATGATTTCTCCGGTTCCCATAAGCTTGATTGATTCACTGGATGGAACTTCATCTAGCACATTTGGGAGGTGCTCTCTTTGTGAACCGTTAGTCTCATCAAACCGCACATCCACTGTTTCAACCACTTTATAATGAAAGAGATTGAAGACTCTGTAGGAGTGCGAATCCTTTCCATATCCAAACATAAAACCCTCATGTGCTTTTGGTGCAAATTTTGAAGTGTGATGTGGATCTTTGATCCAGCACCTGGCACCAAATACTCTGAAGTAACTGACATTTGGCTTCTTGCCAGTAAGGAGCTCATAAGATGTCTTGTTCAGAAGCTTGTGAAGATAAACACGATTGATTGTATGGCATGCAGTATCAATGGCTTCAGGCCAGAATTTTCTTGGAGTCTTGTATTCATCAAGCATCATTCGGGCCATCTCAATGAGTGTTCTGTTCTTGCGTTCGACGACGCCATTCTGCTGTGGTGTGTACGGGGATGAGAATTCATGTGTGATGCCCAAGGTATCAAGATATGTATCAAGGCCGGTGTTCTTGAATTCAGTGCCATTGTCACTTCTGATGTGCTTTATCTTGGCGCCATAGTTGTTCATTGCTCGATTGGCGAAGCGTCTGAAGACATCCTGCACTTCAGTCTTGTAGAGGATTATGTGCACCCAAGTATATCTAGAATAATCATCAACAATAACAAAACCATAGAGGCAAGCAGTAGTAGTAAGAGTTGAGTGATGAGTGGGACCGAAAAGATCCATGTGGAGCAGTTCAAAGGGTCGAGTGGTTGTCATGATTGTCTTCGAGGGATGTTTGGCCCTCGTCATCTTCCCTGCTTCACAGGCACCGCATAAGTGATCTTTCTTGAACTTGACGCCCTCGATGCCTATGACATGCTTCTTCTTTGCAAGGGTGTGGAGGTTCCTCATGCCAGCATGCCCTAGCCTCCGATGCCAGAGCCAGCATTCTGAAGCCTTTGCTAGAAGACATACGGCAAGATGTGGTCCTGCCGAGAAATCTACTACATACAAATCATCTTTCCGATACCCTTCAAACACTAGAGACTTGTCAGATTCCATTAGTACAAGGCAGCGATATTTTCCAAATATTACGATCATGTTCAAATCGCAAAGCATTGAGACAGACATTAAGTTGAAGCCAAGGGATTCAACAAGCATGACTTTATCCATGTGTTGATCCTTTGAGATTGCAACTCTACCTAGACCCAGTACCTTACTTTTACCAGTGTCAGCAAATGTGATGTGACTCTTGTCGGATGGACGTAAGGTTGAGTCCATAAGAAGGCTTCTTTCTTCTTTTGCCAGTCATATGATTGGTACACCCACTATCAATAATCCATTCTGAAGACACTGGTGTCGTACCCTTGGCACCGCGTGCCATGAAGCAGTAGGTAGGAACGGAGTAGTCCTTGTCATTTGCATCGGTGTCGGTGATGAGGTCATTGTCTTCAGTGTTGAAGACGGACTTGGCAACGTATGCTGTAGCCAGACTTGCGACATCAGAATCGGACTCCTCCTCAGACTCCACCTCCGCCTTCTCAGAAGCGGACTCCTCCTCTGAATCCATTTCCTTGCCAACAAACGCACGTGCCTTGCCAGATGAGCTCTTCTTGTGTGATGAAGACTTTGAAGAAGACTTGGAAGAAGACTTTGAGTATTTCTTGTTCTTCTTGTCGTCAGAGTCATATTCCTTGCTCTTCTTCTTCTTTTTGTTCTCATTGTCCCACTGAGGACACTCAGAGATGAAGTGGCCAGGTTTCTTGCACTTGTGACATGTTTTCTTCTTGTAGTCATGAGCAGAAGCTTCATCATTCCTTGAGCTTGATCGTGAAGACTTTCTAAAACCTTTCTTCTTGGTGAATTTTTGGAACTTCTTCACAAGCATAGCAAGTTCCCTTCCAATGTCTTCAGGATCATCAGAACTGCTGTCAGATTCTTCTTTAGATGAGGAGAAAGCTTTTGCCTTCAAGGCACGAGTTCGCCCATAGTTAGGACCGTAGATATCTCTTTTCTCAGAAAGCTGAAACTCATGTGTGTTGAGCCTCTCAAGTATGTCAGACGGATCGAGTGTCTTGAAATCAGGACGTTCTTGAATCATCAGGGCTAGGGTGTCAAACGAACTGTCAAGTGATCTCAGTAGTGTCTTGACGACTTCATGCTTGGTGATCTCAGTAGCGCCAAGGGCTTGAAGCTCATTCGTGATGTCAGTGAGTCGATCAAATGTGAGCTGGACATTCTCATTGTCATTTCTCTTGAAGCGGTTGAAGAGGTTGCGAAGGACACTGATTCTCTGATCTCTCTGGGTTGAGACGCCTTCGTTGACCTTGGAGAGCTAGTCCCAGACTAGCTTAGATGTTTCCAAAGCACTCACGCGGCCATACTGTCCTTTGGTCAGATGACCACAGATGATATTCTTGGCAGTAGAGTCCAGTTGAACGAACTTCTTGACGTCAGCCGCAGTGACACCTTCTCCAGCCTTGGGAACGCCGTTCTTGACGACATACCATAGGTCGACGTCAATGGCTTCAAGATGCATGCGCATCTTATTCTTCCAGTAGGGATATTCAGTTCCATCGAAGACGGGGCACGCAGCGGAGACTTTAATTATCCTCGCAGTCGACATAGCTAAAACTCCAGGTGGTTAAACCGAATCACACAGAACAAGGGAGTACCTTGCTCTGATACCAATTGAAAGTGCGTTATATCGACTAGAGGAGGGGTGAATAGGCGATTTTTATGAAAGTCTTCAAAACATGGAAGTTATGAAGACAAACGATAGAAATAAACCTATTACCATGCAGCGGAAGGTAGACTACACTAGGCAAACCATAGTCAAGTATTCAATGGAGTGAAAGCACAATGACTAATAGCAGCAATGTAGTAAGGATCAGGTAGGAAGATATTATGAAGCCAAACAGAACACGCAGTCACTCAGTGAAGATAAAAGATAGTGCAATCATACAATGACTTCACAAGGACCAACAATAAGTAAAGGGAAGGAAAGGATGAAACCAGTGACACGTTGAAGACAATGATTTGTTGGACCAGTTCCAGTTGCTGTGACAACTGTACGTCTGGTTAGGGCGGCTAGGTATTTAAACCTGAGGACACACAATCCCGGACACCCAGTCCTGAACACGCAGCTCAGGACACCCAGTCCTCACCGTATTCCCCTTGAGCTAAGGTCACACAAACCTCGCCCAATCACTCTGGTAAGTCTTCAAGGTAGACTCCCAAACCTTCACAGACTTCGTTCACCGGTGATCCATAATGTCTCTTGGATGCTCAGAACGCGACGCCTAACCGGCTGGAGGATTCACAGTCCTCAAGTGTAATAAGTCTTCAGATCACACAGACAAGAAGACTTAAGTGATGCCTAATTCTCTTTGGCTTTGGGTGGTTAGGGCTTTATCCTCGCAAGGAATTCTCTCTCAAAGGCTTCGAGGTGGGTTTCTCTCAAACGACAAAAGCTGTACACTAACTCTGAGCAGCCAACCATTTATGGTTGTAGGGGGTGGGCTATTTATAGCCACTAGGCAACCCGACCTGATTTGTCCGAAATGACCCTGGGTCACTAAGGCACTGACACGTGTTCCAACGGTTAGATTTCAACCTCACACAGCAACTTTACTTGGGCTACAAGCAAAGCTGACTTGTCCGACTCTGGACAAGATTCGCTCTCATGGTGTTCACTCGAAGACATAGGTTTTGGTTAAGCATCACTTCAGTCATTCTGACTGGTTCTCTTGGACCCCACTTAACAGTACGGTGGTTCCTATGACTCAATAAAGAAGAAAAAGAACCACGAAAGATCTAAGTCTTCGAGCTCCATTGGCTTCATGCGATGTCTTCTCTTGTCATAGTCTTCAATGTGAATATCTTCATATACCACCTTTGATATCAATGTCTTCATACATTTTTAGGGGTCATCTCTGTTAGGAAAACCGAATCAATGAGGGACTTCTACCTGTGTTATCCAGCAATTCTCACAAACACATTAGTCCCTCAACTAGGTTTGTTGTCAATACTCCAAAACCAACTAGGGGTGGCACTAGATGCACTTACACCACTCCTCCTCCAAGTTCGACACAACGTCAGACGTACACTCCTCCTCCAAGTCTGGCACAACTTCAGGCCACTCCTCTTCCAAGTCCGGCATAGCTTCAGCCACTCCTCCTCGTCCAACTCAGCCACGTCAGCCGTCTCCGCCGCCTCAGCAATCATGGAAGAGAGCCGCCGCAACTATGGTACGTAGCAGTACAAGTCGAGGTAGTACGGGAGGTACAGGCGGAGGCAAGCGATTTCAATATGGTCCAAGCAGCCTCGCGCCTCTTCCGCAGAGGCCTTACGACAAATCCGAGGAGGAAAACGCAGCCATATCGAAGGCCGAGGTGGAAGCCCATTTTGCACCGAAACCGCCACCGCCGCCAAGGGAGAAAGTGCCTGAGGAAAAGATTGACCACTTCATTCGTATGGCTAGACCACCAGCTCCCAAGCCTGTTGACACAGACTATGAGCGCCACCTTAGGAAGTTAAATCGAGCACGTCTACAGAAAGAGGCAAGCTCGAGCTCGAGCAAATCAGCTGGCAAAAAATGTGGTAAACCCGTTCCCTAGCTGGGAGAATAGGCGGCACAATCTATCCCCCCGCTTGTTGTGCCAACAACACATGAGAGTACACACGCCCAATATTATTGTGGGAAAACCATTAACGTTCCCGGGCTAGGCGATGTGGTAATAACCGAGGAGCATATTGAGCAGGCTGAAAGGCTCATGATCACTGTTGGACAACTCCTCGATATCGAGCCCATGTCTCTGCTTAGAGAGGAGGAAATAAAACGGAAATATGTCTGGGGCCAACCTTTGGTCGAGCCAGACGAGGCCAAGAAGCTCCGAACGAGAATGTATGAATTGCATCAATGGTACATGGACATACCAAGATTTCCAATCGAGAGTCCCTCGTGATGAATGTCAAGAAGGATCATTACTACCATGAGAAAGCTGTGTCCGTTGAGTATTCAGAACTATTTCAGTTATACAATCAAGACGCACTCGACAAATCTATCGTCAGTTGCTATTGTCTGTAAGTGATTTCTTTCTGTAATTTAAGTCTCAAGCTAGCTGTAGTGATCATTTTGATCAATCATTACCTGTAATTATCCTCACTATATTCTTTTCGGTGCTATTATGCAGGATGAAGATGTATGAAATGAAAAAAGGTGGACGCTATGGCATTGGGTTCATTGACCCAAGTACCGTTAATGAATACACATGGAAATTAGATGCATATTATGAAAAAAGTGTAGAGGAAAGCATGCTAGAGTTCTTGAAGCGCCTCAATACCAATGAAGATAAACTACTTCCTTACAACTTCCAGTGAGTCACACTGTCTTATACTACAAATTCTCTATTTTTGCCTACTAGCTAGCTACATGTTTTTGCTTACATATGCCCGCTTAATTAAGACATGCAAACGTGTGTGCATGCAGATTTCACTGGATCTTGTTAATCATTAAAGTTGATGAAGGAACAGTTGAAGTACTAGACTCACTACTTAAGAAAGCAAGTGACTACACCATCGTGAAGGGGATAGTCAACAGGTAATTTCAATCATTATTAACTATATCTCGGCCTATTTAATTAGTTCGTCATTTCCTGATAACAACTATTTAATAACCCATTTATTCATTTTCTTTGTCGGCGGGAAGGGCTTGGGCAAAGTTCATCAGCGTCACTCCAGGCCAATGGAAAAGAAATCTAAAATGGTATCGACCCAAGGTAAGTAATTAAGTAGTACTAGCTAGCTGCCATCTCTTTAATTATCATGCTTGATTAATTATTATCTGATCAAATTCCATTCTCGTAAAGGCCCTGAAGCAGGCATCGGGGAATAATCTGTGTGCATACTACGTTTGCGAGAACATTCACATGATGACGTCCGAAAGGAGCAGATCTCAAAGACAGGACTGGGTACGTTTGTCAGAACACTATTCACAATTTTTACACCATTATCGATATATCTAGTCACACAACTAATACACATGCATATTGATCTCCTTGTTAACAGTTCAGAGAGGTGCGGGAGCAGCTCCTACCAGAGGAGCGCTGTCGGAGTCAAAACCGACGGATCTCGGGTAGGGGGTCCCGAACTGTGCATCTAAGGCGGATGGTAACAGGAGGCAGGGGACACAATGTTTTACCCAGGTTCGGGCCCTCTTGATGGAGGTAAAACCCTACGTCATGCTTGATTAATATTGATGATATGGGTAGTACAAGAGTAGATCTACCACGAGATCAGAGAGGCTAAACCCTAGAAGCTAGCCTATGGTATGATTGTTGTATATGATCTATCGACTAGCCTGGCCTCGGTTTATATAATGCACCAGAGGCCTAGGATAACAAGAGTCCTAGCCGAATACGCCGGTGGGGAGGAGTCCTTGTCTTGATCACCAAGTCTTGTGGAATCTTCCATGTATGCGGCAGCTGTCCGAACTGGCCCATGAGTATACGGCCATGGGGGTCCTCGGCCCAATCTAACAGATCGGGAGACGACGTGGTGAGTACCCCCTAGTCCAGGACACCGTCAGTAGCCCCCTGAACCATTCTTCAAGTTAGGGACGCTCCTCGATTCTTCCGAACTGTTCTTCATCTTCGGTTGTCGGTCTTGAAAATTGGTTCAACAAATCTTCTCATCTTCAATCTTGAGGATCGCCGAGATGCATTCAACGAGTTTACACGTCGGGTATCCGAGGAGCCCCTTTAAGTTTCCGTCCTTTATCAATGCCTTGTTATTTTTATGCCACACCTCGGGTTTGAAGTTGTTCCCGGGAGGCAGTGTCCTCTTGCGTCCGAGCTCTAACGCGGGACTGCATTCGAGGTATCTTTTGCAGCCGAGCACCAACGTAGGACTGCTTCCGAGCTCCAATGCCGAAATGTATCCGAGCTCCAACGCCGGACTATGTCCAAGCTCCAACGCCGGACTGTATCCGAGCTCCGACGCCGGACTATGTCCAAGCTCCAATGCCGGACTGTATCCGAGCTCCAACGCCAGACTATATCTAAGGTGTCATAAATCACCTTGGTTCAAAAAGGTTGAAGGAGTTTAGCCGAGCTTAATACCGGAAATGCCCTCTATGGAGCCAGCCACTAGCGCCCGATCTTTGTGCCGGAGTGCTTCCGAGGTGGTGCACCACCCCGACTGTGGGCCGATTTTTTGTCAATATTTTTGATTGGTGCAATTTATTCTCTGCCAAGATATATAGCCAGTAGCCCTCAAGGTGTGTATCGATTTAAAACCCGAGATGCACCTGAAGGATGACGTAAGACCGCTGATCCCAGTAGCCGGTGAGACTCAGGTTGATTTGTAAAATCGGCCTGAGGATCAAGTCCTAGCTCGGCAGGATACTTCGGGACACAAAAAGCGGCATGCTTAGTCCTCGAGACTCAGGTTGGGTGCGGCCGACCAACCCGAGGATCAAAATCTCCTCGGAAATTGTATTGCACTTAAAATTTTCTGCATTGGATAGGCAATGTAGTAGCCCCCGAGACACTAGTCGGGTGGCAACACCAGATCAGGGGATCGATGTGCCCCTTTAATATTTTAAATAATAAGCCTGAAGCCCAGTAGCCCCCGAGCCTTAATGCGGGCACGGGTGGCCGAATTAAGGATCAATATCCATAGTAAAATCACAAATTATGTGTAATGACTCTATGTATCCAAGTACTTTACGTCATTAATGCTCGGATCCGCATTGTACAAAACTTTGTTGACCGACCATCGGCTTCCACCTCCTCGGCCAGTAGCCGAGGAGTGTTTGTCCTACTTTATAAAGCCTTTATGAGGGCAAAGATTTACGACAAACAAGGCAATCTGGTCATACGGTTTTATAAACAAAGGTACGTAGAGAGATATGTTATATTACTGTTTAACATAAGAAATGTCTTCCAAAGAAAATAGTCCCGCTATTGGTTCCTTTCTTTGGGTTGTCATGCTAAGCATGATCATGAAACCTCAGCTCTAATGTAAGAGCAAAATATCGAGGATTTAGTTTGGGAGGCCAGTTAATAACCCGCGGTAGTGTTGGGCGACAGTCGAGGTCAAGCCGTAAACACTTCGGCCATTGTTATGAGTGGCCCGTCATTTAACACAGTCATCGGATCGCTGACCAGTTTACGCTTATTGTGACAGTCAGTTTTCGCTTTCTCCACTGAGGAGCTTAACCGTGTGAGCTGGAAGCACAATCGCGGTGGTTCTCCCTTTGCACGCCTAGCCGAACAAAGCGGAACGTAGGAAGCAAGTGCAGGAGCCAGGCAACCCAACTATTGACCGAAGACACAATTCGAAACCGATGCATATATAGCAATATCCAAGAATATTTTTGCCGAATCTATAAAGGTGTCCGGCATTGCACTGCGAGACTTGTGCTGAAAACACACAAATAGTTTAAAAGTGCCATAAGCTTGGAAAACCAAAAAACGTCAGGAAAAAACTTGACGTCCGAACAAGATCAAGTGTTCGGTGCCAATACGAAAATTGGTCTTAGAAAAAAAGAGTGCTTCTGTCGTGCTTTAACATTACACATCCGATCTCAAGACTTCAAGCGGGTCAGCCTACGACTGCAGCCTCCTATCCCGAAGGCAGAGTGCTTCTCGTTAGACTAGTTTAGCGAACTAAACTCGAGCGGTCACTAGAGAGCAAATGGGTTATCTGGCTATTGACCACACACTCACGTCGAAAAAGGAGCGATAGAAAAAGACTTTGCAACGACCAAGAAGAAAACACATTTACTATAAAATAGCTCGTATAAATTTTAAGAGCCCCCAAGTGACTTGGGTAAAAGATTTCATGTATAATGATTGTATGTACCGAAGTACTTATATCATATCTTTGTTCAACCGAACTTTAAACGAGTCTTAACCGACCGTCGGCTTCTCCCTCTTCGGTCAAGGACCGAAAAGTGTTATGTACTCCACCTGTCGAGAATATCGACAGTGTTTCCGATAATCAGACAACCGGGCCATAAGGCTGTAACAGACAAAGCGCGCTCAGGGAACTTATGCTATATTACAGACGAAGTGTAAGAAGCATCTTCGAAGAAAATAGTACCCCCACCGATACCTTTCTTCGGTGCTCATTATTACTATGAGACTTGTGCAATAGATTTTTTGTACTCATGACTTCCATTGTGTGCCGACCATGATTGAAAACAATAAGAGCGCTAGCTTTCGGCTTCACCCAGTCTGAGGTCAGAGCTCAGAGGACCCGGTCGTGACAATCGCAGAGGTACTCCCTTTACTCCCTAGACGAACAATCGGGAACGTAGGGGCAAGCACAGGAGCCAGGCAACCCAGCTTGCAAATCGCTTAAGTCAATATGGTGCATATTGTGGCGTAATACACGAACAAGGAACGAAGCCGTACAAGTATAATCATATGCAAGAGAAAAAGCTTCATAAAGGAAGCCCCCAAATAAACGGGGTATTTGAATATGTGTGTCACAAACAAAGTTTTGACAAGGAAAGTTTTTACAAGCAACTTCTTTTCAAAAAAGTATAATGCTTGGTCGAACCGAACACAAGTTAAAAATTAAAACTTTGAGCATGAAAGCGACTTAGCTGGTTAATGTGTTCGGCATTGATGACGCGGTCCGAGCTTGATGCGGGACGAGGTTCCATCCCCCAAGCCAGTCCCGAGGTGGCGGAGCGGAGAGCTCGACACGCCGAAGTGGTGACATAGCACGGTCAATGCGGACCGGCAGAATGATGTGAAGTCCCCGGATCATTTTCCTGTGCATAAAAAATAGTGAAAATCGGAGATGACAGTAATAATAATTAAAAAAATTATTGCATAATAAATAATTTATGCAAAGTGAGTAATAAAAAAATATGACCTGCGCCGAAGTCAATGTCGATGCAGGGCGTCGGCGTGATGCGGTAAAGGCGTGGCAAAGCCTGAATTCACAGGTCTGTCCGAGTTCCGGATGCGGTGTTCGCCGGACTATGTACGGAAACTGACCGAACCACCACGCGACCGTCGTTAATGCGGCCATCATTTGATAGACCTGTGTACAGATGATGGATGAACCAGAGTAATAATTCCTTGGGAAAAATAAACCCAAACAAGCAAAAAATACTAGAATTAATAGCACCTGGTTTATTTGTTGTAATAATCTGAAGAAAGGTGATTCCCAAAATTGGGACTCGATCCGCACACCCATTGCCTGATGGGCGATAAAGCGACGGTATGGCGATGCTGGCCAAGGTTGGCTCGCCGAGGCAAAGCCCTCGGTCCAGCTATCATGACGGAGCTGGTCGGCTAGTGACGCCGAAGTTTCCGGAGTAGGTGATGAAGAGATGGCGAAGCCCCCGGTCCAGCCGAGATGTCGAAGCCTCGATGTCAGCCGATGAGTCGAAGTAGGTCGGCGTGATGGACACCAGCTTGAAGAAGCAATAGTGCGGCCCTGCCGATGCAGGTCATGACATGGTCGATGTCGGCTTGATGAAGTGACCGTGCGGCGATGCCGGTATGCCCGCTTCGTGTAATCCGTGGGGCGGCGATGTTGGTGATGATTTATCCTTCGCGATGCCGGACTCTTGTTCGGCTTGCCGAGATGATGATCCAAAGAAGTTGAGCTCGGCTCAACGAAGTGACGACGTGTCTAGTGCAGGTCGGCAGCCGTGGAGCAATATTGCCGGACTGGTTTGACACCAGCATGATGTTGAATATCATGTTCAAGAGATCTTAAAGTTGGTGGGATGTGTTTGGGAACAAAACACAATACCCCATACAAAACTTCCTTCAAAAGGAATGTCTGAAATCCCATTTATAAAAAAGACGAACTCGGGTCGGATTCGTTTTCGTGCAGAAAATAGATCCGAAAAGTGATGCACTAATCGGAAGGTTCCTGGAGTTTGGACGGTCAGATCGAGCTGAAATTTTGAGAGGTGGTAGATATAGGAATTCCGCAGCCGATCAACGGTTGGATTTTCCAAAGGACGTCCGAGCTAGAAGCTGGACACCACGACCTAAACTCGTCCAGATTCCCGTCCAGATTCGACGGGGCTCCGGTATATCGTGGATTGCCAAAGATTCCTCCATCGGAACTCGACGAAATTTTCCAGGGTTGTTTTAGACTCAATTCCGCACAATTCCACTGAAGCAATCGTTAAAAAGACACTTGAGGAGGCGGTGGCGGCGGACACAAGTTTGCTGTCCAGAAAAACAATACGGTCGCCCGAGGGCAATGTTGACGTTGAGCCCCCGGGCTCCCTGGATGATTCCTCCATGATCTTGATAGAGATTGGAGTTGATGTTTATAAAGGCCCTCATCCGAACATGATGATCGGAGGTAGGGCATAGTCCTTGGTCGAACCAAGGTGACTAGTCAAGCTGGTGACGAAGATGCCGAAGTCGCAGTTGATCTGCAGGCTTGCCATCAACCTTTTGCCGAACACACGGCGGAACTCTCAATGAAAGCACCAATGTCGGAGTCAAAATCGGCGGATCTCGGGTAGGGGGTCTCGAACTGTGCGTTTAAGGCGGATGGTAACAGGAGGCAGGGGACACAATGTTTTACCCAGGTTCGGGCCCTCTTGATGGAGGTAAAACCCTACGTCCTGCTTGATTAATATTGATGATATGGGTAGTACAAGAGTAGATCTACCACGAGATCGGAGAGGCTAAACCCTAGAAGCTAGCCTATGGTATGATTGTTGTATATGATCTATCGACTAGCCTGGCCTCGGTTTATATAATGCACCAGAGGCCTAGGATAACAAGAGTCCTAGCCGAATACGCCGGTGGGGAGGAGTCCTTGTCTTGATCACCAAGTCTTGTGGAATCTTCCATGTATGCGGCAGCTATCCGAAATGGCCCATGAGTATACGGCCATGGGGGTCCTCAGCCCAATCTAACAGATCGGGAGACGACGTGGTGAGTACCCCCTAGTCCAGGACACCGTCAAGCACATAGAAGCAATTCAAGAGGAAATAGCGGGATTTTTGCTCGACCAGGTCATAGATCCCAAAGGAGAATACTTTAAGCCGCTATCTCCCTCATGAACCACTTCCAATTGTCATCGTGCTCCGAAGGCACAAATTAGGCTAATGCCACTGGCTCCGAAGACACCAATTAGGAGAAATTGTATATAGCTACCTAATTGTATACATATATACATGTGAATTAATGGTGGTTGTGAGACATTCGATGATATATATATATATATATATATGATCGGTTCTACTAGAAATTCTATTTATATATATGCATAACGTGTACAATATGTAGCATCGTAAAATACCAGCAAACGAAAAAGAATTAAATGGAAAACACAAAATTAAATGAAAAAGAAATCATAAACCCAAAACCCCCAACCTTTTAATACCGGTTGGTGTCACCAACCGGTACTAAAGGGCTCCCTGCCCCCGGAGCTGGCTCGTGCACGTGGTTGCCCTTTAGCACTGGTTCGTGCTGAACCGGTACTAAAGGGGGGGACCTTTAGTGCCCACACTTTAGTGCCGGTTACCGAACCGGGACTAAAGGGCCTTACAAACCGGTGCTATTGCCCGGTTCTGCACTAGTGTACATAGACAGAAAAAACCACTTAACCGGACCTGACATACTCAACCTAAATGTCTGTGCTGACTGACACTCCAATATCCAACCCATATGTGGGGCAGATATAGGGACACCCGGACATGCTGCAATAGACCCGACAGGCCGGGCCCATCCAAATCGACTTCAGATTGACCAAGTCCCCCAAATCGACCGCACTCCTCCCGTGTTCGTCCTTCATGTCCCGCGTTTGTACTGCCTCCCTCCTCCACCCTTGCTCCACCTCCACACCGCCGCCCCTGTCCTCCATCGAAGATGTCGTCTCGAGTACCATGTCCGCCACCATCGGCATGGATGATGCCTTGGCGGAATTCATGGGGCTCCCGACCGAAGCTGCCAGTTGCAAGCTAGAGAACGTTACCTGAAGGGAGCACCGCCGGAAGCAGCGCGAGTGTGAGGCCATGGGAAGGTAGTAGCGGAGAGTGTCAGTGCGGAGATAGACTTGGGCACATCAGGTCTGGCGAGTGCAATCGATCTGTCTGTCGTATCCTTAGGAAGGAAGAACTCGTCGACAAAGCCCGACTTTGTTCCGGAAGGAAGATGCTGACGGTGTAGTACACTTGGGTTGGCCTCTCCAAGGGGAGCTGGGTAGCCTGCCTACCACAGGGCCCAGAAGGCCCACCAAGGAGCTAGCGACATGAAGGAACCCAACGGATCAGATAGACTTCTGGAGACCATCTTAGCCTCCAAGTCAAGATGATGGCGGCCAAGATTGGATCTACCTCTTGTAAAACCCTAGCCCCCCACCGTGTATAAAAGGTGGAGGCTACGGGTCTCTCAATCCCATCTAATCTTGTAGACCTAGACTCTCGGCAGCAAAACGCATCATCCCATTGTAATCCCTTGCACGAGGTATCCCACCAGGAATACAAACACAAAGTAGTACATAGGGTATTACTCCTCTGCGGAGGCCCGGGCCTGGGTAAACTGCCCGGGTGGTCTTCGTTCTGGTACTTTCGGCCATGTTCGCCACCCTACTAAGGGTATTGACGAGTTTCTGCTCAGTCAGTTGGCGCACCAGGCATGGGTTATGCTGGTCAGAGAATGAAAACCTAGATCGGAGAATTATACATGCCTGAAGACTCGTGACAGGGCCAGACCTTCATTGTTGGCTCTTTCGAGCTCGAGGTTGACAATCAGGGACTACTCTACGACATGATGCCCCTCCCTCCATCAACTACATCCGCTTCGGGAACATCGAGTTCCTATTCGACGACCACGACGACAACACGGCAAAAAGAGCTGCGTCGATCTCGACCGATCTCGGGGTGGCTGGACCTTCATCAACTCGTGAGGCCGCACGAACAGGAAGAAGGTTGCTCTGGTATTGAACACTTCAATGGTGAAAGTAGTAACTCCGGCAGTTCTGGAAAGAGCTGAGGGCCTTTTCTCCCCCCCCCCCCCCCCCGGCGCTGCCGTACATGAAGGAGCCATCGTGATCGGCCGCCTCAACCCTCAACATCCCAAACACGTTTGATGAAATGACCCAAATGTAAAAAAACTTTCTCTGACTTTTCATTCTTTGTCATGAGATTCTACATTATGCAATTGTGATGTGATTGCGTGTATGTTCTTCAAATTTAGTGTATGTAGTGTGGATGATCAAACTTTTTTGGAGTTAACAAATGTTGCATCTCAAAATTTTGCCTCTCAAGAATATGAAACACAAGATGAGACCCTTCTTGACATGGATGATGAGAGTTTACTTGATGCAACTCCAAAGGGACGAAGTGGAAACTACGCTACAAAAGAGGACAAATTGTTATGTGAAGCATGGAAGAAAATGAGTCTTAATTCGGTCGTCGGTGTTGAGCAACCAATGTCAACATATTGGCACTGTATCCATGTGCACTTCAATGCACACAACAATAGTAGCATCCATCGAAAGCAAGCTTCGCTCCAACATCGATGGACAACTACATCATCAGATTGTCAAAAGTGGGTAACTAGCTTGTTACACCTTCAACGTATGAACCAAAGTGGTACAAATGACCAAGATGAGGTGATTGTATGTTCAAATTCAACAATTATTTCTTCATATCTTGTATTCCTAACTTTTGGTCTCACTTGTGGTTTGTAGGTTAAGATTGCTCAAGAATGGTAGAAGGGGCGAGGAAAAAAGGCACAAAGAAGGAAGGCAAACCATTCACTTTGCACAGTTGTGATTCCTAGCTTGAAAATGTAGAGAACTAAAAGAACCGCGAGTAAAACAAAGTTCCTCACAAGAAGAAAAAGTCTGTTGGAGATGCAACACAAGTTGGTGATGATGATGCATGAAGTGGCGAGGATGAAAAAAGAAGCCCCACTCCCAACTCGGTTCCTCCTAAGAAGAGGCCAGATGGAAGAAAGAACAACAAAGATAAGTTGAATAAGGGAGGAGACAATGACGTGAAGGAATGGACGCTATCACGATTATTAAAATATATTGCCGAAAAAAGGAAAACATTGAAGGTTAAAGAAATAGAAGATGGGAGGGCGACTGCCCAGGTGGAGAAGAGGAAGGTGGCCATGGAAGAAAGAATCAAGAGTATTGATATTGAGCAAGAGAAAAAACATGTTCATCGACACAATATCATACGTCGATCTTTGTCACAATCAAGTGTTGGCGATGGGGTCTATGGGAGGCTTCACGATGAGAGCATTAATGGGAGGAGGCACGGGAGGAGGCATGGGAGGATTCATGGGTGCCATGGGAGGCATGGGTGGTGCCATGGGAGGAGGCATGAGTGGTGCAATGAGTGGCAATGAAAACAATGGTGGCAATGGAGAGGAAGCAGGCCATGGAGACAATGCAAGCACTAGTGATGGCAAATGGAGGCAATGACATTTTGACATTTGAGAGGCTACGCATTCATGTTCTATTCACTTCTGTTTGTGGTCGTGGTGCCCAAACTTGCAGTTTGAATTTGAATTTGATTAGTGGATTTAAATTTGAGTTTGATATGTTCTGATTATGTGTCATGTTATGGTTTTTGTTTTAATATGTATGCAATTGTTGATTACATAAGAAGAATAATATTTTTTTGAGGCACCAAATTTTCATCATCTAGAAAAAAAACAGCAGCTGCGGTGCCCAAAAATCTTCTGTCTCCTACCCTAAAACCATTTTTGGGCACCAAACTTTTTCAGCATATGTGGAGATGCTCTAAGAACGCGGGCCGGAGGAACACTCCTATATTTGGGCTCAATAAACCTAGTAGAATAAAACATCTTGGATGGTTGCTCGAAAGTTGTCCGTCTAGTGGTAGGAAGCGAACACCCATGGAAACACACACTTCTATTGGCCCAGTGGCTCGATGCGGCTCAATCCATCGCCGGAGGGGACGTGCTTCTCTAGCTCTGCTTCTCAATCTTTTCATTTGATGAAAGTATAGCTTTCACCCTAAAATCAATCAAGATGGATCCCTACCCCTTGAACTTTGTTGATGCATTTTATGGTTGGGGCTATTTTTCGGGTGTTAACCGGGGTGCATGTATGAGCCGACAACCTACCTGTTGTTGTTTCTCCGTCTGTTAATCATTTGAATCAAGAGTAGAAGGCTGATGATTCCACGCCCTTTTCTTGAGACCTCGAAACATGAGGACAAATTATTTCTCTTAGGAACACATACAAGAAAAAGGATAACGGTAACGCGAGACTCAAAATCTCGTGCTGAAGAGCGTGGAGGTTCGAGTCCTCTTCAAGGCATAATATGGAGAATGCTCATTCAATGAGCATTCCCCGTAGAAGTATTCTGGAAATCTGGGCCTGGCGCTCTCCTCTATCTTTTGAGGTCCTTAACCATCTCCCTGAGAAAAGTAGACCTATCTATTAAAAAGAAGTGAATTAGCGCCAACAGATTTAGTAATGTGCCAGGAAAAATTGGTACAAGAAGCCGTGGATACACTTCTTGATAGTGGGTCCCGCGGGCAACCGACGAGGGCAAGAATCTTGATGAACCAGATATGTCTTCCACTAACATATATGCTATTTGCAATTCCATTGATTCTGCTAGTCTAGTAAAATCTGCTGTAGATAGTGGTCTAGTGTTGGGCAGTACACAGGAGGAAATTGACAGGTCTATAAATTCTATTAAAGCAAGAGAACTTGCTCAAGCATTGCTTTATGAAGCTGCTCAGAAAAAGAAGTTAGCTGCTCATGAGAAGGAGCAGTCTTCCAGTGTCGAGTTAAGCTCCTTTCTTTCCCTCTGGCTACTAAGATGTTTCAGTTCGCCAGGTTGTCTCTTGCCTGCTCATGGATTCAGCAGGCAGTTCAAAAGGTTGACCTATTTGGGAATCTCCGGATCTATGCTTATTTTCAAGAGACAACCTGGCGAACTGAAACATCTTAGTAGCCAGAGGAAAAGAAAGCAAAAGCGATTCCTGTAGTAGCGACGAGCGAAATGGGAGCAGCCTAAACCGTGAAAACGGGATTGTGGGAGAGCAATACAAGCGTTGTGCTGCTAGGCGAATGACTATTCATGATTCCATCACTTTGCAATGAAAAGAGGAATGTTTGTTATGGTAAAACTTCGTTTAAAATGATGTGGTAGAAAGCAACGTGCGACTTGAAGGACATGATTGATTGTGGATTTTGCTATCCATCATTTTTCATAGTAATGAAAATGCTCTTGGCTCGACATAGCCATTATAATAAAGAGTAGGTGAATCAACTTACTAATTAAAAAAATTAGTAGAACTTCCTCTTTGGAATAGAAATTGGCTATTTCTACATAGGGAAAGTCGTGTGCAATGAAAAATGCAAGCACGATTTGGGGAGGGATTTTTCTCTATTGTAACAAGGAAGAATTATCTACTCCATCCGACTAGTTCCGGGTTCGAGGCCCAGGTGATCAGGGTTGATGCTGTGATGCGAAGGGAAGGGGCCACTTAATTCAATTCAATGTCGTAATCCGACCTGGCTTCTCCTGTCCGCACTTGGGACAGATTGATACTCGTTTTTTGCTGGATTTGAACTTGCTTAAAAAGAAAGGGCTCAGCTTCCGCAAAAGTGATCGATGGAGAAGCTCAAAAGTCTCGAGGCAATGAAGTAGAAATTGTTATTTCGGTTTTAGTTCTCATATTATTACCCCAAAACTTTCATGTTTCATACAACCAAATTTTATTAAAATATATTGTAAAACATTCCGTCAATGACGTGACGGTATCTAGTAAAAAATAGTAATCACCACCTTCGGCAACGACGTCCATGTAAATAGATGTCATGGCTTACACTAGCAAAGCAACCAGCAGGCAGCATTGGTGCATCCGTCACCGGAATAGCTGCATGCATGCATTCCTCACAGAACGAATACTAAACGCGCATTGTAGTGTCCTCCTACGGCTTGCTTGTTGATTTCTTTCTTAATTTGATCCAAATTCTCTTCTTAGAAGGAAGTAGTATAAATAAAAGACTCGACTGTCAATGCCAGCACCAATTCCAAAGCCTGGCGCTCACTGAATTTCGATGTCATGGCAATGGACAAGCTAGAAGAAACACACTCTGGCCAGCCAGCCATGGCTCCGCGCCGCTTCTTGCTCCTGGCCGTGGCCGCCTCGCTCGGCGCAGCTAGTGCTGCCGCCTCTGTTGACTACACACCGTATGTCCGGGCTTCCGTCTGCTCGGACAGCAACTACACCGACGGCAGCCCGTACGAGGTCCAGCTCGACAACCTTCTCCACGACCTCCGGGACGGCACAATTGGGAATGGCGGCTTCTTCCAGACCGACAAAGGCCACTGGCCAACCCATGTATACGGCCAGGCCATGTGCTACGTCGACTGCGACTGGTCAATGTGTGAGCTCTGCCTGCAGGTGGCGCCGTCCTACGTGATGACCAAAGGATGCCCGAACAACAAAAGGGGCGCCATCATGTACGACTGCTGCTACCAACGCTACTCAGACGAGCAATTCTTCGACCACGGCGACTTCTTCGAACATGGGATGAGCGCACAAGGTGGGAGCAACGGCGACGACGCGGTCTCCATGAACCAGACGATGTGGGAGCTGGTGACCGGGCTCATAGCGGAGGCTGCGGGGTCGCCGCGGCGGATCGC
This sequence comes from Triticum urartu, assembly GCF_056163025.1. NCBI lineage: Eukaryota > Viridiplantae > Streptophyta > Magnoliopsida > Poales > Poaceae > Triticum > Triticum urartu. The sequence continues at coordinate 110,892,992 of NC_141879.1, forward strand.
CAACGGGAGCCAGACGTACGTGGACTCGAGAGGTAACTCCCAGGTGATGTACGGCCTGGTGCAGTGCGCCCTAGGCTTTTCGCCGAGCGAGTGCACCAACTGTCTTAACACCACACTGGCGAGCATGCCCGGAACCGCCAGCACCGCTAAGTTCAGGAGGTACGGCTGCTACATCACCCACGCGCCCGATCCCATCGACGTCTCCACGCCTCGTCCGCAATCTGCAGGTAAGGTCCTTGTTCAAAATGTACGTTGTACGGTAATCTTCACAGACGCCTTCATGCATTTTCGTTGAGCTCTTTTCGTTTGTGCATTGATCAGGAGGTCCGCGCCGCCCAAACCGACGGCTCGTCGTGGCGGTGTGCGCCGCTTCGGGTTCCGTCTTCATGTTGATCTGCATCAGCATCTCGGTACGGCTCCTTTTGCGCCGTCTAGAGAGAAGAACTCATTCTCCCAGGGTAGCGTCTAACGAAGCCGATGAGGCCATGGAACACGAGTTCAGGCAAGGGACCGGGCCCAGGCGATTCTGCTACAGCGAGCTGGCAGCTGCCACGGACAACTTCTCGGACGCCAAGAAGCTCGGAGAAGGCGGGTTCGGCCCAGTGTACAGAGGGTTCCTGAAGGACCTGAGGATGGAGGTGGCTATCAAGAGAGTGTCCAAGGGCTCTAGGCAAGGGAGGAAGGAGTACGCCTCCGAGGTGAGGGTAATAAGCCGGCTTCGGCACCGCAACCTCGTGCAGATCATTGGCTGGTGCCACGCCGGCCGCGAGCTCCTCCTGGTCTATGAGCTAATGCAAAATGGCAGCCTCGATCTTCACCTTTACAGTGCGGACAATGTACTATGGTGGCCAGTCAGGTCAGGTGACCTTCTTCCTGATGGTATAATTGTTCGAAGTATAGTGTAAAAAACGTTTTTATATTTTGGGATGGAGGGAGTAGTACTTAATGGTTATTATGGTTCAGGCATAGGATCGTGCTGGGGATCGGCTCTGCGCTTCTCTACCTGCACCAAGACTGGGAGCAGTGCGTCCTGCACAGGGACATCAAGACGAGCAATGTGATGCTGGACGCGTCGTTCAACACCAAGCTCGGCGACTTCGGGCTCGCCAGGCTCGTCGACCACGACAGAGGGGCGCACACGACGGAGCTCGCCGGCACGCTGGGGTACATGGACCCCGAGTGCACCATCACCGGCAGAGCCAGCACCGAGTCGGATGTCTACAGCTTCGGTGTCGTCTTGCTCGAGATCGCGTGCGGACGGCTCGACCAGACGGCACGCTCATCCACCTGGCACAGCGGGTGTCAGAGCTGCATGGGCAAGGGAGGATACTTGACGCGGCCGACCCACGGCTGGATGGCAACTTCGATCTCCAAGAGATGGAGTGCGTGCTGGTAGTCGGCCTCTGGTGCGCGTGCCATGATCAGAGCCTAAGGCCGTCCATAAGGCAGGCCGTCAATGTGCTACGACTGGAGGCGCCGCTCCCCGAGAGGATGCCGCCGGTTGGCCAAGCGGCCGGCCCTCTTCTCATGCCGGACTCCGATAGTACGGGTCACAGCTCCAGCTCCACTCAGCAGCTAATATGATGGATGTTACTGTGTGCTCGGTTGCATTTGCAATCACACGCTCGCTTCAGTTTGGGCAGTTTGGATGTTGTACAAAAGAAAGGACAGAGCCACGGAGACGGCAGACTTGTGTTAACCCGCACAAGCATCTGTCTTTCCTTTTTTGTAGTACAGACATCTTTGAGTCATCGTTCGTTCCCCCCGAGCAACCTCCGGAACACAAACAAGATGAGCGTGGTTTTCATTGGTCCGGATCAGACAAAACAACAGGGGTCAAGTGCAAGGTCAATTTAGATTTGGTTTGTCGTCCTTTTGAGCAGGGAGGACTCGACGTGCTCAACACTACTAAATTCACAAGAGGGATCTGCCTAAGATGGCCTTGGTTCGAGTGAACGGAACGCTCAAAGATGTGGGTTAGTTTGGGCAACCCATGTGACGAACATAATCTTAACCTCTTCTATGCTTCAACAACTGTCACATTGGGAATGGTGCGAAGACGCCATTTTTTGGATGCGCCATGGATCAATAACCGGAAGACAAGGACATTGTGCCCATCATTTTTGAGGCACCATCGAAGAAAAGTTGGAAAATAAAGGAGGCTCTTTCCGATGAGGCTTGGGTGTCCAAGGTCAAGTTGTCAGCGAACTTCACCTTCAAGCACATTCACCAATTTGTGACCCTCTCGACAACCATCCATGGCTTTCAACTTGACGCTCATGCCGAGGCCGAGATTGGAAGCACAGAGACGATGGGCATTAATCCGCAGTTTCCGCTTACGCGGCCCAATTCATGGGCACCTTCTACTCCCCCATGGAGCATGCAGTGTGGAAATCTTGGGCCCTTCTGAAAGTAAAATTATTCGTTTGGTTGGCCACTCAAGATAGGCTTTGGACTGTGGATAGGTTGGCCGAGCGTGGCTGACCGAATTGTGGGCTTTGCCCTATGTGCAAGCGAGAGCAAGAATACAGGGCGCATATTTTCTTCAAGTGTCACTTCACTAAACCGCTTTGGATCTTGGTTAAGGATTGACTTCATTTAGTGAGCATCGACACCAACAATTGGCATCTCGAGAGGTCCGTCAAGGACTGGTAGGTCAAGTAGTCGAACTCTTCCAACCTCGATAGGAAGGCAATGACTTCCATCACCACGCTTGTGTGTTGGACTATTTGGAACGAAAGAAATGCACAGGTTTTTCACAACAAGAGTGCACCGCCGCTGATTTTGATATGCGCCTTAAAAGTTGAAGCTTGGCTGTGCGTGATCGCGGGCGCAAAGAAATTAGGTGCCATCTTATCAGGATAGTAATCCCATTGTTTGTTGGGTCTTGTAACTTTGAAGTGTTATCTCTTGCTTAGAGCATCTACAAACCAAGCCCATATATCCTCCTCAAATGTTCGGGCGGCCTACCCAATCACTATGCAGATAAAAAAAACCACCCAACCGGACATGTCATACACAGCCAAAATGTCTGGACTAACCGACACCCCCATACCAAACCCATATGTGGGACGGATATAGGGACGCCCGGATGCTCCGCCACATCGGACCCGACAGGCCAGGCCCATCCCTAATCGACTTCAGATTGACCAAGTCCAGCAAATCGACTGCACCCCTCGCGCGTTTATCCTCCATTTCCCGCGTCTACGCCGCTTCCCTCCTCCACCCTTGCTTCACCTTTGCACTGCCGCACCTGTCTGCCATCGTACATGTTACCGCCGAGCACCTTGTCCGCCACCATCGGCATGTATGATGCCTTGGCGCAATTTGTGGGGCTCCCAGACATAGCTACGGTTGCAAGACAGAGAATGCCACCTGAAGGGAGCGCCGCCAGAAGCAGCACGAGCGTGAAGGTACGAGGAAGGTAGTAGTGGAGAGAGTTGGTGCGGAGATGGCCGCTGAAGATATGGACTTGGGTGCGTCAGGTCTGGTGACTCAATCAATCTATCTGTCATTGCCGCAAGAAGGAAGAACTCATCGACAAAGCCCGACTCTATTTTGGCCTCCTAGTGACCGGGCATCTTAGATAGCTTTACGAAAGACACTTACGATGTAGTACACCAGGGGTGGCCTCTCCAAGGGGAGCCTGGCAGCAGGTTTACCACGAGGCCCATAAGGCCCACCAAGGACCTAGCGACATGAAGCAGGAGCCCGGAGGATCGGATAGATTTCTGGATACCATCTTGCTCCCCAGTTTAAGATGATGGCGTCCAAGATTGGATCTAACTCTTGTAAAAACTCTAGCCTCCACCGTGCATATAAAGTGGAGACTACAGAGCTCTCAATACTATCTGCTCTTGTAGACCTAGACTCTCGGTAGCAAAGCACATCTCCCCATTGTAATCTCTCACACAAGATATCCCATCGTGAATACAAACACAAAGCAGGACATAGGGTGTTACTCCTCACCAGAGGCGCTAACCTGGATAAACTGTGCGCGCGGTCTTTGTTCTGGTACTTGCGGGCGTGTTCGCCACCCTACTGAGGGTACTGACGAGTTTCCGCTCCTTCAGTTGGCGCGCCAGGCACGGGCTACGCTGGTCGTAGAACGAACCCATACTGGAGAATTATACATGCCCGATGACTTCGTGCTGAGCCAGACCTTCATATTCTACTCTTTTGAGCTCGAGGTTGATGATCAGGAACTGCTCTACGACGTGATGCCCCTCCCTCCATCAACTATATCCGCTTCGGGAACATCGAGTTCCTGTTATTTGATGAGCATGGCGACACCACGGCCACCAGTGGCGAAAAGAGTAGCGTCGATCTCGACCGATCTTAGGGTGTCTGGACCTTCATCAACCCGCCAGCCCGCGTGAACAGGAAGAAGGTTGCTCTTCTATTGAACCCTTCAATGGAGAAAGTAGCAACTCCGGCAGCTCTGGAAACATATGAGGGCCTCTTCCTCTACCACACCACTATCGCATAGAGGAGACATCATGACCGGTCGCATCAACCCCCTACATCCCCAATATGTTCGATGAAATGACGCAAAGGTAAAAAAACTTTCTCCGAATTTTTCATTCTTTGTCATGTGATTCTACATTACGCAATTATGATGCGATGTGCATGTATGTTTTTTAAATTTGGTATATGTAGTGTGGATGATCAAACTTTTTTGAAGTTCACAAATGTTGCATCTCAATATTTTACATCTCAAGAATATGAAAAACAAGATGACCCCCTTCTTGACATGGATGATGAGAATTTTCTTGATGCAACTCCAAAGGAAGAAGTGGAAACTACAGTACCAAAGAGGATAAATTGTTATGTGAAGCATGGAACAAAGTGAATCTTGATCCAGTCATCGGTGTTGAGCAACCAATGTCAACGTATTGGCACTATATCCATGAGTACTTCAATGCACACAACACTAGTGCTTTCAATCAAAAGCAAGCTTCGATCTGACATCGATGGTCAACTACATCATCAGATTGTCAAAAGTGGGCGGCTAGCTTGGCACAGCTTCAATGTATGAACCAAAGTGGTATAAATGTCCAAGATAAGGTGATTGCTTCTTCAAATTCAACAATTATTTCTTCATCTCTTGTATTCCCAACTTCTTATCTCACTTGTGGTATGTAGGTGAAGATGCTCAAGAACTGTAGAAGGGGCGACGAAAAAAGGCACAAAAAAGGAAGGCAAACCCATTCACTTTGCACAGTCGTTATTCATACCTTGAAAATGAGGAGAAGTGGAAGAACTACGAGTAAAACAAAGTTCCTCACAAGAAGGAAAAATCGATTGGAGATGCAACACAAGTTGGTCATGATGATGCATCAAGTGGCATGGAAAAAGAATACCCACTCCCAACTCGGTTGCTCCTAAGAAGAGGCATTAGCACAAGATCTATGTGCAACTGATGAGAAATATTGGGACCAATAACATTGAACTTTTTTTTGTTAAAGAGAACAAGCAACCACACATGGTGTAAGATGAGTACCAATCTAATACTAGCTACATCAAATTGGTGACTGGCTACTCAGTAGCGGTATTGAGGATAAAGAAAAGGATTATGTAATATCTTACTAAAAAGAGTAGCAGTACTTGGTATCGAAACAATTAAATACTAGTGATTTGTGCGTGCTTTGCACGTGAGGTATTAGTGCACCACAACAAGCCACAATATTTACATATGCATAATGAAAAATGCAGAGTTGTTCCTGATGATAGCTGAATTAATTTTAAGAAAGTAATTGTACCCACATAGTGCAGTGTACATGATACATTAAATGTATGGACCTTAAGAACAAAATTTCATGAGCATGCATAGTTAGTCCAGGATGCCCCATAAAAATAGCTAGTGTTCTGATATTTGGTAGAAACTATCTGAATGCTACATAGAATTCAAGAAGTGGTTGATAACAAGTCTTTCACCTTGGAAAAAGAAATTCACAAGGTAATCTCATAAATGACAACACTTGTATGCAAGAGGAAGAAAAACTACTAGAGCAAAAGAATGCATGAAGAGTCTAGGATAGAGGAGTGTCCGGACAGAAGTAGAAGGGGCAACTACACCCCATATTATAATGTGTTTACATCAGATTTTTTATTCATTCGTTGGAAACTTCTAGATACTAGTACACATGTCACAATCTAATGAATGAATAGGAAATTGAACGATCATCAATGTTGGGATTTGCCACCTCTCTGCCATCGGATCTAGTTCATTCAACGATCCATATTCAAAATTATTCCTACATTATATAGGAGTATAGATATCTGATGTCACACGGAGAATAAAAAGGCGGGGTTGCATTACTTAGATATTATAATCATGGTGGGATAAGACAAACTTTTTTATAGGTTTTCTTGAGCCGTTTGGGGGCATTTTTTTAATCAAGCCCTCTCCAAACAAATTCCTTCACAAAGTGATCGAAGGCTGCCCCCCCCCCTCCAAGTTTCAACATAGGTCTACTATTAGTGCAGTTTGATACCGCCGTTGTGTATTTCCAAGACAACATCCTATACATGTGAGTGACCCAACACATACAAGTTGTCGTGCCGGAAATATGACGAAGCTGTGTCGTGGCGAGCGCCTACCAGATCAACTTGCAGCCACCTCTTTGGTTTCATGTTTCCATTTTCAGGAGGGAGTGGGAGTATCCCATGCTTGCCAACAATCTTTGATCCTTCATCGGCTTTGAGGAGCATGTTTTGTTGGCTGGACCTTGAGTCCTTGTAGCCCGTTGCAGCGGTCGTGTCGAACAGCACCGCCACGCTCGCAAGGACAGGCACGTGCACATGGGGAGGGACCGAGTGGACGACAAGTGCTCGTGAGGAAATTAAAGCTGGTGAAAGCTGGTCTTACCTCCTGCGTCGGCCGCTCTAGGCGTGGAGATGGACGGAACTCATGAACTGCAACATCGCCTAGTTTGGCTTGGGCCCTATTTGTTTGTGCTTTTGCTTCTTCTTTTGCAGTTTTTTCACTTTGATTAAAAAGCCATAAAAGCTTCTAAATAGATGTTTTAGAGCTTTTATGGCTTTTGAAGCAAAATATTGGTATATTGATTCATCAGAAGTCATAAAAGCTCAAATAAATTATAGCTTTTTGTCAAAGTAGAAAAGCTGCAAAAGCAGAAGCAAAGTCCAAACAAACAGAGCCTTAAGCACCTATCAGATTCTCGCAACAATCTTCTTCAAATTCTTCTCTGCCCAGACCTGTGCATATATATATATATATATATATATATATATATATATATATATATATATATATGTGTGTGTGTGTGTGTGTGTGTGTGTGTGTGTGTGTGTGTGTGTGTGTTGCTATTCATCACCCAGGGTGCAGAATAAGTTATTCTTCACCCGAGGTAATCTTACGATCGCTTCATAAACAAATTACGTTTGGAATACAAATAGTTACATTCATATTGATTCACTACATAAAATTTGGTATAAGAAAACAAAAAAATAGGTTATAAGACCAAAAACATTGCATTTTTATGTATGTTTTTACGTTCGTAACTTTACATAACATAAAATATTTTTTACGGCGAGTATATTTTTTACATTCTCTTTTTACGTATGAAATAGGATAAAATTTACGAAACCTAAAAATACGGTGCATTGACGTAAAAATAGAGAGGGGGTGAAGAATAACTATTCCCCACCTAGGGTAACGAATAGCGTGACCCTATATATATATATATATATATATATATATATATATATGAAGAGGATTTTCTATCATAGCTTGCCCTAGAAATAGCTATCAGTACCGTTGGCTGTGCTATGTGATTCGTACTACCTGTGTGCTGTAGTACTGTTTGAAGCCCATGTGCTCTGAGATTTAGCTTTGTTGGCAGGCCGGTTCTGGCTACTTTATGCCTAATTGGCTGAAGAAAAGCCTGTCTGGGCGCGTGCGTACGAAAGGGTGGCCACCAGTAGCATTGTGTATATCAGGTTCCAACTACTGGGCAACACTTCATGCAGGTTGTTATGTGTACGGCGCGCCGTTACGTCCCGTTTTTCTCGCACGTGACGCCCACCACAAGACGGGCGCAGGTTCGGTCTGAAATACGTGACGGGTCCATGCATATGCCCGGAAGGAACCTATGTGAGCGACATGTTGAACCTGCTAGCTGCTACACTATGTATACGTACACATGAGTGTCTTCTCGCGTGCAGCACGTCCACGTCGCTCGCATGTTGCGCAACACATGTGGTCTGCCATCATACGGCTCATGTGATATAGTCTTGTTGGTTTGAAAAAGTCGTACGTGTGTGTAATGGAGCTGTACTTGTCACACGCCTGTACGTATCAGTCCTGCTGTGGCTTCAGTTTCATGAGATTGGGTTGGTCTTTGAATGCATGTACACAGTTTCACGACCTGCCGTAGTAATGCATGCCCATTTAGGCTGGTGAGCGAGCACTTAAGACGCGTGCGTACAGGCCTGTGCGAGTGTCAGTTGACTCGTCCGGTGACGCAATTAAAAGCCATCTGTAAACTTTGTTCGTATAATATGCTCTCACGACCTCCCCTGTCGAGCGGTGCAGCCATCATACTAGTTCCGCGCGTACGGAAGTATGAGCCGGGATCCTTCAGGCTTCATGGTGCCGAGCGCGCACGGCGCCGGTGTTGATCCCCTCCTCCGGGCTGAATGGATCCCGGACGGCAACGGAGGCGGCATTCGAGGTGGAAGGTAAGCTTTCATCCATGCCCTCCCCGGCGCTCCGGCCGACGTACATTAAGCTCTTGTGTTTTGACGCCACTTCTCCGCTAAGGATGCACCGCCGGACACCTTGATTTCATGCACCGCGAAGCAGATAAAAGACATGGGCACAGGGATCATTGACGCGTCGAACTATCTCACTGCAACGGGCGTGGAGGTGACTACGGTGAGTATTGAATCCTATATCACCAAAGGTAACTAGACATATGTCTAACTCTTTCGCTAATTGCAGGTCAGGCTGCTAGGAAAAATGGTGAATAAGCAAGTGTCTGATAACTCCGTCTTCTTCACCCTGGCCGACGGGATGGGTTGCGTCAAGGCACGCGTCTGGTGAGTGTGTACAGCAAGAACAGCTTGTCCCCCCTCCCCCGCCCCCACCCAGTTCACCCATGTCTGGCACTTTGTTAGCCTGACCAACATATCTGCCTCTTTTCAGGTTCGAGAACGGCATCGATGTCATGTGTTCAGCGAGCATTAGGTAACCAAAACAGCGAGTGTGATTGTGGGTTAATTCTCTATGGATCCAAAAACATGCAGATTGATTAAGTTTGTGGATGTCATTGTTCGTGCCTTTCTATCAAACCAAAAGTGATGGCGTGTACGTCAAATTAACCGGTCGCTTGCGTGCCGAGCTCGGCGTGCCCGTAGTTGCAGCCTATTCATTGAGGTTAGCATGACTTGTAAGTTGTTATGGTAGTGCTATCATATTGAAACCATGTGTTCGTGATTATTAACCCCGCTTCAGTGTGGTAACAAATTTCAACGATATCACTCATCATTTCCTGGACTGCATCTATGTTCATCTGATGATGCGAAGCGACCATGCTAAACGCGTCGTGCACTCTCTTGCTCTCGCCCCATTTGCCGCATCCGCACCGCTGGCTAGCACTGCACGCCGTGTCCCAGAGGTTGATTAAAATCAGATCAAATCATGTAGTGTGTGTAGAGTCCAGAGTAGCAGGTTGCTCACCATTCTTTTTTGTGATCCATGCCAGCGTCGTCTGAGTGTGAAGGCCGAGGAAGAAAATCTCACTGATATGATAATGGGATTTCTGGACCAGCCGGGGATCAGGTACGAAATCATCACAAAACGGCATGTGTTAAATCACATAAGAAACAGACATTTTCAGTGTTCTGAATTTTTTTATTTTTTTGCAATGGCTATTTATCAGCGCACTCGAGCATGGAGTTAGTGTGAACCTGGTGGTGGAACGTCTTGGTATACCAGAATCAGAAGCAAGGTGAGTTTAGTCCGGCATGTTATATTGTGTGCTAATTTTATCACACTGCCTAGCTGACAAAACAATAGTAGTTGTGTGCATTCTTATTGATACTTCTAAAATCACTTGGCAAATGACGACAACCGTGCATTCTTATCGATATAGATCGACGCTCGACAAGCTTGCTGATCTTGGATGCGTGTTCCAGACAACTGACGATGACCACTTCAAATCTTGTGCTGAATAGTATGTCATTCAGTTGTACAATGCTGTCATTCTGAATCGTCGGTTTGAACCAGTTCAAGAAGGCATTGCCCGAATACCTTGTCTTTCTATTAATACATCAGGCATGACCCTACAAATGGACTATGCTTCAGACACGACGGCTTAATTTAGTTTAGATAGAAAAGATACACATCAAGTTCACTCGCCGGCCTCTTTTAGTTCACACGAGGGTTAAGTCTGAGTGCTTGAATGCCGTCAAAAACACTAGTAACTAAGGTGGTGAGGTCAACATCCATACAGGTGTTGAATAAATTCAGTACAAAAAAACTAGCCGATGTTCATGAAAAGTACTGAAACTCTACTCCTTTTGGCACCGATCGAAAGGCTTCGGCGGCTGGATGGGGTTGTCTTTCATACCAAGCACTTCAAACAGCAGGATCATCCTTGTATTGTCAATGTCGCCACCGATCTGCAGAAATACCGAGTAAACATGTGTTAACCCCCCTACACCTTTATTATTATCACCTCTCCAATTCCTTACTCACCGAAGACAATTCGCGTTGCATTTTAGTCCCCATCCATTGCCTTGCAAAGTGCAAAGCGAATATCCCACTCGATTCCCTGATTAATACACAAAATGACATATGTTGTCATCCGGTAATCTCAGTGAACAGAGTATTCTGTAAACAAGTATTGTCATCTTACCTCTTGCATACCCAAGGTCCTATGACATTCCTAGGGAACCAGTTGTACCAGCCTGCTGTCTTTGGCTTCCAGCCGTCGAAGTAAGCATCAATGCATTTGATTATGGCAGCCAAAAGCTCGTCCGCCAACCGGCCATGCTCCCCTTGTAGCTCATCCATTGGCTTGTCGCCATTGCTCATCATCGGGTCCAGTATTGTAGTTCGCCTTCTCTGGAAGTCAAAGAAGTATGTCGCCCAGGAGTGGTTGTGATGGATGGGCAGAACAAACTAAAACAGGGAAACAAACCATGTTACAATATATAGATCATCCCTCGTCTTCAAGTAGAATGCTTATAATCGCCAACGGAAAATCTGAAGACATGTACCATCGTGCATAGATGAACAGCGTGCGCCAACTGGTCGCCCACAAAAAGATCTCTTATATAATCCTCATCGACGTACCCCCCATCCCTGAACACATGATTCTGCACATATAAAATCGGATACAGAAATGTCAGAGAGCCCCGTATCTATCATTACTAATTGATTGCCTGATACGAAGGCACGACACTTCAAAAAGGAACAACCCTTACCACAAAATCAGGTTCCAGGAAATGACGCCAGCAAGACTCTCCATACTTTGCTGCAAAGTCAACGTCAAGCTGCTGAAACCTTCTCATGAATATGTTCATCATCTCGAAGCTGACTACTCCATCGACCACCAGCTCTTTCTATATTTCAATCGCGGTAAATTCAATGTAGCTTGGCAAGGCAGAGATGATCCAATTGCTGCAAAAAGAAAAAAAGCATAATACCTAAATTAAATGCTTTCCCTAAAAATTTAACATAAAAGCGATAAAAAAGGGCTTCTGATCCATGTGGATCATACTTTTTAACTATCTCCCCTGCCAAGCTCATAAATTTCAAATACAGATGGCATATATCTGCCGGCGCGCGTTCTGGCAGTTTGTACTCCATGACGAAAGGGGAACTGGCCAATGGACCTGGAACGACCTTCCTCTTTGGTCTCGGCGCCGACCGAGAGCTTGTCTCGGTCAATGCCACGTTTAGATTAACTGTAGACACAGCAAGCTCCTCGTGGATATCAAGCTCTGCGATCATTATATTTTTGGTCCTGGTTACTGGCGACAGAGAGGGAGTGCTCGCAATTGGGATCAGGTGTGCTTGGCCTGATCTTGGGACGCCGATCGGTGGCGCAACCCTGATAGGTGCCATCGGTGTCTCTGCACAAGCCAGCTGATCTGTTCGACAATAAGAAAGGGTTAGCATAATTAGTACCAGGATAATCACAGTCAACACAATATGGAAAAAAATTGTGCTGAAAATTAACACCTTCCGCTCCGATGGCTGCTGTGAACTCCGCTAGTAAAGGCCCACGCCGCACGACATGATTCGTTTGGTTTTGTCTGTCCTCCCTTGGTGATACTGGCCTGCCCGAAACATTGATTGTGTTGTGCTGTGGCAGGTCGTCTATGCGAAGGTCAAACGATGGGCAACCATCGATATCATTGTGTGTGTCCGTCTCATGCTGCACGCCATTGTACGCTTGGTTTAGCCGGTCCCTCATTGGTGGCAATGTCCTGTTTTGTGACTGACATGGCCTGCGGCGGGGCGTCTTTTTCAAGGTCAAATGACGGGCAGACGTTGAAAACGTCACGTGCGTCCACCTCGGTAATACGCAAGTTTCGTCCCCCCTCGGCATCCATTGGCCCTGGCTGTTCACAGTGCACTGGGTAGCTGTCCTCAAGAGCCTGTGAGATGACCAATTCTCTTCCGTCAGATGCATCTATCTCCTCTATGTGTGTGATTGGCTGCGCGGCGGTGGTGCTACATCCGGCCCCAATATCTCTTTCGGCCTCCTCTACGAGCTTTCCAAGAGGCGTCCACCCTCTCTCAGAGTCGCTGTCATCCTCCACAGCCTCCACGTTTCTCATTCTTTTTCTATGAGATGTCTTCTTTATCCTTTTTGGCGTCGCTTCCGAACCATTTGGTGATGGCTGAAGCGGCGATGCTCCTCGAGCACCATGTGACATCCTTGGGGCGGGGCTTATCATACATGGAGATGCTGCGTTTTGCTTATCTGAAACATCTGAAAAAAGATTTGTTGTCAGTGAACGAAAATACTGAAATGTAAATATGAAAATTTAACACGTTCGGGGGTCGAACCGGGTGAACTTTCTATACCTGTGTCATCATCATCAATGTTTATGATGTCCCTTTTTGATGCATTTGTGTGTTGGTCTGCCGTCGCAAACACACGGGAGATGTCTTCCCTTGAATTCTGAGCTTCGAGGTATAAGCGATGTCTCATCCCTGTGTGGATCTGTGCCCATTCGTTCAAATGCATGTTGTTCTCCGCATTCATCTCCCTGTCCGATGCCGCCAAAATTTCCTCACAGTTCGGCATGAATTGAGTCACTTTCTGAATGCACAGAGCTCTCAGCTGCATCACATGTTTGTATGTTCAGTATAGCAACGCACAGAAAGTATACCCACAACCCCTAAGATGCACAGCGTCAATAAACAAAATGGTGATAGTTATGCGTCGTAGACTTACAATGTCATTCGTTTGACGGGGGCTGCAGTTTGCGCGTCCATTCCGTGCATGGATTCTTCCGGCGCCTGCATCGATGTTTCTCCTTTTCGATGGATTCCGCTGATAACACACGGAAGTAGGAGCTTGAGGCTTCAGAAAAACATATCAAACAAGCTGGAGTCAGTATGCGTGTTCAGACATTAATCTTTTGTGGACCTAATATATCAACGTGACACCAATATCTAGCACATGTCTTACCAGCAGCTTCCCATACACATGATTAGGAGATCCCTTTTTAGTGTACGAGTCAGCTAGTATAATTTTGTTGATGTCAGTGCTCGTGTACGCCTTCACCCTTGGGAATACATCATGAGGAAAGTTGGGAATGCCACCACTTGAAGTGTCTAGATTGTCGATGTAGAACACCTGCCATTTGACATGAATATCAGAGTTAGGATGAAGGACATTCAGGTCAGAGTTAGGATTGTCGAAAGGACTCCCCACCCCCCACCCCCACCCCCCACCCCCCTACTGACCTGCAGAAAAGGAAGACACCCAGAAATGTTCGGCTTCGATTTCCCTGAGAACAGCTCAGATTTCACCCTTGATGCTGATCTTAGCACATCAGCACGCACGTACCCGGCCCAGTTAAACATATTTATCAAATCTGGCTCATATATAGCTCCCCAGTAGTCTGTCGTGAAGTACTCATTCTTCAAATTGGGAGCCAGCACATACGACACCGCACAAATTACGAAAGCCATCTTGAAGGCCTTGCTCTCAGCCACAGTCATAGGACGGCCATGCTCCATGAGCACCACCTTTGCTACAGAGGCCGGGCTATGTTCATTCTCTGAAAGGCTGAGTGCCATCCTGATGGTTTGCACAACCTCGTCCGACACGATTGACCCCGGCGTCATCACTGATGCTCCTCCGCACGGTATCCCCATGACTGTGGCCACATCTTCATCATAGAATGGCGTGTCGCGGCGTAGGCCTGCAATGATGGAGCTAGCTCCCTCATCAACTTTGCTATACACCCACAGCAAAAACTCTCTGTCAGTCCTTGTAAGCTTCGGTATATCAAGTAGCCCTCCAAATCCTATCTCATGCACTAACTTCCTCTTCTCAGGATTCAGTTTGGATATCAAATCATACAGTTTCACAACGCTGCACCTTGACCCAACCATGGGCTTTTTCCTTTTCCCCTTTCTGTTGTCATCCGAGCCGGATTCAGATGAGCTGTGCGCGACCATGGACGGGATGCAAACCCCCTCACCGTCGTCAGACGAGATGTCATGATGGTCTTCATTCAAGCGCCGGTGCCCGGATGGGCCAACGCCATAGTCCATCCCCCTGTCAGGCCAACCAAAGTCAATAAGAAAAAAAATTGAATGAAAGGGGTTCCCCCCATGCCCCATTATATTAGAATGAAGCAAAGCAGCAGTACAGAACTAAGTTCAAGAAAACTAAAAACCACAGCAACATAATGGTTCCAGGCTTACTAAACCAAATGAGACCAGAAGTTCTCTCAACTACTCAAGTCCGTAACTGATCGGCTCCACGAACGAACGGGTGCACGTGCATCGAGGTTAACTTCGACGGACCCATCACTTATTTTTGGCGGTTCCCGTACCGAGGTTACCGGCCCTCCTCCCCCCTAAATCCACCGGCTCCACGGTTGATATCTTCAGTTCCACCTGAGATGGTTTGCCTGGTCGGTTCCGAGTGTGTGATAAGGCGGTTGGCATCCTCCGTAACCGATATTGGTTCCACGAACAAACGGGTGGCCGTGCATCGAGGTTAACTTCGACGGACCCATCACTGATTTTTGGCGGGTCCCTTACCAGGGTTACCGGCCCTCCTCCACCCTAAATCCATCGGCTCCATTTTGATATCGTCAGTTCCACCTGAGATGGTTTGCCCTCGTCGGTTCCGAGTGTGTGATTAGGCGGTTCGCGTCCTTCGTAACCAATCGGTTCCACGAACGAACAGGTGCACGTGCATCGAGGTTAACTTCGACGAACCCATCACTGATTTTGGGCGGGTCCCGTACCAGGGTTACCGGCCCTCCTCCCCCCTAAATCCATCGGCTCCATAGTTAATATCGTCAGTTCCACCTGAGATGGTTTGCCCTCATCGGTTCCGAGTGTGTAATTAGGCGGTTCGCGTCCTCCGTAACCGACCGGTTCCACGAACGAACGGGTGCACGTGCATCGAGGTTAACTTCGACGGACCCATCACTTATTTTTGGCGGTTCCCGTACCGACGTTACCGGCCCTCCTCCCCCATAAATCCACCGGCTCCACGGTTGATATCTTCAGTTCCACCTAAGATGGTTTGCCTTGTCGGTTCCGAGTGTGTGATAAGGCGGTTGGCGTCCTCCGTAGCCGATATCGGTTCCACAAACAAACAGGTGCCGTGCATCGAGGTTAACTTCGACGGACCCATCACTGTTTTTTGGCGGGTCCCGTACTAGGGTAACCGGTCCTCCTCCCCCCTAAATCCATCGGCTCCATGGTTGATGTCGTCAGTTCCACCTGAGATGGTTTGCCTCATCAGTTCCGAGTGTGATAAGGCGGTTCGCGTCCTCCGTAACCGATCGGTTCCACGAACGAACGGGCGCACATGCATCGCGGTTAACTTCGACGGACCCATCACTTATTTTTGGCGGTTCCCGTACCGAGGTTCCGGCCCTCCTCCTCCCCTAAATCCACCAGCTCCACGGTTGATATCTTCGGTTCCACCTGAGATGGTTTGCCTGGTCGGTTCCGAGTGTGTGATAAGGCGGGTGGCGTCCTCCGTAACCGATATCGGTTCCACAGACAAACGGGTGGCCGTGCATCGAGGTTAACTTGGACGGACCCATCACGGATTTTTGGCAGGTCCCGTACCAGGGTTACCGGCCCTCCTCCCCCCTAAATCCATCGGCTCCATGGTTGATATCGTCAGTTCCACCTGAGATGGTTTGCCTCGTCAGTTCCGAGTGTGTGATAAGGCGGTTCGCGTCCTCCGTAACCGATCGGTTCCATGAACGAATGGATGCACGTGCATCGAGGTTAACTTCGACGGACCCATCACTTATTTTTGGCGGGTCCCGTACCGAGGTTACCGGCCCTCCTCCCCCTTAAATCCACCAACTCCACGGTTGATATCTTCGGTTCCACCTGAGATGGTTTGCCTGGTCGGTTCCGAGTGTGTGATAAGGCGGTTGGCGTCCTCCGTAACCGATATCGGTTTCACGAACAAACGGGTGGCCGTGCATCGAGGTTAACTTCGATGGACCCATCACTGATTTTTGGCGAGTCCTATACCAGGGTTACCGGGCCTCCTCCCCCCTAAATCCATCGGCTCCATGCTTGATATCGTTAGTTCCACCTGAGATGGTTTGCCTCGTCGGTTCCGAGTGTGTGATAAGGCGGTTCGCGTCCTCCGTAACCTATCGGTTCCACGAACGAACGGGTGCACGTGCATCGAGGATAACTTCGACGGACCCATGACTTATTTCTGGCGGTTCCCGTACCAAGGTTACCGTCCCTCCTCCCCCCTAAATCCACCGGCTCCACGGTTGATATCTTCGGTTCCACCTGAGATGGTTTGCCTGGTCGGTTCCGAGTGTGTGATAAGGCGGTTGGCATCCTCCGTAACCGATATCGGTTCCACAAACAAACGGGTGGCCGTGCATCGAGGTTAACTTCGACGAACCCATCACTGATTTTGGGCGGGTCCCGTACCGAGGTTACCGGCCCTCCTCCCCCTTAAATCCACCGTCTCCATGGTTGATATCCTCGGTTTCCACCTGAGATGGTTTGCCTCGTTGGTTCCGAGTGTGTGATAAGGCGGTTCACGTCCTCCGTAACCGATATTGGTTCCATCATTGATTGTGTGATAAAGTGGTTAGTGTCCTTGGTAACTGATATCGGTTCCACGAACAAAAGGGTGCCCCTGCTTCGAAGTTAACTTCGACGGCCCCATCATTGATTCTCGGCGTTTCCGTGACGCGGTTACTAGTCCCCTCCCCTCAAAAATCAGTCGGCTCCGTCGCTTGTCTCGTCGATTCCACCCGAGATAGTTTGCCTCATGTGTTCCGAGTGTGTGATAATGCGGTTCGCGTCCTCCGTAACCGATAATGGTTCCACAAACGAAAAGGGTGCCCGTGCTTCAAAGTTAACTCTGACGGGCCCATCATCGATATTCGGCGGTTCCCGATCCGCGATTACCAGTCCCCCTCTCCTATAAATCCATCGGTTCTGCCATTGGTCTTGTCGGATCCACTCCCAGCATCAACCGGTTCCGGTTCTTCACGAGGTATTTCCTCGGTTCCGAGTGTGTGATAAATCGGTTATTCACACGACTTTTACGGGCCCAAAAAATGGAATCGACTGGGCTTAAATGCCATCGTTCACGCAAAACGTTGACGCGCATTCGCCGCAACGGTAATGCCCCGCCTATTCCTCAACAACCTCAGATGACGCGAATTCTGCTTTTTGCGTCTCACCTCGCGCCCTTTTCACTGTCTATAAAAGACAGACTTTGTTTCCCGCATGTTATACACCCAGATCGCAAAGGGCTGTCTGTGATCCCCGTGATAGGCACTGGATGGGAGACGTTAACCTTGGATCTGAAGTTGGTCATCTTCAATAAGGCTCCATGGCTTCACCATCCTACACAGCAGTACGAATTTGTATTTGTAAATATTTTCATGGTACTGTTGATTGAATTAATCTATTTGATAGTGAACCCTATTTTGCATAAAACCTCTGATAATTTCATATGGGCAATTCCTAGGACATAGTAGATCCAACAACCTGGTAATATGTTAATCTAAATGATAACACGTACTGTTGAAGGAAAAATTAGAGGCAACTCTGATTAGGGAGTATCGTAAATATGAACATGTGGCACATAAGAGAATCAGATTGCACTATGAATGCCTATATAAATACTAAAATGATCTAACACCGAACCACAATTAGATTATTGATGACTATATATATCAAGTGCGGTAGTTAATTTTTCATGACAAGGATGCAGTTTAAAGCACACTGTAAGGATAATTTTCCATAAGTATCAATCATATTTATCCAGAATATATAGTGTGCAGTAAGAGCTAAGCAGTAAGCAGATGAAGATTAGAATACCCTATGATGTCATCTGATGTTGATAGCAGTACGTGGGGCAAGTGAGACCAAATTTAATAGCAAATTAAAGATCTTGGCAGCAACATAGGAAAATAACTGATAAGGGATGTGAACATCCCGTTAGACAGACAAGCGACAAAAATTCAAGTGTCCAGTCATAGCATGAACAAAAGATTAGTGGCATGCTCATTTTCTTCCACTTCGTAGAGTTATTCCTTTTGAACCAAATGACTCATCTTCCATTATTGCTTCTTGTATACCCTCTGTAGAAAAATATGGATGATGAGAAGGAAAAAAAATTAAGAAGGAAAACACAGATAAAGCTAAGCGACATGTATGGAAATCTTCAGAGGACAAAATACTGTTGAATATATTAAAAGATCAAAGCCTACATGGAGGAAAAGAAGGAACATGTTACACAAAGAAAGCATGGCGTGATATCTTAGAACAATTCAATGATTCAAGGGTAGAAAAACTTGAATTACAACAACTGAAAAATCGTCATAAGTACTACAGGAATTGCTACAGCACCATGGACAAACTTCTAAAACTCACGGGATTTGGTTGGGATGACGATGACAAAATGATAAAAGCTCCAGAAGATATTTGGGAAGAACTAATTAAGGTAAGTTTGTTCAAGTAGAATTCATATAAAGTTTTCATATCCTATTATTAACAAAAACATTAAACAACTTGCAGAAGGATAAGGCTATCCAGGAATATCGAGATAAGGTGTGGCCTAGTTGGATAGATCTTCAAGCCATATGTGCTAGTTCAACAGCATCTGGAGCTGGTGCTGTATCTAGCAAAGGAAAAGATGGTACATGTACGACCAAATCTTCACAAATTGATCTCAATACGGAAGTTGAAGTACGTGGCATTGATTCTGATGAAATCAATGCTTCCCCTGGTGTCTTCACCAAGAAGTCAACTACCATTGAGCCAGAAAAAAGAAGTCCCTTGGAAGTGGATCCAAGGAAACTGCAAGAGGACAAAAACGGACAGCCGATGATGCCATAATAGCAATTGATTGCCTTGCAGATGCATCACTTAGCATTGCTGAAGCAAAGAAAACAGTAGCACAACAAACTGAAGCTTACTCGGTTAAATCTTGTATGGCAATACTAAATAGTATGAGTAATCTAGATCCCAAAGAGAAACTAAAAGCGGTAAAGGCATTTACAGATGGTGATAAACGGGCCATTTTCATTGAGATGGATGAGGAGACGCGGAAGCTCTGGATTCTTGATCCTTAGAATTTTTGTAATACACCTTTGAGCATAGTATTTTATTTCAGTCGTTGTCGCACTTTACAAGATTCAGAAAACAATTTCACTTATATTTTGTCAGTTTGTGTGAAGTAATAAATATTGTTTTCAGTTTGGTATTGTTCATTGTCCGGTTCAGCACTATTACATTTTAAAACAATTATCCAGAGATGATATGGTCAACTGTGCAAATCGTGCAGGGATCTATGAACATTTCGGATGTGCCAGATGATGAACTTTCTGATTCCGAACAAGTTGCGGAATGTTGTTGAACGAACTTTTGGTGTTCTAAAAGCTCGTTTTCCAATTCTAAGTAGGAAAGGAGGAATTCCTTATCCATACAGAACTCAAGTGAAAATTGTTATGGCTTGTTGCATTATCCACAACTTCATAAGGAAGGTTAATCATCCTGATGAGTTATTCGAGCTTTATGAGCATGGGGAAACAGAACAAAATACTGACCATGGTGATCAACAAGTTCATGGGCAAGCAAGAGAAGATGATAGAGTTGCTGGTGAGAGAGTTCGTGCTGCCATCGCCCGAGAGTTGTGGACTAAACATCAACAACGTAGTGCTCAACCAGAAGATGATTAAATACTGTAATATTTGTTTTCCATCTTCAATTGCAGATATATCTGCATAATTATTGTTGCAACTTTTAATTCTTTATATGGACATGAACTTCCCATTCTTTTATAGGCTTATATGCTCTATCTCTCTCTCTCTCACCCTCTGCCTCTCCCTCTCTCTATCTGGAGCTACAAGATGAAATGTTATTGTCTACCAATCTTTTCAACAAGCAAAGCAACAAATAAACTACTTCAAATTGGTGCATTTTTATGTGACATTCAAGTGTTCCCCTTGTACCTACGCACCAGATTCTTCAATGTACCAAGTAGATATGTAGCTAATTGCTAAGTCCTGTCAGTTATGAAGTAGTATACTCTCCGCAAGTGCGTGATGTAGACCATGAAAACATGCTAAGAAACCAAAAAGGGAGATAACTGTAGCTTCTCTCGTCAAGTGCATGATGTAGTTCATGTTAATTTACTAGTACAAAACTTGAAAATAATAATCAAACATACTTGCTCCTCTGAATCCCCATCCGCTATCTTGGAATCCCCATCCGCTACAGCTGCCTGCTGCCCCCGGCGCCGTCGATACAGGCTGATGTCGGTGCAGCCTGCACGGCCGGCGTTGAGGGGAGGCAGGCCTGTGCGTTGACCTGAAGCAGGACCGCTCGCTAGGTACAACTTGTGCGGGGTCGATGGCCGACCAAACGGAGTACGCCTGGGGACCTAGCCGTCTAGGGGAGGAGAGGCGAGCAGCAACCAACATCCAGGGGGCGGAGGCACATAGTAGTAGGCGTCCGCGCGCGGCGGCGTGTACCTGGCGACCTGGGAGTCCAGCAGCAACCGGTGTCCAGGACGGCGGAGGCATGCTGTACCCGGCGTCCGCGCGTGGATTCTTCCACGGGCGAGACGAGGGAGCAGCGGTGTGAGCGAGCGGAGGAGGAATCGGAGGGCAGCAGCAGCTCAATGAGCTTGGATGGATGAGGCCATGGTGTGTGATTTGGGGGAAGTGACTCACTCACGGGAGGAGAATAGGAATAGAAGCAGCTAGTAGTCGTGGGCATCCAAACAAGGAACTGGGCCGGCCAGTTTTCCAAATTTCCATACCAAACGTAGTTATTTATAAACTGGTTATTCGTAAAAACTAACGTAAAACGGGTTTTCCTAGAAATCGGCTAAAAACTCATTTTCTATAATCCTATCACTAATCTTCACTATCCAAACAACGCCTTAAACTGGTTTGAGTTTAAGGGTTGGGTTTGAGAGTTCTAGTCTTTGTCTCAACCCTAACCTTTAAATCTATCATTTGACATCTCACAATTTATGACTACAAGAACACAATCAACCTCTAAACAAACTACCAAATGACAATCATTGATGCATGGCTTAATAGTTTACATCACAAAATCATCATCTTTCCCTCTCATCGGCACCATCACCAAAAAGTTGCACCTCGGCGCCATCTCCTAGACCACATGCGGGCTCCATCAAGCATCTCCATAGGCACCGGTGGAGTCGTCCACACCGCCATCGTCACAACTACTCATCGAAGTGTCACCTCGAAAAGTAGAGGACGCACCATGGAACATCCTCTTCCTCTCCGCGATGTCCTCCTTGTAGTCCTTCCACCATTGCAATTGGTCTTCATCCATGTCCTTCTTGGACATCATCATGTGCTCCTTCTCTTCCACCATGAGTTCTTTCCATACCTTTGCCTCTTTGAGCTTGATCATCCTCTCCTCCAAGTCGGCCTTGCGCTTTGATTCTTCACACTTTGCTTCAACGTGTGCAAGCTTGACCTCTTTCTTCTTCTCGGTGATAAGAAGTTTCGTCTCCAATGTCTTTGTTGTCAATTCCTCTCTTGCCTTCATCATGTGCTCCATCTTCTCCCTTAGGCTTGATGCCTCTCCTTCCATTTTCACCCTTAGCTTGCCCTTCTTGGTTCCCTCGGGCTTGCCCAAGTTCCTCTCCTCCTCATCTTCACTATCATCCATCCTAAGCATTGCCGACTTCTTGGGTACGGTCTCTTGATCCCTCAACTTTCACTTGGCAAAGATTTGAAGAATTGCCCAAGCATTCTTAAATGGGAATGGCTTGCCCTTCGAAGCGGCCATCTCCTTGTACCTCATGCCAGCAATTGTCTCCTATCAACCACACATAATCACATAAGAACCCACCAATAGCATAGTACACACACATAATCAAAATAGTGAAGATATATGTACTCACATAGTCACTCTCCACGGTTCCACTAGGTGGTGCATCCCTCACTTGGTCCATGGCCGCACTCCAACGAGCACAAGCGGGCTTCATCAACTCCCACCGGCCTTGAAGCGACCGGTAAGTGCGAGAGATGAACCCATTATTCTTCGGCTTGATCCTACAATAGTTGTCCTCGATCCTTCGCCAATACCGTTTACCGGTTTGATCGGTGTCGGTGGTTGCATCCATCCCCACAGCTGCCCAAGCACAAACCAAGAGGATATCTTCCGCCTCGGTGTAGTTTGTCGACTGGGTGTGTGGGCGGGAAGCGGCGGTGAATGCCTCCTCCCCTATCTCGGCCACCTACTCCTCGTCATCCCCTTCATCCTCCTCATCTTCCTCCAAGTCATCACCAACCCTAAAGGGTTCTAGAGGCGGAGCCCCGAGGTCCACCTCCGCGTCTTGGAGGAGGTCCATGAACGAGGATGGGGTTGCCATTTCCTCGAACACCTCGTGCGCGGCGGGAGGAGGTTCGGCGACGGCGGCAGGCGGGGCCGCGGGCTTCTTCCGCGGCTTCTTCACGGCCGGGGACGAGCCGGCGACCTTGGAGGAAGCCCCTCATGGCCCACGGGAGGCCGCCTTCGGTCGGCTCTTCTTGGGGGCGGGCGCGGCGGCGGGGGCGGGCGCCGGGGCGGGGACGGGGGCCGGGGCGGGAGCCGGGGAGGCGGTGCGAGGCCCGCCCGCCACCGCTTGGCCCCGGCGTGGGTCGTCGCCACCACGCCGGCCACGGTCTGGTGCCGGGCAGGTGCGGGGGCGGGGCGGGGCGGGCGCGGCGGGCGGGGCGGGCGCGGCAGGCGCGGCGGCGGGCGGGGACGCGGCGGCAGCGGAGGCCTCCATGGCCGGCGCGGGGCGAGGCGGCGGGAGGAGCCGGGGAGGCGGGGATGAAATTTCCCTCCCGCGCGAGAGGAAAGAGGAGTGCGGGTTGGGGGGAGTTTTTCCTCCCAACCCTCACTTCTACAGGTTGGGAAACAGTTTGAGGGTTGGGCCTCTAAATTTTTTTACGGGTTTGAGGGTTTAGAGATTCTAGTCTACGGCTTTTTTCAGCAAAAACTATAAAAAAAAGCAGTTATTTTTAGGGGTTTGAGGGTTTGAAGGTTATGTTAGACTTGCTCTTAGGACCGGCTCGTGGCCTGCTCGGCATAAAATCCAGCCGGTCCGAGCCCTGCAAACGGGAACGAAAGTCCCTCGGTTCGGTCCGGTTAAAGCTCGGTCCGATCGAGCGAACCGATGAACACGAGCTGTGGCATGGCGGGGGCGTGGCGGGGGCGTGCCAAGGGTGTTGCAGGGGCGTGGCGGGGGCATGTCGAGGTCGTGGCGGGCGCGTGGCCAGAGCTACATGGTGGGCGCGTCGGTCGTGCGCTGGTCTGTGCTGCCGTCGTTCATCCGCGCGGCCACCGGCCTCCCTGACGCCAGAAAGCATGTCTACTGGATGCGCCATGCTTGGATCTATCACATGGAAGCTAGAACTTGAAGCGGGAGGCCCTACACCGCCGTTGTACACCGGCTGTCGTGCACCAGCCGTCGTGCCAGATTCTTCGTCGCCGTTGCTGCCCTAGCTCTGCCTAGCCGCCGTGCCGTCCACCGTGAATCACAGAAGTCGCCGGACACCTCCACGACGAGCCCTGCTACCTCCAGCGCCCTCCCCGCGTCGCCGTGCTCCGGCGCGACCTCTGGGGTGACCATCGGCCGGTTCAAACGAGCCGCTCAGTCCGGCTCGGGCTTTCGTCGCTGCGGTCCGGCCCCTGAAAACAGGACCGCGACGCTGCTCGGTTCGGTCTGGTCCGGACCGCCGACGGCCGGTCCAAACGACAGTTCAGTCAGGGACCGGACCGGCCCGGACCGTGTCCACCCTGATCCCTGCCGGGGGAGACGTAAGGGATCTGAGGCGAGCACTGAGGACGCCAGCAGCACACGCAGGCATACAAAATCGCACCTATCATCCTCTTCCGCCATCCCACCGCTACCTACCTAGGGTTAGGGTTAGGGTCTGCTTTGCTCTGCTCCACTTCAGTCCCCGCGATTTGATTTGGGGACGGAGATTCGTGTGAGTTGAGCTGCGTTTAAAAAAAACGAGGGTTGTTGCACATGTGTTTACGTTCGATATCGGCCTGCGTTTTAGTACATTTTTGTTCTTCTGTTGGGCTGTTGGGGTTTTCACATCCAGTATGGGCCGCGGAGCGGGGGCCTGCTCCCACGTAGCGCTTGCTATTATACGTTATTATCCCCTCAAAAAATGCTATTTTTTTAGTATGCCCCTAAAAGAACATAGTGCTCTGTAGGAGGTTGAGAATTTTTTTTTAACATCAGTACAGACATAAGCGCTCATATACACGCGCATACACTCATCCCTATGAACGCACACACATACACCCTATCCATATGAGCACCTCCGAAGACTGAACCGTCATATCATCTTGAAATTTACAAAGTCACTGTATGCACCTCGTCGTCGACGGGAGCATCTCCTCCCACTGAATGCACATCGCCAAAAATCCTGAAATAAACCCAGGAATAAATGCGACCATCAGGATTTGAACCCTGGTGGGCTGGGGGTACCACAGTTTCTCTAACCATCCAACCACATGTTGGTTCGCTAGGAGGTTGACAATCGATAACGCAGTACAAGACACGCTTGATTTTGCATTGTCATTCATGTACTACTTTCATCATTATTATACGGGAAAAAAATTAAAAATCTGAAGTTAGATTTTTAGGCAAGACAAATCTGAGATTTTTCATGGCAATTTATATCGGCATGATAATGAAAAAATTATTGATAGCACGGCAGTTTTCTGACAAAAACAAAGAGCCTTTATACAGTATAGACTTTTTTTTTAGTTGTTGATTGTTTTTGAGATAGCTGACCGCTTAAAATTCATAGTCAAAAACTGTATGACGAAGACCAAAAGAAAATTTCAACCATGCCTGCTTGTATTTTGGGAAGGAGGGCATTCATTTTTTACTTTTTATTTTCCTGACATTTTAGTTCATGAGCGGTTATTAAAGTTTGTGAACGTTAAATGGCACAAACATTTTATATATTCACATTATTGTTTTTGCAGGGTCACATTATTTCAGATTCACTATTATTTATTAAATTCACAGATATTTTTAAAGTTCATGATTACTGTTGAAGTTTGTGGACATTTTAAATTTGAAAACTAACTTGATTTGCGAATATTTTTTATTTTAAATTCATGAACGTTTTCTAAATTCCATAATTATTTAGATCTGTAATGTTTTTTAAAATCCTTGAACATCCTTTAATTTAACTAACCCTTTTCAAATAAAAAAGATAGTCTATTTTTTCCGAGCTAGTGTTGGGACGAGCAAAAAAATGCTAAATGTCGTGGTTTTGTCACGACAATTGCCCTGTGAAAGGACTTAGGTGTGGAGCCATCACAACGTAGGTTAGCTTGAAGGGGTTGAACGGGACAAAGGACACAGGGTTTACCCAGGTTCGGCCCCTCACAACGACGTAAAAGTCTACACATGTTTTTTTACTATTGCTTGAATATCGATTACAAAGGAACGGAATGGCTTGAACTTGCTATCAATCAATTGTTTCTTGAGTTAACCCGCCGCAGGGTCTTGCCTTTATATACACTGGTCGAGGCCCTGGGCTTACAAGAGTCCAAGTCGGGTCACACAACGTGACCAACTCGGTTTCTAAGTCGCCTTGCCTTATCAGACAAGTCACCATCGGGCGGCTCACACCTCCGGATTTTGGGCCTTCAACAGGTCCACCTCTCAAGCCGCATCTACACTACTAAGAAAAAGCCTAGTAGTAGCGCGGGTTAAAAGCTAGTAGTAGCGTGGGTGCCTGCGCTACAGCTAACTAGTAGTAGTAGCGTGGTGCATCCCGCGCTACTACTACTAACTATCTGTAGCGCGTGTCTGTGACCCGCGCTACTACAATTAATTTGAAAAACCAAAAAAAAATCTCGACCCCGTGCGTGCTGTCAATGGTATCAACGGTTCGTTCGACGGCGCCGACGTCCATGGCGACGGGGCGGCGGTCGGCGGCGACGCGCACGTTGGCCGGGAGCAGGGAGATCTCCGCCATGACGCGCGCCTCGTGGAGGCCGCGGAGGCCAGCCCGACATTGGCCGGGAGCTGGAGGACCTGGATCTTGGCGTCATGCGTGGGAGCAGCACCTCGCGGCGGCCCTCGTGTTGTCGGAGGAGGAGGGGGATGGGTAAGCTAGGGTTCCGGATCGAATCGGAGAGGGGGGGAGGAGGAGGAGGAGGAGGAGGAGGAGGGCTGACCTGGAGCGAGAAGAAGACGGCGAAGGCGGTGAGGAGGAGGATGCCGAGGTCGTGCTTCCGCATCTTGGCGGCGGCGAGGAGCTCCGGCGACCTCCCACCGGAGGGATCTCGGAGAGGGAGGGAGGAAGAAAGCAGAGTGTACCAGCGGCGGCCACCGCTAGAGTACGAGGGAGAGAGGAGGAAAGTGAGAGAGGAGAAAAGTGAGGGAGAGAGGAGGGATTCGGCCGAGGATATGGGGATTTCACCTACCTCGTACTTAGTAGTAGCGAGGGGTATAAAACCGCGCTACTACTATCAACTTAGTAGTAGCGTGGTTTTGTACCCCTCGCTACTATTATGGCATGTCCCGGGAGGGCACGGTAGAGACCGCTTAGTAGTAGCGCGGGTTAAAAACCCGCGCTACTAGTATCAACTTAGTAGTAGCGAGGGGTAAAAACCCGCGCTACTAGTAAGTAGCAGCAGCGAGGGTTATAAACCCGCGCTACTAGTAAGAGTCTGCTTATAAGCTTTTCCCTAGTAGTGATAGTCTTCATGTCTTCTTAGGCCCATCTAAGCCCTTTATTCTTGAGTTGCCAACAGTGTAACCCGGCCCCTCCTGGGGTGGGTCACACCACAGGGTTATATCCCCAACACTAAACGAGCGAGAGGAGCAGGGAGCCAAGTTGGGTGAGCGAGAGCTTCGTAGGCTGGTCATGTGAGCGTTATAGCAGGAATTTCATGGTTTCAGTGTTGAATAGTAGCTCCCAAGAAGCTTAAACAACCACCGACCCACTCACCCGAGGCCGAAACGTGTAAAGAAACTGTAACCATGCAGCAAACAACTCCACTCTCCTCTCGAAACAAATAATGTACCCAACAATGACCCAACACGATATACGGATGAATATAAACACCAACAGAACATAATTAAAATGCAAACCAACACAAATAAAATCAAAACAAAACAATCAACCGTAATAATCTATTATAAATTTATAAAAAATCCCACAAGTGAAAAATGGCACAATGAAACACGCGTTAGCCACCAGTATGTTTTGACCACATGTATTGTCGGCACTCACCGTACTAGTCCACGTCCGCGTTCCGTGGTATGAGTAGGGTTGGGCACTACTTTCAAATCGACAACCGAACACCAAATCCGAACCGAATAGTTTTAACCGAAATATAGGCTAAATTGGTTGTTGGTTATTCAGTTCCGTTTAAAAAATAGACACTATTTTGTGTTTAGTGTTAAATCGGTTTTCGTTTGAGAGAATCCGTATATGCGAAGTAACCAAATTATGAGTCTCCCACCCTCGTTTCTCTCTGGTGCAAGAACAACCGACTAGCCGATTAGTCTAAGGCCCCGTTTAGTTCAGATTTCTTACCCAGATTACGCTGCTTCGCAGCCGAATCTTAACCAAAAGGCGAAAAAACGAGCGAGCCCTATTCGGTGGCTGCGCAGCCAAAATGGCACGCACTAGTGAAAGCAGCCCACAAGATGCTTCCTTGGATTTTGCTGCATGGCCCATTGAACATACCCTAGAGTTGATGGGAAATTACCCTTGTTTTTACTGGGGATGGATTGATCCATCCCAATTGAGAGGAACCCACCGAGAGCACACATCGGCCACCCTTTCTTCCTCTCCCCTTCTGGCGACTAGGTTCCCTTCCACTGCCACCCCTACTGACGGACACCGGCCCGCCCCTCCGCCGCTAGCTAGTTTGTTGCTTATTTCCAGTTGTGCATAGATTCATGCAAGCACAAAGCACATCCGTCTAGTGCATCGATTATAGAATCTTGATTACATGCAAATACTAATCTGCAGCTATATTATTAGTTAAGATGATTGACGACTATTTTTTTTTGCGAGGATGAAGGGAGTTTTATTCCTTAGGTAATAGGATTACAATCAGCTGTCAGGAGCTCCTCAATACAGGGAGGACCTCTTTGAAGCCAAACAACAATACGCGACTTAATATTTGACGACTATGACTGTGAAGTATAGCAAATCAGTATATGACACGCTGTTTCGACTCATGATGGTGCATAGTATTTCGGTTTTCTGGTTAACCGCCAAATCGAACCGATAAAATTTTGGCTAATAAGGTTCTGTGGCAATTTTTATTGTGATTATTCCTGTTGTTCTTTTATGAAAACCAAAATTTTAAAAACCCAAATAAACCGAACCGAATTGACCATACGAACATCTCCGTGTGACGTCGATCGAGATCTCGGGACACTCCGTCCGTGGTCGTCGGCGTCGAGTCGCCGATAGAGCGAGCATTCAAGGCATGGGACTCAATCGAAGCCAACCATATTTCCTATTTTAATTGTACTGCATTATTACTGGGGAAGTACTAGAAGGCGCATGAGAGAGCGTGCAGGCAGCCAGGCAGCAGCAAATTTCCAACCCCTCGCGACCTGCAATCCTGCTAACTTAATCCCACTCGCTCAACACATGACCTCCTCCTCGTTGACTTGCTCCATGTGATGATCAGATCCATCCATCGACCCGATCCATCCACCTCCGTGCGCGCGGATGCGCCGAGACTACGTGCTCGATCCGGCCCTGAGGCACAGATTACTTTAGTCTAGGCCGGCAGCTCGGGCCATGCGCATGGCTGCTGCTGCTCCTGCTGCTGCTGCTGCGCGCTTGCGTGCCGTTGCGCTCTGGGCCGCCCTCCTCGTCCTCCTGGTCGGCGTCTTCTCCGTATCCGGCGCGGAGGTGCCGAACAGCTCTTCGTCGCCGTCGTCGTCTCATCTGGGGCAGCAGGGGGCTTTTACCAGCAGGAGACCGAGCGTGGAGCGGGAGCTCGACGCCGCGCGAGCCGCGATACGGCGCGCGGCGCGGTTG
This sequence comes from Triticum urartu, assembly GCF_056163025.1. Lineage (NCBI taxonomy): Eukaryota > Viridiplantae > Streptophyta > Magnoliopsida > Poales > Poaceae > Triticum > Triticum urartu. The sequence continues at coordinate 110,922,761 of NC_141879.1, forward strand.
CACCGTGGCAGCAACGCCAGCTCGGCGCCGGGAAGATGGTTCCGCGGCGACGACGTGGACTATGCTCTCCTCGCGAGGGTGTACCGCAACCCGGCAGCCTTCCACCGGTAAGATATATCGACGTCGTCGATACCAAGCAGCGTCCGTCGCCGGCTTGCTCCTTCACCGGCTGATCTTACATTCTCACGCCTACTCGTGGATGGCATGGCAGGAGCTACGTGGAGATGGAGAGGCGGTTCAAGGTGTACGTGTACGCGGAAGGGGAGCCGCCGATCCTGCACGCGGGGCCCTGCAAGAACATCTACACCATCGAGGGCCGCTTCATCGAGCAGCTCGAGCTCCTAGCGCCGCCGGCTGCCGGCGTCCGGACGTGGGACCCCGACCGCGCGCACGCCTTCTTCCTCCCCTTCAGCGTCGTCCAGATGGTGCACTTTGCGTACCGGCCCCTCTCATACGACCGCGCCCCGCTGCTCTCCCTTGTCCGCGACTACGTCCGCGTCGTCGCCTCCCGCCACCCCTTCTGGAACCGCTCCGCCGGCGCCGACCACTTCATGCTCTCCTGCCACGACTGGGTACGCCGCACGCATGCACAAAATCAACCTTTCTCTTGCTGCTTGCTGATGAGAGCTTCATTGTGTGTAGGGTCCTGACGCGTCCAAGGGGGACCCGGAGCTGTACGCGAACGGCATCCGTGCGCTCTGCAACGCCAACACGTCGGAGGGGTTCCGGCCGGGGAAGGACGTGAGCATCCCGGAGATCAACCTCTACGACGGCGACACGCCGCGGCAGCTCCTGGGCCCTTCGCCGGGGCTGTCGGCGCGGCCCTACCTGGCCTTTTTCGCCGGCGGGCGGCACGGCCACGTCCGAGATCTCCTGCTCCGGCACTGGAAGGGCCGCGACCCGGCCACATTCCCCGTGTACGAGTACGACCTCCCCTCTACCACCGGCAACGGCAACAGCAGCGGCAGCCACAACCGGCGAGGCCGCGACCGGCAGAGCGACTACTTCGCCTACATGCACCGGTCGCGCTTCTGCCTGTGCCCGAGCGGGCACGAGGTGGCGAGCCCGCGTGTTGTGGAGGCCATCCACGCCGGGTGCGTGCCCGTACTGGTGTCGGACGGCTACGCGCCGCCCTTCGCCGACGTACTGCGGTGGGAGTCATTCTCGATGTCCGTCCCCGTCGCCGACATCCCCAGGCTGAAGGAGGTGCTGGAGGGGATACCGACGGCGGAGGTGGAGCGGCTCCGGGACGGGGTGCGGCTGGTGAAGCGGCACTTCACTCTGCGGCAGCCGCCGGAGAGGCTCGACATGTTCCACATGATCCTGCACTCCGTCTGGCTCAGGAGGCTCAACTTCAGGCTCGACCACTAGCCAGTTCAGAATTCAGTCAGATGACTGATGAGTAGACAGAAATTTAGAACAGAAACACCGTGCAACACCCTGGGTTCCTAATTAGTAACATACTCTACGTTTTTATTCTCATAGTGCTAGATAATTTCAGATACATTACAAAGGATGTAAATACCGAATTTTGCTGCTGAGAAATAACTGTGTCTCATTCATGCTATCGACCCTCAAATCAAATGCATGCGTTGTGATTCATGTAGAGCGACTTGATATTTGTTTTGTTTTGGATTGTGCAGCCATGTGCGCAAAGAGCCCATATATGCACTATTGAGTGGCTTTTATATGCACTATTATTGATCAATCAAAGAGCCCATATTATCTTGTCTTGTTATTTAAATAAATGCGTGCAGATTTCAAATTAGTCAAATGATTATTATCCACGTCGTTCGATCGTGCAAGTGAAAGGCAATAATAATTATATTTGACGAAATGATTGAAATGGAGAAAAGCCGGTACGAACACGACCTATTTTGTTTTTTGTAAATATGATTAGCTTATGCATGAAACATGTTTGCAATGATAATTAGAGATTACAATTACTAATGTCATGCTTAATTAGCTAGGAATGAATAATGGTTTATCTTGTGTGCCAACATGCTTTTAAAATGGTTATGATGTAGTATGATAGGATGGTATTCTCTATTGAATGATTCAAGTGGCTTAACATGGCACATGTTCACGCATGTAGTTGAAACAAAAACAATATAGCCTCCACAATATTTATGTTCATGGTGATTTATATCCTACTCATGCTTGCACTCAATGTTGGTTAACCCCAATGCATGTTTATGACCGTTGTCGCTCTCTAGTTGGTCGCTCATCAATCTTTTTGAAGGAAATATGCCCTAAAGGCAATAATAAAGTTGTTGTTTTATATTTCCTTATTCATGATAAAGGTTTATTATTCATGCTTGAATTGTATTGATCGGAAACTTAAATACATGTGTGAATACATAAATATTGTGTCATTAGTAAGTCTCTACTAGACTAGCTCGTTGATCAGAGATGGTTAAGGTTCCTAACAATGGACATATGTTGTCATTTGATAACGAGATCACATCATTAGGAGAATGATGTGATGGACAAGACTCATCCGTTAGCTTAACATTTTGATCGTTCAGTTTATTGCTATTGTTTTCTTAATGTCAAATACATATTCCTTCAACTATGAGATTATGCAACCCCCGGATGCCGGAGGAATACCTTGTGTGCTATCAAATGTCACAACATAAATGGGTGATCATAAATATGCTCTACAGATATCTCCGAAGGTGTTTGTTGAGTTGACATAGATCGTTAGAAGGATTTGTCACTCAGAGTATCAGAGAGGTATCTCTGGGCCCTCTCGGTAATACACATCATAAGAAGCCTTGCAAACAAAGTGACTAATGAGTTAGTTGCAAGATGATGTATTACAGAACGAGTAAAGAGACTTGCCGGTAATGAGATTGAACTAGGTATGAAGATACCAATACCGACAATCGAATCTCGAGCAAATAACATACCGATAGACAAAGGGAATTACGTATGTTGTCATACGATTCTGTCGATAAAGATCTTCGTAGAATATGTAGAAGCCAATATGGGCATGCAGGTTCCGCTATTGGTTATTGGTGTCTCAGTCATGTCTACATAGTTCTCGATCCCGTAGGGTCCGCATGCTTAACGTTCATTAATGACATAGTGTTATATGAGTTATATGATTTGGTGACTGAATTCTGTTAGGAGTCCCGGATGAGATCACGGACATGACGAGGAGTCTCGAAATAGTTGATAGGTAAAGATTGATAAATAGGACGATGGTATTCGAACACTGAAAGTGTTTCAGAGTGTATCGGGTAGTCATCGGAGTACCGGAGCGGGTACCGGACACCCCCGAGAGGATAGTGGGCCTATTGGGCCATTAGAGGGGAGCACACCAGTCCACAACGGCCTGACGCACACCCCATGGCAGCCGCCCCGGTGGGGAAAGGAGGGCATTCGGCCTCCCCTTCCTTCCCTCTTCCCCCTTTCCTTCCCCCTCCGACAAATATGGCGGGGGGGGGGGGGGGCAAGGGCAGGAGACCAAGTAGGATTCAGACCTACTTGGGGCGCCCTTTGGCCTCTTCCCTCTCCATCCCACCTATATATATATATATATATGTGTGTGGGAGGCGGGCGCCTAACACAACACAACATTATCTTAGCCGTGTGCGGTGCCCTCCACCACCGTTTACACCCTTGGTCATATTTTCGTAGTGATTAGGCGAAGCCCTGCGGAGATAGCTTCACCATCACCGTCAGCGCACCGTTGTGCTGACGGAACTAATCCACTACCTCACCGTCTTGCTGGATTAAGAAGACGGAGGATGTCGCCGAGCTGAACATTTGCTGAACGCGGAGGTGTCGTACATTCGGTACTCGATCGGTTGGATCACGAAGAAGTTCAACTACATCAACCGTGTTACTAAATGCTTCCGCTTACGGTCTATGAGGGTACGTAGACACACTCTCCCCTCTCGTTGCTATGCATCTCCATGGATAGATCTTGCGTGTGCGTAGACTTTTTTTATTTTCCATGCAATGATTTGAAGGAAGTATGCCCTAGAGGCAATAATAAATTTATTATTTATTTCCTTATTTCATGATAAATTTTTATTATTCATGCTAGAATTGTATTAACCGGAAACATAATACATGTGTGAATGCATAGACAAACAAAGTGTCACTAGTATGCCTCTACTTGACTAGCTCGTTGATCAAAGATGATTATGTTTCCTAACCACGGACATGAGTTGTCATTTGATAAACGGGATCACATCATTAGAAGAATGATGTGATTGACTTGACCCATTCCGTTAGCTTAGCACTTGATCGTTTTAGTTTACTGCTATTGCTTTCTTCATGACTTATACATGTTCCTATGACTATGAGATTATGTAACTCCCGATTACCGGAGGAACACTTTGTGTGCTACCAAACATCACAACGTAATTGGGTGATTATAAAGGTGCTCTACAGGTGTCTATGATGGTACTTGTTGAGTTGACTTAGATCGAGATTAGGATTTGTCACTCCGATTGTCGTAAAGGTATCTCTAGGCCCTCTCGGTAATGCACATCACTATAAATCTTGCAAGCAATGCAACTAATGAGTTAGTTGCGGGATAGTACATTACGGAATGAGTAAAGAGACTTGCCGGTAACGATATTGAACTAGGTATTGAGATACCGAAAGTGACATACCGATGACAAAGGGAACAACGTATGTTTTTTTTAATTTGACAGGGAACAACCTATGTTGTTATGCGGTTTGACCGATAAAGATCTTCGTAGAATATGTAGGAACCAATATGAACATCCAGGTTCTGCTATTGGTTATTGACCTGAGACGTGTCTTGGTCATGTCTACATAGTTCTCGAACCCGTAGGGTCCGCATGCTTAACGTTCGGTGACGATCGGTATAATGAGTTTATGTGATTTGATGTACCGAAGGTAGTTCGGAGTCCCGGATGAGATCAGGGACATGACGAGGAGTCACGAAATGGTCGAGACATAAAGATCGATATATTGGAGGACTATATTCGGACATCGGAAAGGTTCCGAGTGATTCGGGTATTTTTTAGAGTACCGAAGAGTTACGGGAATACCGGCCCCCCTAGCCCAAACCGAATTGGACTAGGGGGCCGGCCCCCGTTTCCTCCTTTCCTCCCTATCCTTACTTCTCCCCTTCCCCCTTCCTTTCCTCCTCCTAGTAGGAGTAGGAAAGGGGAGTCCTACTCCTAGTAGGAGGAGGACTCCTCCTGCCGCGCCCTACAGGGGCCGGCCGGCCTCCCCCTTGCTCCTTTATATATGGGGGCAGGGGGCACCCTAAAACACACAACTTGATCAATTGATCTTTTAGCCGTGTGCGGTGCCCCCCTCCACCATAATCCACCTCGGTCATATCGTAGCGGTGCTTAGGCGAAGCCCTGCGTCGGTAGCATCATCATCACCGTCATCACACCGTCGTGCTGACATAACTCTCCCTCGAAGCTCTGCTGGATCGGAGTTCGTGGGACGTCACCGAGCTGAACGTGTGCTGAACTCGGAGGTGTCGTACGTTCGGTACTTGGATCGGTCGGATCGTGAAGACGTACGACTACATCATCCGCGTTCTCATAACGCTTCAGCTTACGGTCTACGAGGGTACGTGGACGATACTCTTCCCTCTCATTGTTATGCATCACCATGATCTTGCGTGTGCGTAGGAATTTTTTTGAAATTACTACGTTTCCCAACAGTGGCATCCGAGCCAGGTTTATGCATAGATGTTATATGCACGAGTAGAACACAAGTGAGTTGTGGGCGATACAAGTCATACTGCTTACCAGCATGTCATACTTTGGTTCGGCGTTATTGTTGGATGAAGCGACCCGGACCGACATTACGCTTACGCGAGACTGGTTCTACCGACGTGCTTTGCACACAAGTGGCTGGCAGGTGTCAGTTTCTCCAACTTTACTTGAACCGAGTGTGACTATGCCCGGTCCTTGTTGAAGGTTAAAACAACACTAACTTGACGAAATATTGTTGTGGTTTTGATGCGTAGGTAAGAACGGTTCTTGCTCAGCCCGTAGCAGCCATGTAAAACTTGCAACAACAAAGTAGAGGACGTCTAACTTGATTTTGCAGGGCATGTTGTAATGTGATATGGTCAAGATGTGATGAGATATAAATTGTTGTATGAGATGATCATATTTTATTAAAGTTATCGGCAACTGGCAGGAGCCTTATGGTTGTCTCTTTATTGCATAAGATGCAAGTGCCATGTAATTGCTTTACTTTATCGCTATGCGATAGCAATAGTTGCAAAAGCAATAGCTGGTGAGACGACCATGTGACGACACGTTGATAAAAGATCAAGATGATGGAGATCATGGTGTCATGCCGGTAACAATGAAGATCATGACAGTACTTTGGAGATGGAGATCAAAAGCACAAGATGATGATGGCCATATCATGTCACATATTTTGATTGCATGTGATGTTTATCTTTTATACATCTTATTCTGCTTGATTGACGGTAGCATTATAAGATGATCTCTCACTAAATTTCAAGGTACAAGTGTTCTCCCTGATTATGCACCGTTGCCAAAGTTCGTCGTGCCGAGACACCATGTGATGATCGGGTGTGATAAGATCTACGTTCATATACAACGGGTGCAAGCCAGTTTTGCACACGTAGAAATACTCGAGTTAAACTTGACGAGCCTAGCATTTGCAGATATGGCCTCGGAACATGACACGTCCATTTTGCATCATGCTTTTATATCAGTATTTATTGCATTATGGGCTGTTATTACACATTATGTCACAATACTTATGCCTATTCTCTCTTATTTTATAAGGTTTACATAAAGAGGGAGAATGTCGGCAGCTCGGATTCTGGGCTGGAAATGGAGCAAATCTTAGAGACCTATTCTGCACAGCTCCAATAGTCCTGAAACTTCACGGAAGATGTTTTCCAAATATATAAAAAATATTGAGAGCAAGAACTTCACCAGGGGGCCACACCCTGCCCATGAGGGTGGGGGGTGCGCCCTATCCCTGGGCGCACCCCCCTACCTCATGGGCCCTTCGGTGGCCATCTTCTGCTATATGGAGTTTTTTGATGGAAAAAAATCATAAGCCATCTTCTTGGACGAAACTCCGCCGCCACGAGGCGGAACCTTGGCGGAACCAATCTAGGGCTCTGGCGGAGCTGTTCTGCCAGGGAAACTTCCCTCCCGGAGGGGGAAATCATCGCCATCATCATCACCAACGCTCCTCTCATCGGGAGAGGGTAATCTCCATCAACATCTTCATCAGCACCATCTCATCTCAAAACTCTAGTTCATCTCTTGTATCCAATTCTTGTCTCTAAGTCTGGGATTGGTGCTAGTAGGTTGTTAGTAGTGTTAATTACTCCTTGTAGTTGATGCTAGTTGGTTTAATTGGTGGAAGATCATATGTTCAGATCCTATATGCATATTAATACCCCTCTGATTATGAACATGTTTATGCTTTGTGAGTAGTTACTTTTGTTCCTGAGGACATGGGAGAAGTCTTGCTATTAGTAGTCATGTGAATTTGGTATTCGTTCGATATTTTGATGAGATGTATGTTGTCTCTCCTCTAGTGGTGTTATGTGAACGTCGACTACATGACACTTCACCATTATTTGGGCCTAGAGGAAGGCATTGGGAAGTAATAAGTAGATGATGGGTTGCTAGAGTGACAAAAGCTTAAACCGTAGTTTATGCGTTGCTTCATAAGGGGCTGATTTGGATCCATATGTTTCATGCTATGGTTAGGTTTACCTTAATACTTTTGTTGTAGTTGCGGATGCTTGCAATAGAGGTTAATCATAAGTGGGATGCTTGTCCAAGTAAGGGCAGCACCCAAGCACCGGTCCACCCACATACCAAATTATCAAAGTACCGAACGCGAATCATATGAACGTGATGAAACCTAGCTTGACGATATTCCGATGTGTCCTCGGGAGCGCTTTACATCATATAAGAGTTTGTCCAGGCTTGTCCTTTGCTACAAAAGGATTGGGCCACCTTGCTGCACTTTATTTACTTTTGTTACTTGTTGCTCGTTACAAATTATCCTATCACAAAACTATATGTTACCACTTATTTCAGTACTTGCAGAGAATACCTTGCTAGAAACCGCTTATCATTTCCTTCTGCTCCTCGTTGGGTTCAACACTCTTACTTATAGAAAGGACTACGATAGATCCCCTATACTTCTAGGTCATCAAGACTCTTTTCTGGCGCCGTTGCCGGGGAGTGAAGCGCCTTTGGTAGGTGGAATTTGGTAAGGAAAAATTTATATAGTGTGCTGAAATTTACTGTCACTTGTTACTATGAAAAGTAATCCTCTGAGGGGCTTGTTCGGGGTATCTTCACCCCGACCAATAGAGCAAAGAGTTGCTCCTCAACCTACTGAACCTACTGTAAATGAAAATGAAAATGAAAATGCTTGCTTTGAAGTTCCTACGGGTATGATAGAAAAACTGCTAGCTAATCCTTTTTTAGAAGATGGAACAAAACATCTTGATGAACATCTGATATATGTGGATGAAGTTTGTGGATTATTTAAGCTTGCAGGTGTACCCGGAGATGTTGTTAAGAAGAAGGTCTTCCTCTTATCTTTGAGGGGAGATGCATCGACATGGTATATGCTATGTGATGATATGAGGTCTTGGAATTACAAACGATTGAAATTGGAATTTCATCAGAAGTTTTATCCTATGCATCTTGTTCATCGTGATCGCAATTATATATATAAATTTTGGCCTCGCGAAGGAGAAAGCATCGCTGAAGCTTGGGGATGCTTAAATCAATGTTATATTCATGCCCCAATCATGAGCTCTCAAGAGAAATGATTATTCAAAAAATTTATGCCCGGTTTTCTGGTAACAATCGCACCATGCTTGATACTTCTTGTGCTAGCTCTTTTATGATGAAGACTATTGAATTCAAATAGGATTTATTGGAAAGAATTAAACGCAACTCTGAAGATTGGGACCTCGACAATGGTAAGGAGTTAGGTATGACACCTAGTTTTGATTGTGTTAAATCTTTTATGGATACCGATATTTTTCATAAATTTAGCACTAAATATGGACTTGACTCTGAGATAGTAGCTTCTTTCTGTGAATCTTTTGCTACCTATGTTGATCTCCCCAAGGAGAAGTGGTTTAAATATCATCCTCCCATAGAAGTAAAATTAGCTGCACCTATTAAAGTTGAAGAAAAGACTATCACTTATAATGATCCTGTTGTTCCTACTTCTTATGTTGAGAAACCACCTTTCCCTGTTAGGATAAAGGATCATGCTAAAGCTTCAACTATGGTTAGTAAAAGCAATATTAAAACATATACACCTCCTGAGCAAGTTAAAGTTGAACCTAATATTGCTATTGTTAAAGATCTCCCGTCTGATAATATTGATGGGCATGTTATTTATTTCTGTGATGAAACTGCTAGAATTGCTAAACCCCGTGATAAAGATAAACCTAGACCTGTGGTAGGCATGCCTGTTATTTCTGTTAAAATAGGAGATCATTGTTGTCATGGCTTATGTGATATGGGTGCTAGTGCTAGTGCAATACCTTATTCCTTATACCAATAAGTTATGCATGATATTGCACCTGCTGAGATGGAAGATATTGATGTCACAATTAAACTTGCCAATAGAGATACTATTTCACCAATGGGAATTGTTAGAGATGTTGAAGTCTTGTGTGGGAAAACTAAATATCCTGCTGATTTTCTTGTTCTTGGTTCCCCACAAGATAGCTTTTGTCCCATTATATTTGGTAGACCCTTCTTGAACACTGTTAATGCTACCATAGATTGCAAAAGAGATGTTGTTACTATTGGTTTAGATGATATGACTCATGAATTTAATTTTTCTAAATTTAGTAGACAACACCGTGAAGAAGAATTACCTAGTAAGGACGAAATTATTGGTGTTGTTTCTAGTGTCGTACCTCCTAGTGATCCTTTAGAACAATATTTGCTAGACCATGAAAATGACATGTTTATGAATGAAAGAAGGGAATTAGATGAAGTATTCTTTAAACAGGAACCTATTCTGAAAAACAATTTACCTATTGAAATCCTAGTGGATCCTCCTCCACCCAAGGGTGATCCTGTGTCTGCGCTTAAACCATTACCTGATACTCTTAAATATGCTTATCTTAATGAGAAAAAGATATATCCTGTTATTATTAGTGCTAACCTTTCAGAGCAAGAGGAAGAGAGATTATTGAAAACTCTGAAGAAGCACCGCGCAGCTATTGGGTATACTCTTGATGATCTTAAGGGCATTAGTCCCACTCTATGTCAACATAAAATTAATTTGGAAGAAGATGCTAAACCAGTTCGTGACCATCAACGCCGACTGAACCCTAAAATGAAAGAAGTTGTAAGAAAGGAGATACTAAAGCTCCTTGAGGCAGGTATAATTTATCCCGTTGCTGATAGTCAGTGGGTAAGCCATGTCCATTGTGTCCCTAAGACGGGAGGTATTACTGTTGTTCATAATGATAAAGATGAATTGATTCCTCAAAGAATTATTACAGGTTATAGGATGGTAATTGATTTCCGCAAATTAAATAAGGCTACTAAAAAGGATCATTACCCCTTACCTTTTATTGATCAAATGCTATAAAGATTGTCCAAACATACACATTTTTGCTTTCTAGATGGTTATTCTGGTTTCTCTCAAATACCTGTGTCAGCCAAAGATCAATCAAAGACTACTTTTACATGCCCTTTTAGCACTTTTGCTTATAGACGTATGCCTTTTGGTTTATGTAATGCACCTGCTACCTTTCAAAGATGCATGATGGCTATATTCTCTGACTTTTGTGAAAAGATTCGTGAGGTTTTCATGGACGACTTTTCCATCTATGGATCTTCATTTGATGATTGCTTGAGCAACCTTGATCGAGTTTTGCAGAGATGTGAAGAAACTAATCTTGTCTTGAATTGGGAAAAGTGCCACTTTATGGTTAAGGAAGGTATTGTCTTGGGTCATAAAGTTTCTAAAAGAGGTATTGAAGTTGATAAAGCCAAGTGAGGGAGTCCTGGATTAGGGGGTCTCCGGACAGCCGGACTATATCCTTTGGCCGGACTGTTGACTATGAAGATACAAGATTGAAGACTTCGTGCCGTGTCCGGATGGGACTCTACTTGGCGTGGAAGGCAAGCTAGGCAATACGGATATGGATATCTCCCCCTTTGTAACCGACCTTGTGTAACCCTAGCCTCCTCCGGTGTCTATATAAACCGGAGGGTTTTAGTCCGTAGGATAACATACAATCATACCATAGGCTAGCTTCTAGGGTTTAGCCTCTCTGATCTCGTGGTAGATCTACTCTTGTAATACTCATATCATCAAGAACAATCAAGCAGGACGTAGGGTATTACCTCCATCGAGAGGGCCCAAACCTGGGTAAAACATCATGTCCCGTGCCTCCTGTTACCATCCGCCTTAGACGCATAGTTTGGGACCCCCTACCCGAGATCCGCCAGTTTTAACACCGACATTGGTGCTTTCATTGAGAGTTCCACTGTGTCGTCACCATAAGGCTCGATGGCTCCTTCGATCATCGCTAGCGACGCGGTCCAGGGTGAGGCTTTCCTCCCCGGACAGATCTTCATATTCGGCGGCTTTGCACTACGGGCCAATTCGCTTCGCCATCTGGAGCAGATTGAGAGCTACGCCCCTGGCCATCAGGTCCGATTTGGAAACTTGAACTACACAGCCGATATCCGCGGAGACTTGATCTTCGACAGATTCGAGCCCATGCCGGACGCGCCGCGCAGTCACGACGAGCAGGACGTAACTCTACCGTCGGACAGTGTTCCGGAGATCGCATCCGCAGCTACTCCAGCCTTTAATCTGGAGCATGTCTCGCCATCCGAGAGCGGAGGGATGGACCCGGCCATGGAGGCCGCACTCTCAGCGGCGATAGAGCCGGATACTTACTTCACCCCTTACGAGAGCCGTGTTGCCGAACCACTGGATTCATCCTCGGCCACGGACTCCGAGCCGCTCGTATCCGTGCCCGTCGAGTCTGACTGGGCGCCGATCATGGAGTTCACCTCCGCGGATATCTTTCAGCACTCACCTTTTGGAGATGTGCTAAATTCATTAAGGTCTCTCTCCCTGTCAGGAGAACCTTGGCCGAACTATGTCCAGCCAGAATGGGATGCGGACGACGAAGAAATTCGCCGCCCACCCACCACCCACTTAGTAGCCACTGTCGACGACTTACATGCTCGACTTCGGCTCTGAGGACTTTGACGGTATGGACGACGAAGACGGAGACGAACTGGAACCACCGCCCAAAGGGCGCTAGACCTCTACTTCATCACATGAAGTGTACATGGTGGACACCCCCAACGAAGTCAATGGCGATGAGAAAGCGGAGGATGACCCCTCCAAGAAGCAACCCAAGCGCCGACGTCAGCGGCGCTGCCCTAAGTCCCGCCATAGCAAAAAATAGCGATAACAATAGTCCACACGACTCCGGAGAAGATGACAACTGCACCACCCCGGTGGCAGAAAACGATCAAGATGCAAACAGCAAACATAGCACGGATCCGATGTCCGAACATGATGACGCCAAAGATAAGCATCATCCGTCCCCATCTAGGGAAGAAAACAGTCCGGACGATGATGCACCCATCATCCCGGAAACACACTTGGAGCAAGAGAACCTCCGCAGAAGGCTTACTGCCACAGCGAGAATCCTGAAGAAACAAAAGCAAAGGCTCAAGGTCGCACAATATACGCTCAACAGCAAGTGGAACAAAGTAACAAAGTATGGTAGAAGCTACCACCCAAATAGCTATCCAAAGCGCAAGCTATTACCGGAATTCGACGACGAGGCCTTAGAGCCCATACAGCCGATAAGTGATACGGCCAACCGGCCGGATCCACCACCCTGTGAACGCGATAGAGCGGCGAACAAAGTCACGCATAAGTCAACACACGTTCTACGTGAGAACTTGCGTCAAAAATCCGGCGCGACCAGATCTATCTATGGATCTAGGAAGCGTGCTACGGTACACAACCAGCACCGAAGACTACAACCGTCCGAACACTATGGCACATCCCAATACAGGGGTGTCGCCCACCCACTATGTTTCACTGATGAGGTGCTGGATCACAAATTCCTAGAAGGATTCAAACCAGTGAACATAGAGGCGTACGACGGATCCACATACCCTGGAGTCTGGATAGAGGACTTCATCCTCCATATTCAAATGGCTCGTGGAGACGATCTCCATGCCATTAAATACTTGCCCCTCAAGCTTAAAGGGCCAGCTAGGCACTGGCTGAAAAGCCTCCCCGAAAACTCAATTGGAAGTTGGGAGGAGCTCGAGGACGCTTTCCGGGCCAATTTTCAAGGGACTTATGTCTGACCTCCGGATGCAGACGATTTAAGTCACATAATCCAACAATCCGGAGAGTCCGCCCGAAAGCTTTGGAACAGGTTCCTCACCAAGAAGAACCAAATAGTCGACTGTCCGGACGCTGAAGCCTTAGCAGCTTTTAAACACAGCGCCCGAGACGAATGGCTCGCCAGACACCTCGGTCAAGAAAAACCAAGAACAATGGCAGCCCTAACAAGCCTCATGACCCGCTTTTGTGCGGGCAAGGACAGCTGGTTGGCCCGTAGCAGCACCAATGACCCAAGCACATCCGAAGTAAGGGATGGCAATGGTAAACCACGACGCAACAAAAACAAGCGTCAAAATAAAGAAGGTAGCCCAGATAATACGGCGGTAAACGCCGGATTCAGGGGCTCCCGACCAGGTCAGCGGAACAAGCCTTTCAAAGGCAGTAGAGAAGGACAATCTGGCCTAAACAAAATTCTTGACAAGCTCTATCAGATTCACGGCACCCCAGACAAACCTACAAATCATACCCACAGAGAATGTTGGGTATTCAAGCAGGCCGGTAAGCTAAACGCTGAACACAAAGGGGAGGAGACACCAAGCGAAGACGAGGATGAACCTTGCCAGCAAAGCGCTGGAGGACAGAAAAAATTCCCACCGGAGGTTAAAACAGTTAACATGATCAATGTGACAAGGAGGAGAAGCAATCACGCACTCCAATGCACACGCGCCATCGAGCCCGTCACCCCTAGGTCCAACCCATGGTTGGCCTGCCCAATCACTTTTGATCGTAGGGATCATGATACACATATCCAGCGCGAAGGACTGACGACCTTGGTGTTAGACCCAATAATAAATGGGTGCCATTTCACAAGGGTCCTCATGGACGGCGGCAGTGATCTCAATCTGATATATCAAGACACAGTCTGCAAAATGGGGATAGACCCGACACAAATAAGCCACACTAATACTACCTTCAAGGGGGTAATACCAGGTCAAGAGGCCCACTGTACGGGCTCTCTACTACTAGAGGTGGTATTCGGTTCTCCCGATAACTTCTGAAGTGAAACGTTAACTTTTCACATCGCTCCATTCCGAAGTGATTTTCAAGCACTACTCGGAAGGTCGGCTTTTGGTCGTTTTAATGCAATACCGCATCATGCTTTTCTCAAGCTCAAGATGCCCGGTCCACGAGGCGTCATTACAGTTAGCGGAAATACCAACCGTTCTTCACGTACGGAAGAGGACGCGGCGGCTCTAACAGCCGCACACTAGACGGCCTCACCAACCAGAAAAATGGCAGGTCGTCAAGACCACGGACACGATTAGATGATTCCGGCGTTCCATCATACATGTATAAGATTGGTTTTCAAACCCTCATAAAGCGATACCAGGGGCTTCTCGCGTGTAATCAGGGCCAGCCCAGCTCAACTAGGCTCCCCTGGAATTCTGATAACTCATTCTTCTTTTCGGCACGACAACCTTTATCTAAGTTCTTTCCTTTTTGCAGGTTACAATCGTGCTACACCCGTCCAGGACACATCACAATGGAGACACACGCGCAGACATGCAGCAGGGACCCGCCAAAAGGTTTCTTTTTAGATTAAGGCCCTGCGTAAACCTTTTTTACTGTCTCTCGTTGCTCACATCCTCCGGATACTCCACACAACCGAGAAGGATGCTGGCATTATTGGCATGTGGCCACGCCAGGATTTTGCACGTACCTGGACACATGGGGTTTCTTATAAAGGGCATTGTTTAGCCCGGTATATGTTATAAAGACCAAACACCTTAGGGAGTGTTCGGTGTCGCGAGTTTGGCCCTATATGCATCAGCTCTGAATCATGTCTTTAGTCAAATGTTGGGTTCGCCCGGCTCCCACGTTTTGGTACCTTAGGTTCCGTTATATCGGCTAAGGTAGCACTGGGAGAACTACTGCGATTGTGCCCTGATTCGTTCGGATGAGCACCTCAGTAGAGAAAGCCGAAAACTGACTGTCATGATATAGCGAGAGACTGGTCAACCACTCGATGACTAATCGGAATCTTCGGGATTCCTCCGCATTAACGAAGGGCCGTTTCCCGGTCATGTACGTACGCGCACCGTCTTTGGACGAGCGCAGAAGTACCAGGGGCTATATAGTAGCCCCACTGTCAAACTCCTATGGCTAAGTGAAAGTGTTAAAGCAATATAGTACGATTGCCTTGTTCGCTATGCTATCACCTCCTTACGGACCAAGACGTTGGATCAAGTGTGGATATGCATCTTTTGCGAACACCCCCGCATTATATGCGTGGGGGCGGA
The DNA here is from genome assembly GCF_056163025.1 of Triticum urartu. Classification (NCBI taxonomy): domain Eukaryota; kingdom Viridiplantae; phylum Streptophyta; class Magnoliopsida; order Poales; family Poaceae; genus Triticum; species Triticum urartu. Next base: position 110,938,402 of record NC_141879.1, read on the forward strand.
AGCCGATGACTGCAAACTTTTAGGTTATATACATATATACATAAACGGCCGCACATGAGGCATCATAGTACTTTTGGGCAAAAGTATAAATACAGCCTTGATTAATTCAGAAAAACATTGTTTGTACAATGGGACTACATGTCACTGGAAAATAATATTCTTCGAGCACTGAGCCTCTATCGAGCGAGCGCCTTCAAGGACTTCTTCAAAGTAGTGCTCGGCAGCCACTCGGCCTATGGCCGAACCCTGTGCCGCAACAGTGGTGGCCTCCATCTCTGCCCAGTATGTTTTGACATGGGCTAGGGCCATCCGCGCACCTTCTATGCACACTGATCTCTTTACAGCATCGATGCGTGGCACAGCTTCAAGGAATTGTTTCACTAAGCTAAAGTAGCTACTCGGCCTTGACCCTCCCGGCCATAGGTGATCCACAACGGACCTCATGGCAAGTCCGGACAACCTATGGAGCTTAGCCCAACTGGTCAATCGCTCATTCAGCAGCAGCGGACGGACTGGAGCGTGAAACTGTGACCAGAACAGCTTCTCCACTTCGGGGCCTTTCTGATCCTTGAAGTACTCGGCTGCATCAGCAGCACTTGTAGCCAAATCCATGTAGTCATCCGCAGAACTCCATAGCCGGTCCAGAGGAGCATACTTCGGATCTCCGAACTTAGTCCGCAACAAGAAGGGCTTCCCAGACACGATATTTGCAGCTTGATTCAGCTCCTCCTTCGTCGCTCTAATTTTGGAGCGGGCTTCCTTGGCAGCCACCCAGGCCTTCTCCAGGTCCATCGCTTTCACCCGGTCTTCTTCTTCAAGAAGCCGGTAACGGTCAGCAACATCTTTTAATTCTACAGCCATCTTGGCTATTTTTTCCTTGCTCTCGCAATGCGCGGCCTGTTCGGCCCTTAACTCTTCAACCGCCTTTAAAGCGGCCGCATTGCTACTCCTCGCTTGCTCCTTGGCTCGGGCAAGCTCTGCCCGAAGGGTCTCCACGGTGGCAGCTCCATCTGTAGTCACAACATATTAAAGATACTGGCATCATGCTACTCTTACTATGTGACGATCACCAGAAAAATCACTCACCTTGTGCCTCGTCAAGCCGCTTGTTGACAAGCACGATGTCGGCATCTGCCGCATCCAGCTGCCGCTTTAGTTCGGCAAACCCATCAGTCCGACTAGCCACCGGAGCTTCAACCATCTGCACATAAAGGCGGTCTAGTTATTACCTGGGACTATGATCCTCTGTTTGCCGCCGTTCTCGACGAGAACCAGAGTCTCAGGAGCTACTATCTGCATGGGCATACCTAACGTATGCGGTACTGTTAAAGGCATACATTATTTCACGTACCTTGAAGCCTTTTAGCTGACTCATAAAAGCTTCGTGCAAACCGCTTTCGGCGGATGAAATCCTTTCAATTACCGTACCCATTAGCGTACGATGTGCTTCCGAGACGACAGCTTGCCCCAGAAGATCCTTCAGCACGTCCGGTCGCACACTGTACGGACCCTTGCTGTCGCTCTCCTCAGGAGCCGAATACTGGGGATGCCAGGCAGCTAAAGAGTTATCTTCCAGCGATATTGGATCCGGAGATACCCTTCGCGACGACACTTCAAGGTCGCCCGCTTCTTGAGCTGGGGAGTCCGGGGGAGGCGTTTCGCTCTCCATCATCTTCGGAAGAATATCCCCCGAAGATGAACTCTATCGAGAAGAGCTGCGATCCGGACTACAATTCACAAGCATCGGTTATTGTCTTCGGAAGGAAGGTAGGATATCTTCACTATTAAGTAATTTTTGATTACTTACAGCTCGGTAGAGGGCTGATCCCCGTGCGGACATTGTGCGGCAAGAATACCCTCCGAGGCAGGACCCTCTGGCGGAGATTTCTTCTCCCGTTTGGAAACCTTGGTTTCTGGATCTTCAGAGGTAGTCCTCTTCCTTCCCCGGGGAGGGAGAATGTCAGATTCTCCCCCTTGGTTATCCTCCCTCGCGGAGGCGCTCATTCCTTCGATTGGAATAGGTAGCGATGGAGGCCTGCTTTCGCCCTCTTTATTCCTCCCTTCATTTTCCTTTGAGGGCACTAGACGAGGTGCTGGCTCGAGCATCTTTTCCAGCACCGATTGTCCAAGCCTTCAGGAAGGGGGCCGAACACCGGATCATCTTCGCCTTTGCTATCCAGTCCTGGTCAAAGAGCGATTCGTCAAAATGATGTCATGATAAACAAAAGGATAGTGTGTTCGGCCAGGGGATTACTTACTTGGGCAGCGGGGCGGTTGCAGCTCAGGCCCATGTCCTCGGTAGTGTCCGAACACTCTATTTGGGGTCCGAAGAACGATTTATACATCTCCTCGTGCGTCATGCCGAGGAAATGCTGAATAGTGTGCGGTCCTTCTGGGTTGAATTCCCACATGCGGAGGGGCCGGTGTTTGCAAGGCTGGACTTGACGAACCAGCATAACTTGCATTACCATAACCAGACTGAAATCTCCCTTGAAGAGATCTCGGATACGGCTCTGCAGTATTGGCACGTCCTTGGCTAGACCCCAGCTCAGCCCCCTGCTGATCCATGACATCAGTTGTGGTGGGGGGCCCGAGCGAAAGGTGGGGGCAGCTACCCATTTGGCACTTCGGGGAGCTGTGACATAAAACCACTCCCGTTGCCACAATCCGGACACCTCTGGAAAGGAACCCTTTGGCCATGGAGCGTCAGCAATTTTGCTTATTAAAGCACCTCCGCACGCTGCGTACTGCCCCTCGGCCATCTTCGGCTTCACATCGAAGATCTTAAGCCACAGGCCGAAGTGAGGGGTAATGCGGAGGAAGGCCTCACACACGACAATAAATGACGAGATGTGAAGAAGGGAATCCGGGGCCAGATCGTGAAAATCCAGCCCGTAATAGAACATAAGACCCCTAACAAAGGGATCCAGAGCGAGGCCTAGTCCTCGGAGGAAGCGGGAGACGAACACGACGCTCTCGTTGGGTTCGGGAGTAGGGACGACATGCCCTCGGGCGGGCAGCCAATGAAAAATTTCGGCGGTCAGATATCTGGCCTCCCTCAACTTCTTGATGTCCTCCTCCGTGACGGAGGAAGGCACCCACCGGCCTTGAAGGCTGGATCCGGACATGATTGAAGGTCCGAAGCACGTGACCTGAGCTTTGGGTGTTAGAACTCGAGGCGGGGGAAGGATTCGATTGAGCACAGGAGGGAAAAAGAAAAAGCCTTGTCCATTTATAAAGGGGATGAATATCAGGCGTCCTCCTCATGGCCGTTCGAGACTTACCTAAGATCTAGGAGTCATACCAACAGGCACGGTTGGTTTACCCACGTTTGTATTGATGAGAATCCCATGATAAGGGGAACACGATCTCTGCTTTGACAAGACGTGTCAAGAAACTGCCTCGCGTTATGTGCGGGGCTGGTTAAAGAAAAACGGTTCTAATAATTACCGGGCCATGGCATGATGTCATGCTACCAAAACGTGTCAGCAGATTAAATTTGTGGAAATATTATTCTCTCTACGGTGGTATGTGGAACTTATTTTGCAGGGTCAGACACTATCCTTGTATTCAAACTCTTCATTGTGTATTCGGAGGAGGAACCGGCCTTGCAATGCCGAAGACAACACTGCATGCCGGACTCATCGTCATTGAAGCCTAGTTCAGGGGCTACTGAGGAAGTCCTGGATTAGGGGGTCTCTGGACGGCCGGACTATATCCTTTGGCCGGACTGTTGGACTATGAAGATACAAGATTGAAGACTCCGTCCCGTGTCCGGATGGGACTCTACTTGGTGTGGAAGGCAAGCTAGGCAATACGGATATGGATATCTCCCCCTTTGTAACCGACCCTGTGTAACCCTAGCCTCCTCCGGTGTCTATATAAACCGGAGGGTTTTAGTCCGTAGGACAACATACAATCATACCATAGGCTAGCTTCTAGGGTTTAGCCTCTCTGATCTCGTGGTAGATCTACTCTTGTAATACTCATATCATCAAGAACAATCAAGCAGGACGTAGGGTATTACATCCATCGAGAAGGCCCGAACCCGGGTAAAACATCGTGTCCCTGCCTCCTATTACCATCCGCCTTAGACGCACAGTTTGGGACCCCCTACCCGAGATCCACCGGTTTTGACACCGACACCAAGGTTGATGCTATTGAAAAGATGCCATGTCCCAAGGACATCAAAGGTATAAGAAGTTTCCTTGGTCATGTCGGTTTTTATAGGAGGTTCATTAAGGACTTCTCAAAAATCTCTCGGCCTCTGACTAATTTATTACAAAAAGATATACCATTTTTCTTTGATGATGATTGTGTAGAAGCATTTGAAATACTTAAGAAAGCATTGATCTCTGCACCTATTGTCCAGCCACCTGATTGGAATTTACCCTTTGAAATTATGTGTGATGCTAGTGATTATGTTATAGGTGTTGTTCTAGGGCAAATAGTTTATAAGAAACTAAATGTTATTCAATAGGCTAGTAAAACTCTAGACAATGCTCAAAGAAATTATGCTACCACTGAAAAAGAATTCTTAGCAGTTGCATTTGCTTGTGATAAGTTTAGACCTTATATTGTTGATTCTAAAGTAACTATTCACACTGATCATGCTGCTATTAAATATCTTATGGAAAAGAAAGATGCTAAACCTAGACTTATTAGATGGGTTCTCTTGCTACAAGAATTTGATTTGCATATTGTTGATAGAAAAGGAGCTGAGAACCCCGTTGCAGACAACTTGTCTAGGTTAGAAAATGTGCTTGATGACCCACTACCTATTGATGATAGCTTTCCTGATGAGCAATTAAATGTCATAAATGCTTCTCATACTGCTCCATGGTATGCTGATTATGCTAATTACATTGTTGCTAAGTTTATACCACCTAGTTTCGCATACCAGCAAAAGAAAGGTTCTTCTATGATTTGAGGCATTACTTTTGGGATGACCCACATCTTTATAAAGAAGGGGTGGATGGTGTTATTAGACGTTGTGTACCTAAGCATGAACAAGAACAGATCCTACGCAAGTGTCACTCCGAAGCTTGTGGAGGACACCATGCTGGAGATAGAACTGCACATAAGGTACTGCAATCTGGTTTTTATTGGCCTACTCTCTTCAAGGATGCCCGTAAGTTTGTCCTATCTTGTGATGAATGTCAAAGAATTGGTAATATTAGTAGACGTCAAGAAATGTCTATGAGTTATTCACTTGTTATTGAACCATTTGATGTTTGGGGCTTTGACTATATGGGACCCTTTCCTTCCTCTAATGGATATACACATATTTTAGTTACTGTTGATTACGTTACTAAGTGGGTAGAAGCTATTCCAACTAGTAGTGTTGATCATAACACTTCTATTAAAATGCTTAAAGAAGTTATTTTTCCAAGATTTGGAGTCCCTAGATATTTAATGACTGATGGTGGTTCACATTTTATTCATGGTGCTTTCCGTAAAATGCTTGCTAAATATGATGTTAATCATAGAATTGCATCTCCTTATCACCCTCAGTCTAGTGGGAAGTAGAATTGAGTAATAGAGAACTCAAATTAATTTTGCAAAAGACTGTTAATAGGTCTAGAAAGAATTGGTCCAAAAAACTTGATGATGCATTATGAGCCTATAAAACTGCATATAAAAATCCTATGGGTATGTGTCCGTATAAAATGGTCTATGGAAAAGCATGTCACTTACCTCTCGAACTAGAACACAAGGCTCATTGGGCTATTAAAGAAATAAACTATTATTTTAAACTTGCCGGTGAGAAGATGTTATTTGATATTATCTCACTCGATGAATGGAGAACCCAAGCCTACGAAAATGCCAAGTTGTTTGAAGAAAAAGTTAAAAGATGGCATGACAAAAGGATACAAAAGCGTGAGTTTAATGTAGGTGATTATGTATTGCTATACAACTCTCGTTTAAGATTTTTTGCAGGAAAACTTCTCTCCAAATGGGAAGGTCCTTACGTTATCGAGGAGGTCTACCGTTCCGGTGCCATAAAAATCAACAACTTCGAAGGCACAAATCCGAAGGTGGTGAACGGTCAAAGAATCAAACATTATATCTTAGGTAATCCCATAAATGTTGAAACCAATGTTATTGAAACCGTAACCCTGGAGGAATTCATAAGGGACACTTTCCAGAATGTTTCAGACTCCGAAAAGGAATAGGTATGTGGTACGGTAAGTAAACCGACTCCAAAACAGTTTTTAAGGCAATATTTCTCTGTTTGGAATATTTAGAAAAATAGAAAAATAAGAAGCAGTCTAGGAAGGACACGAGGCCTCCACGAGGGTGGAGGGCGCGCCCTACCCTACTGGGCGTGCCCCCTACCTCGTGGGCACCTTTTGTGCTCTCCGGACTCCGTTTTCATACACGACACGTATTTTGGTCGGTAAAAATTCATTATATAATCTCCCGGGGGTTTTGACTCCCGTATCACGCAAAAATCTCCTGTCTTTGTTTCGAGCTGTTTTCTATCAGGGTTGTCAAGGCCAGGCACTATGTCATCTCCCTCCTCCTCCAACCATGAGGGCAACGATGCTTGGCTAATGAAGATAGAGTTGAAGAGAGAAGAACCCATGGAGATCAACAAGGATGAAGGGATCAAGAAGGACATGGAGGACCAAGTTCCGGCAACAGGAAACACCCTTCAACTGGATCAAAATCTTCTTACCCCAACAGAAATCGAAGCTTTCAAGATGATTGAGTTATCTCGTATACAAAATAAGTATCTCACACGTGAAAATATTTTGTTGAAGGAGCATATCATCGCACTCAAGGGCATTATCCGCAAGTTAGAAGACCTCCTACGCTCAATGTGTGACTATCCATCATCGACATCCCCACCTTCTTCACCAACAAAGGAGACATAATCACATGGGTATGGGCACTCCACTTGGCAACTGCCAAGCTTGGGGGAGTGCCCTGGTATCGTATCACCATCACTTTTATCTTTACCGTTTTTCTTAGTTCGATCCTTTTGGTAATATCTTGATCTAGTAGAATAAAAGTTCTTAGTATGATCTAGTTGTGAGTTTTGCTTTATTATCCTTCTATGTAATCGAGTCCGTGAGCTATATAATAAAGATTAGTGTTGAGTCAAGGGCTTGATTATTTTGCCATGATCCTAAGTGAATAAAAGAAAAAGAGAAAGAAATAAAAAGAAACAAAGAGATCATATGAGTCTTATGGAGAGTAATGAGCTCACATAGAAAGAGTATGATGAATAAAAGTTGTTGAGAGTTGACAAACACAGTTTTGGTCATCGTTGCAATTAATAGGAAGTAATAAAGAAAGAGAGGTCTTCACATATAAATATACTATCTTGGACATCTTTTATGATTGTGAGCACTCATTAAAATGCGACATGCTAAAGAGCTGACATTGGACAAGGAAGACAACGTAATGGGTTATGTTTTCTTACATCTGAAATAAATTATATTGTCTTGGATCTTCCAACATGATGAGCTTGCCTTTCCCCCTCATGCTAGCCAAATTCATTGCACCAAGTAGAGATACTACTTGTGCTTCCAAATACCCTTAAACCAGTCTTACCATAAGAGTCCACTATATCTACCTATGGATTGAATAAGATCCTTCAAGTAAGTTGTCATCGGTGCAAAGCAATAAAAATTGCTCTTTAAATATGTATGATTAATTGGTGTGGAGGAAATAAGCTTTATACGATCGTGTGATATGGAAGTAATAAAAGCGACATACTGCATAATAAAGGTCCATATCACAAGTGGAAATATAAAGTGACGTTCTTTCGCATTAAGATTTTGTGCATCCAACCATAAAAGCGCATGACAACCTCTTCTTCCCTCTGCGAAGGGCCTATCTTTTACTTTTATCTCCTACATTGCATAAGAGTCATGGTGATCTTCACCCTTCCTTTTTACATTTTATCCTTTGGCAAGCACAATATGTTGGAAAGATCTTGGTATATATGGCTAATTGGATGTGAGTTTTCATGAACTATTACTGTTGACATTACCCTTGAGGTAAAACGTTGGGAGGCAAAACTATAAGCCCCTATCTTTCTCTGTGTCCGATTAAAACTCCATACCCATAAGTATTGCGTGAGTGTTAGCAATTGTGAAAGATTATATGATAGTTGAGTATGTGGACTTGCTGAAAAGCTCTTATACATTGACTCTTTCCTATGTTATGATAAATTGCAATTGCTTCAATGACTGAGATTGTAGTTTGTTAGTTTTCAATGAAGTTTATGATTCATACTTGATATTGTGATTGAATTATTACTCTACCATTAGAGATTACATGACAAAGAATTATATGAGTTAATGTTCTAAGAATGATCATGATGGCCTCATGTCCGTATTTTATTTTTATCGACACCTCTATCTCTAAACATGTGGACATATTTTTCTATTTCGGCTTTTCGCTTGAGGACATGCGAGGTCTAAGCTTGGGGGAGTTGATACGTCCATTTTGTATCATGCTTTTATATCAATATTTATTGCATTATGGGCTGTTATTACATATTATGTCACAATACTTATGCCTATTCTCTCTTATTTTACAAGGTTTGCATAAAGAGGGAGAATGCTGGCAGCTGGGATTCTGGGCTGGAAAAGGAGCAAATATTAGAGACCTATTCTGCACAGCTCCAAAAGTCCTGAAACTTCACGGAAGATGTTTTCCAAATATATAACAAATACTGAGAGCAAGAACTTCACCAGGAGGGCCATACCCTGCCCACGAGGGTGGGGGCATGCCCTACCCCCTGGGCGCGCCCCCTACCTCGTGGGCCCCCTGGTGGCCCTCCGGTGGCCATCTTCTGCTATATGGAGTCTTTCGATGGGAAAAAAATCATAAGCCATCTTCTCGAATGAAACTCCGCGGCCACGAGGCGGAACCTTGGCGGAACCAATCTAGGGCTCTGGCGGAGCTGTTCTGCCGGGGAAACTTCCCTCCCGGAGGGGGAAATCATTGCCATCATCATCACCAACGCTCCTCTCATCGGGAGAGGGCAATCTCCATCAACATCTTCATCAGCACCATCTCATCTCAAAACCCTAGTTCATCTCTTGTATCCAATTCTTGTCTCTAAGTCTGGGATTGGTGCTAGTAGGTTGCTAGTAGTGTTAATTACTCCTTGTAGTTGATGCTAGTTGGTTTAATTGGTGGAAGATCATATGTTCAGATCCTATATGCATATTAATACCCCTCTGATTATGAACATGTTTATGCTTTGTGAGTAGTTACTTTTGTTCCTGAGGACATGGGAGAAGTCTTGCTATTAGTAGTCATGTGAATTTGGTATTCGTTCGATATTTTGATGAGATGTATGTTGTCTCTCTTCTAGTGGTGTTATGTGAACGTCGACTACATGACACTTCACCATTATTTGGGCCTAGAGGAAGGCATTGGGAAGTAATAAGTAGATGATGGGTTGCTAGAGTGACAAAAGCTTAAACTGTAGTTTATGTGTTGCTTCATAAGGGGCTGATTTGGATCCATATGTTTCATGCTATGGTTAGGTTTACCTTAATACTTTGTTGTAGTTGCGGATTCTTGCAATAGAGGTTAATCATAAGTGGGATGCTTGTCCAAGTAAGGGCAGCACCCAAGCACCGGTCCACCCACATACCAAATTATCAAAGTACCGAATGCGAATCATATGAACGTGATGAAACCTAGCTTGACGATATTCCGATGTGTCCTCGGGAGCGCTTTACATCATATAAGAGTTTGTCCAGGCTTGTCCTTTGCTACAAAAGGATTGGGCCACCTTGCTGCACTTTATTTACTTTTGTTACTTGTTGCTCGTTACAAATTATCCTATCACAAAACTATCTGTTACCACTTATTTCAGTACTTGCAGAGAATACCTTGATGGAAACCGCTTATCATTTCCTTCTGCTCCTCGTTAGGTTCAACACTCTTACTTATCGAAAGGACTACCATAGATCCCCTATACTTGTGGGTCATCAGAACACTGGAGACTGAAAGGTCGAGCGTGAATCATATAGTAGATATGATCAACATAGTAATGTTCACCATTGAAAACTACTCCATCTCACGTGATGATCAAACATGGTTTAGTTGATTTGGATCACGTGATCATTTAGATGACTAGAGGGATGTCTATCTAAGTGCGAGTTCTTAAGTAATATGATTAATTGAACTTTAATTTATCATGAACTTAGTCCTGATAGTATTTGCATAACTATATTGTAGATCAATAGCTCGCGATGTAGCACCTCATTTATTTTGATATGTTCCTAGAGAAAATCTAAGTTGGAAGATGTTAGTAGCAATGATGCGGATTGGATCCGTGATCTAAGGATTATCCTCATTGTCACACAAAAAAATTATGTCCTTGATGCACCGCTAGGTGACAGACCAATTGCAAGAGCAGATGCAGACGTTATGAACGTTTGGCGAGCTCGATATGATGACTACTTAATAGTTTAGTGCACCATGCTTTACGGCTTAGAATCGGGGCTTTAAAGACGTTTTGAACGCCACGGAGCATATGAGATGTTCCAAGAGTTGAAATTAGTATTGCGGACTCATGCCCATGTCGAAAGGTATGAGACCTTTGACAAGCACTTTGCCTACAAGATGGAGGAGAACTACTCAGTTAGTAAGCATGTGCTCAGAATGTCTGAGTACTACAATCACTTGAGTCAAGTGGGAGTTAATCTTCCAAATAAGATAGTGATTGACAGAGTTCTCTAGTCACTATCACCAAGTTACTAGAACTTCATGATGAACTATAATATGCAAGGGATAAACGGAAGCGATTCCCAAGCTCTTCGTGATGCTGATATCGACGATGGTAGAAATCAAGAAAAGCATCAAGTGTTGATGGTTGACAAGACCACTAGTTTCAAGAAAAGGGCAAAGGGAAGAAGGGGAACTTCAAGAAGAATGGCAAGCAAGTTGCTGCTCAAGTGAAGAAGCCCAAGTCTAGACCTAAGCCTGAGACTAAGTGCTTCTACTCCAAAGGGACTGGTCACTGGTAGCAGAACTGCCCCAAGTATTTGGCGGATAAGAAGGATGGCAAAGTGAACAAAGGTATATTTGATATACATGTTATTGATGTGTACTTTACTAGTGTTTATAGCAATCCCTCAGTATTTGATACTAGTTCAGTTGCTAAGATTAGTAACTCAAAACGGGAGTTGCAGAATGAACAGAGACTAGATAAGGGTGAAGTGACGATGTGTGTTGGAAGTGGTTCCAAGATTGATATGATCATCATCGCACACTCCCTATACTTTCGGGATTAGTGTTGAACCTAAATAAATGTTATTTGGTGTTTGCGTTAAGCATGAATATGATTTGATCATGTTTATTGCAATATGGTTATTCATTTAAAGTCATAGAATAATTGTTGTTCTGTTTACATGAATAAAACCTTCAATAGTCACACACCCAAGGTGAATGGTTTATTGAATCTCGATCGTAGTGATACACATATTCATAATATTGAAGCCAAAAGATGCAAAGTTAATAATGATAGTACAACTTATTTGTAGCACTGTCGTTTAGGTCATATTGGTGTAAAGCGCATGAAGAAAATCCATGGTGATGGGCTTTTAGTATCACTTGATTATGAATCAGTTGATGCTTGCGAACCATGCCTCAAGGGCAAGATGACTAAGACTCTGTTCTCCGGAACAATGGAGCAAGCAACAGACTTGTTGGAAATAATACATACTGATGTATGCAGTCCGATGAGTGTTGAGGCTCGCGACGGGTATCATTATTTTCTAACCTTCATAGATGATTTGAGGAGATATGGGTATATCTACTTGATGAAACATAAATCTGAAACATTTGAAAAGTTCAAAGAATTTCAGACTGAAGTGGAAAATCATCGTAACAACAAAATAAAGTTTCTACGATCTGATCGTGGAGGAGAATATTTGAGTTACGAGTTTGGTCTTCATTTGAAACAATGCGGAATAGTTTCGCAACTCATGCCACTCGGAACACCACATCATAATGGTGTGTCCGAACGTCATAACCGTACTACATTGAATATAGCGCAATCTATGATGTCTCTTACCGATTTACCACTATCATTTTGGGGTTATGCATTAGAGACAGCTACATTCACGTTAAATAGGGCACCGTCTAAATCCGTTGAGACGACACCGTATGAACTATGGTTTGACAAGAAACCTAAGATGTCGTTTCTTAAAGTTTGAGGTTGCAATGCTTATGTGAAAAAGTTTCAACCTGATAAGCTCAAACCCAAATCGGAGAAGTGCGTCTTCATAGGATACCCAAAAAGAAAATGTTGGGTACACCTTCTATCACAGATCCGAAGGCAAGATCTTTGTTGCTAAGAATGGATCCTTTCTAGAGAGGGAGTTTCTCTCGAAAGAAGTGAGTGGGAGGAAAGTAGAACTTGATGAGGTAACTGTACCTGCTCCCTTATTGGAAAGTAGTTCATCACAGAAATCTGTTCCTGTGACTCCACCAATTAGTGAGGAAGCTAATGATGATGATCATGCAACTTCAGATCAAGTTACTACCGAACCTCGCACGTCAACCAGAGTGAGATCCGCACCGGAGTGGTATGGTAATCCTATTCTGGAGGTCATGTTACTTGACCATGACGAACCTACGAACTATGAGGAAGCGATGATGAGCCCAGATTCCGTGAAATGGCTTGAGGCCATGAAATCTGAGATGGGATCCATGTATGAGAACAAAGAGTGGACTTTGGGTGACTTGCCCGATGATCGGCAAGCCATAAATATAAATGGACCTTCAAGAGGAAGACAGACGCTGATATTAGTGTTACTATCTACAAATCTAGACTTGTCGAAAAAGGTTTTTGACAAAGTTCAAGGTGTTGACTACGATGAGATTTTCTCACTCGTAGTGATGCTTAAGTATGTCCGAGCCATGTTAGCAAATTGCCACATTTTATGAAATCTGGCAAATGGATGTCAAAACTACATTCCTTAATGGATTTCTTAAAGAAGAGTTGTATATGATGCAACCAGAAGGTTTTGTCGATCCTAAAGGTGCTAACAAAATCTGCAAGCTCCAGCGATCCATCTATGGACTGGTGCAAGCATCTCGGAGTTGGAATATACGCTTTGATGAGTTGATCAAAGAATATAGTTTTATACAAACTTGTGGTGAAGTCTGTATTTACAGGAAAGTGAGTGGGAGCACTACAACATTTCTGATAAGTATATGTGAATGACATATTGTTAATCGGAAATAATGTAGAATTTTCTGGAAAGCATAGAGGAGTATTTGAAAGGAGTTTTTCAAAGAAAGACCTCGGTGAAGTTGCTTACATATTAAGCATCAAGATCTGTAGAGATAAATCAAGACGCTTGATAAGTTTTTTCAATGAGTACATACCTTGACAAGTTTTTGAAGTAGTTCAAAATGGAACAATCAAAGAAGGAGTTCTTGCCTGTGTTGCAAGGTGTGAAGTTGAGTAATACTCAAAGCCCGACAACGGCAGAAGATAGAGAGAGAATGAAAATCACTCCCTATGCCTCAGCCATAGGTTCTATAAAGTATGCCATGCTGTGTACCAGACCTATTGTATACCCTACACTGAGTTTGGCAAGGGATTACAATAGTGATATAGGAGTAGATCACTGGACAACGGTCAAAATTATCCTTAGTGGAATAAGGATATGTTTCTCGATTATGGAGGTGACAAAAGGTTCGTCGTAAAGGGTTACGTCGATGCATGTTTTGACACTGATCCAGATGACTCTAAGTCTCAATCTGGATACATGTTGAAAGTGGGAGCAATTAGCTAGAGTAGCTGTGTGCAGAGCATTGTTGACATAGAAATTTGCAAAATACATACAAATCTGAATATGGCAGACCATTGACTAAACTTCTTTCGCAAGCAAAAAATGACCACACCTTAGTACTCTTTTGGGTGTTAATCACATGGCGATGTGAACTAAGATTACTGACTCTAGTGAACCCTTTGAGTGTTGGTCACATGGCGATGTGAACTATGGGTGTTAATCACATGGTGATGTGAACTATTGATGTTAAATCACATGGCGATGTGAACTAGATTATTGACTCTAGTGCAAGTGGGACACTAAAGGAAATATGCCCTAGAGGCAATAATAAAGTTATTATTTATTTCCTTATTTCATGATAAATGTTTATTATTCATGCTAGAATTGTATTAACCGGAAACATAATACATGTGTGAATACATAGACAAACAAAGTGTCACTAGTATGCCTCTACTTGACTAGCTCATTGATCAAAGATGGTTATGTTTCCTAACCATGGACATGAGTTGTCATTTGATAAATGGGATCACATTATTAGGAGAATGATGCGATTGACTTGACCCATGCCATTAGCTTAGCACTTGATCATTTTAGTTTACTGCTATTGCTTTCTTCATGACTTATACATGTTCCTATGACTATGAGATTATGCAACTCCCGGTTACCGGAGGAACACTTTGTGTGCTACCAAATGTCACAACGTAATTGGGTGATTATAAAGGTGTTGTACAGGTGTCTCCGATGGTACTTGTTGAGTTGGCTTAGATCGAGATTAGGATTTGTCACTCTGATTGTCGGAGAGGTATCTCTGGGACCTCTCGATAATGCACATCGCTATAAGCCTTGCAAGCAGTGCAACTAATGAGTTAGTTGCGAGATAGTGCATTACAAAACGAGTAAAGAGACTTGCCGGTAACAAGATTGAACTAGGTATTGACATACCGACGATCGAATCTCGGGCAAGTAACATACCGATGACAAAGGGAACAATTTCTGTTGTTATGCGGTATGACCGATAAAGATCTTCGTAGAATATGTAGGAGCCAATATGAACATCCAGGTTCCGCTATTGGTTATTAATAGGAGACATGTCTCGGTCATGTCTACATAGTTCTCGAGCCCGTAGGGTCCGCATGCTTAACGTTCGGTGACGATCGGTATTATGAGTTTATGTGATTTGATGTACCGAAGGTAGTTCGGAGTCCCGGATGAGATCGAGGACATGACGAGGAGTCTCAAAATAGTCGAGACATAAAGATCGATATATTGGATGACTATATTCGGACATTGGAAAGGTTCTGAGTGATTCGGGTATTTTTCACAGTACCGGAGAGTTACGGAATAAGGGGAAGAAGTATTGGGCCTCATGGGCCAAGTGGTGGAAGAGAGGAGGCAGGGCGCGCGACCCCCCTAGCCCAAACCGAATTGGACTAGGGGGGCGGCCCTCCTTTCCTCCCTCTCCTTCCTTCTCCCCTTCCCCCTTCCTTTCCTCCTCCTAGTAGGAATAGGAAAGGGAAGTCCTACTCCTACTAGGAGGAGGACTCCTCCTCCTGGCGCGCCCTACAGGGGCCGGCCGGCCTCCCTCATGCTCCTTTATATACGGGGGAAGGGGGCACCCTTGAACACACAAGTTGACCAATTAATCTTTTAGCCGTGTGCGGTGCCCCCCTCCACCATAATCCACCTCGGTCATATCGTAGCGGTGCTTAGGCGAAGCCCTGCGTCGGTAGCATCATCATCACCGTCATCACGCCGTCATGCTGACGGAACTCTCCCTCGAAGCTCTGCTGGATCGGAGTTCGTGGGACGTCACCGAGCTGAACGTGTGCTGAACTCAGAGGTGCCATACGTTCGGTACTTGGATCGGTCGGATCGTGAAGGCGTACGACTACATCAACCGCGTTCTCATAATGCTTCCGCTTACGGTCTACGAGGGTACGTGGACGATACTCTTCCCTCTCGTTGCTATGCATCAACATGATCTTGCATGTGCATAGGAATTTTTTTGAAATTACTATGTTCCCCAACACGTTTCCCAACACTTTTTGCTAGCCTTCACCTGTACTAAGCGGGAATTCTTCTTGTGCATCCACTTCATTAAACCCGAATTTGTTCCATATGAGTCCACCATACCTACCTATATGCGGTATTTACCTGCCGTTCCATGTAAATTTGCATGTGCCAAACTCTAAACCTTCAAATAATAATATGTTTTGTATGCCTGAATCGCTCATGTAGCGACTGGGGGCTGTCAGTATCTTCCATGCTAGGTGGGTTATTCTCATGATGAATGTTTATTCACTTGTCATTCACGAGAAAGTGACTGGTATTCGGGATGCCCAGTTTCATGCTCTAAATCATATCAAAATATAATAATTAAACAAAATTCTCACACAATATTGTTGGTATGGACGGTACCCATGGATTCGGCTAGCCGTGGAGTGTGATTGTTGGTGGAGGGGGAGTAAAAACTTTACCATTCTATTTGGGAACCGCCTACAATGTATCTAGCATGGAAGATAGTGAAATCTCTTGGTTATTATGTTGACAATGAAAGCATACCGCTCAAAATTATATTCATCTCTGTTTTAAAGCTCAAGCTCTCGCACCTCTACAATTCCCTGCTTTCCTCTGCGAGGGCCTATCCATTTACATTTATTGTTGAGTCATCATATTCTTATAAAAAGCACCAGTTGGAGAGCACCACTGTCATCTATATGCTTTGTTTTTAATTGATGTTGAGTATGAGTGTGACTGGATCTCTTTTGCCATGAATTATAATGTCTAATCAGTCTTTGATCTTCAGGGGTGCTCTGTATTTATGTTTTGCAGTCTCAGAAAGGGCTAGCGAGATACCATTTTGTCATATTTTATCATGATTTTTCTGAAAAAGTGTCGTCATTCGAGATTTATTATTATTGCTCGCTAGTTGATTGTACTATTGATATGAGTAAATGTGATACCTAAATGTTATTGTTGTTGGGAGAGTTGATCCATCTCCATCGTATCTACTTTTCAAACTCTTTTGCTCTTGTTTTGGACTGCAGTTTGCATGATTTGAATGGAAGTAACCCGGACTGACGTTGTTTTCAGTAGAATTGCCATGGTGTTATTTTTGTGCAAAAATAAAAGTTCTCGGATTGACCTGACAATTTACGGAGAATTTTGTGGAATATATAAAAAATACTGGCGCAAAAATTAACCATAGGGGGTCCACCCAGAGGCCACAAGCCTGGGGGACACCCCCCCCGGGGGCGCGCCTAAAGGGCTTGTGGGCCCCCTGGACCTCCTCCGACCCTAAATCCAACTCTATATAACCCTATTCGGAGGAAAAAATCAGAGAGAAGGATTCATCACGTTTTACAATACGAAGCCGCCGCCTCCTGTTCTTGATCGGGTGGCTGATCTGGAGTCCATCCAGGGCTCCGGAGAGAGGGATTCGTCGCCATCATCATCACCAACCTTCATCCATCACCAATTTCATGATGCCCACCGCCGTGCGTGAGTAATTCCATCGTAGGCTTGCTAGAAGGTGATGGGTTGGGTGAGATTTATCATGTAATCGAGTTAGTTTTTTTAGGGTTTGATCCCTAGTATCCACTATGTTCTAAGATTGTTGTTGGTATGAGTTTGCTATGCTTAATGCTTGTCATTATGGCCCGAGTGCCATGATTTCAGATCTGAATCTATTATGTTTTCATGAATATATTTGTGTTCTTGATCCTATCTTGTAAGTTGTAGACACCTATTATGAGTTATGATCCGCATACCCCAAGGTGACAATAATTAGGATTTTTCGGTGATTATAGTAGTTTGAGGAGTTCATGTATTCACTAAGCGCCAATGCTTTGTTCCGGTTCTCTATTAAAAGGAGGCCTTAATATCCCTTAGTTTCCATTAGGACCCCGCTGCCACGGGAGGGTAGTACAAAAGATGTCATGCAAGTTCTTTTCCATAAGCATGTATGACTATATATGGAATACATGCCTACATTATATTGATGTATTGGAGCTAGTTCTGTGTCACCCTAGATTATGACTGCTACATGATGAATATCATCCAACACAATTATCATTGCCGATCCATGCCTACGAGCTTTTCACATATTGATCTTTGCTAAGTTAGTTTCGTTGCTACTATTGTTACAATCACTACAAAACTGCTATTGTTACTTTTGCCGCTGTTACCGTTACTTCTATACCATTTTGCTACTAAAAATTTTGCTACAGATATTAAGTCTTTCGGGTGTGGTTGAATTGGACAACTCAAATGCTAATACTCATGAATATTCTTTGGCTCCCCTTGTGTCGAATCAATAAATTTGGGTTGAATACTCTACCCTCGAAAACTGTTGCGATCCCCTATACTTGTGGGTTATCATACAATAACCTTGGTTCTTAATTGAGAAAATACCATATGCTACTATAATACATCATCCTTTCTCTTCAGGGAAATCCCAATGCCTATCGCAAAGTAGCACACCCACCCTGAACCGCGTGTGATAAAGTCATCACACACATTACGAAAAATGAACCGTGTGCCAAAATGAAACATTTGTATCTCTAATCCATCCTGCACGATTGAGATAAGAGAGTCATATGTGTTACATCGCACATAGTTCGAATGACTAAATTGTAGAGGATATAACACCACAATATGACCCGCCATGATGGGCCGGGTCATTCAAGTGGCGACTTAGAATCAAGATTGGACAGAATGTTTGGGGGCAGATCCTATTTAGCGCTGCAGGCGCCGGTTTCTTCGGTTTCTGCAAACCGGCGTCTGCAGGCGCGGTAGCTGGGCTCGGCCCATTTGTGTTTTTTTCTACCGTTTATAAAACGTTCAAAAAGATGCAGCCGCCAGACGTTGAACCCACACCCAGCTCCTTCAAGGCAATCAAGTGTAACCACTAGGACAACGAAGGACTTGTTCTCTCTAAGCTTTTTTCTATTTTACTCTTCAATCGGGGATCCCCTAGTTTTGGAAGCTTCTAGAAGCTTCCCAAAAACGGGTTTTCACTGATTCGCTGGTCATTTTCAGGACGATTTTATTTGAGTTTTCTTTTCTTTTCCTTTTTATAAACTTTTTGTTTAAAAAAACCGATGAACTTTTTCTCAAATTCCATGAACTTTTTTTGAAAATGATGAACTTTTTTCAAATTTGATGAACTTTTTTTAAATGCAATGAACTTTTTTAAAATTTTGATGAACTTTTTTCCAATTTGAATGATATTTTGGAAAATCAATGAACTTTTTTCAAAGTCAATGAACCTTTTTCAAATTTGATGAACTTTTTTAAAAATTTGATGAACTCTTTTGAAATTTGGATGAACCTTCTTCAAACACCGTGAACCTTTTTGAATTATCGATTTTTTCAATCTTTTGTAAAAAAAATATTCTTTTTTTAAGTCAACCGTGACCATTCAAACAGTGCTAGAGCGAACGGGCGACCAGGCAGCGCGCGAGTCGAGCGCTCTCGGAGCAGGCGATCGCCCAGCTCTTGTAAATGGGCCGGCCCAAAAACAAGCTGCTGCGGGCGCCAGTTCTGGATCGGGCGCATACAGCGCCGATTAGGATCATATTTAGCGCTACAAGCGCCGGTTTCTTCAGTTTCTGCAAACTGGCGCCTGCAGGCGCGGTAGCTGGGCTCGGCCCATTTGTGTTTTTTTTCTACCGTTTATAAAACATTCAAAAAGATGCAGCCACCAGACGTCGAACCCACACCCAGCTCCTTCAAGGCAATCAAGCGTAACCACTAGGACAACGAAGGACTTGTTCTCTCTAAGCTTTTTTCTATTTTACTCTTCAATCGGGGATCCCCTAGTTTGGGAAGCTTCTAGAAGCTTCCCAAAAACGGGTTTTCACTGAATTGGTGGTCATTTTCAGGACGTTTTCATTTGAGTTTTCTTTTCTTTTCCTTTTTATAAACTTTTTGTTAAAAAAAATTGATGAACTTTTTCTCAAATTCCATGAACTTTTTTCGAAAACGATGAACTTTTTTTCAAAAATGATGAACTTTTTTAAATTTTGATGAACTTTTTTCCAATTTGAATGATTTTTTGGAAAATCAATGAACTTTTTTCAAAGTCAATGAACCTTTTTCAAATTTGATGAACTTTTTTAAAAATTTGATGAACTCTTTTGAAATTTGGATGAACCTTTTTCAAACACCGTGAATCTTTTTGAATTATCGATTTTTTCAATCTTTTGTAAAAAAAATATTCTTTTATTAAAGTCAACCGTGACCATTCAAACAGTGCTAGAGCGAACGGGCGACCAGGCAGCGCGCGAGTCGAGCGCTCTCGGAGCAGGCGAGCGCCCAGCTCTTGTAAATGGGCCGGCCCAAAAACAAGTTGCTGCGGGCGCCAGTTCTGGATCGGGCGCATACATCGCCGATTAGGATCCTATTTGGCGCTTCAGGCGCCGGTTTCTTCAGTTTCTGCAAACCGGCGCCTGCAGGCGCGGTAGCTGGGCTCGGCCCATTTGTGTTTTTTTCTACCGTTTATAAAATGTTCAAAAAGATGTTGCCACCAGACGTCGAACCCACACCCAGCTCCTTCAAGGCAATCAAGCGTAACTACTAGGACAACGAAGGACTTGTTCTCTCTAAGCTTTTTTCTATTTTACTCTTCAATCAGGGATCCCCTAGTTTGGGAAGCTTCTAGAAGCTTCCCAAAAACGGGTTTTCACTTATTCGCTGGTCATTTTCAGGACAGTTTTATTTGAGTTTTCTTTTCTTTTCCTTTTTATAAAATTTTTGTTTAAAAAAACCCGATGAACTTTTTCTCAAATTTCGTGAACTTTTTTCGAAAAGGAAGAACTTTTTTTCAAAAATGATGAACTTTTTTCAAATTTGATGAACTTTTTTTAAATGCAATGAACTTTTTTGAAATTTTGATGAACTTTTTTCCAATTTGAATGATTTTTTGGAAAATCAATGAACTTTTTTCAAAGTCAATGAACCTTTTAAAATTTGATGAACTTTTTTAAAAATTTGATGAACTCTTTTGAAATTTGGATGAACCTTTTTGAGTTATCGATTTTTTCAATCTTTTGTAAAAAATATTCTTTTTTTAAGTCAACCGTGACCATTCAAACTGTGCTAGAGCGAACGGGCGACCAGGCAGCGCGCGAGTCGAGCGCTCTCGGAGCAGGCGAGCGCCCAGCTCTTGTAAATGGGCCGGCCCAAAAACAAGCTGCTGCGGGCGCCAGTTCTGGATCGGGCGCATACAGCGCCGATTAGGAGCTCCCACGTTTGGGACCTCAAGACCTCCAGGACGGTTCATAGAATGGGCCGGCTTGAGGCCCAGTGCTTGAACCAGGCAACACATGGCCCAAAAGTACAAGTCGCCATCTGGGGTTTCCATACTTAGGAAACAATACAAATAGGAAATATACTAGGTCACGAATCATAATATGACTCGGACTCTGTTGTAAACCCGGGGCCTCCGCTTGTATATAAAGGAGAGCCCCTGAGACAGAAAGATTAAGTTAGGAGCTCTCGAGTACTAGGCTAGCTATTACGCACCCTTGTAATCGGGATCACCATCATCAATATCAATCAAGCAGGAGTAGGTTTTTACCTCCACTTTGAGGGGCCGAAATTGGGTAAATCTTTGTCTGTCGATTTCGATCAACCCCATTCAAGCAATCACCTAGCGGCGATGGCCTCACGACTAAGTCCTTTCACGAGGACATCTTCTGCGACAAAACCACGACAGTTGGCATCCACCGTGGGGCTATCGCTCGGTGGTGTTGAGTTCTTTAAGAGAGCTTTGTCGGGGATCGAGGGATACACGATCGGCCGCATGACCAAAATTCACCGTGGCAAGCTCTACATCGACGACTCGGGGTGGGGCCCTGAGGCAGACTTAATCAAGTACGGGTATCAGATCCCCTTTGGCAAGATCCACGTCTTCATCGGCAAGATTGGCGAATCAGGACCCGAGCCTGGCACCTACACCGACATCGTCGAGCCGGCTCAGCGCATGCAACCCGCCCGGTTTCAAGCCGGTCAGAAACACATCTTTGTTGGCTTCACCTAGGGGGTTGACCTCGCAGACAACTGATGACCCACAAGTATAGGGGATCAATCGTACTCCCTTCGATAAGTAAGAGTGTTGAACCCAACAAGGAGCAGAAGGAAATGACGAATGGTTTTCAGCAAGGTATTCTCTGCAAGCACTGAAATTATAAGCAACGAGTAGTTTGATAGCAAGATAATTTGTAATGAGCCAGTAACGGTAACGACAAATAATATGCAGCAAGGTAGCCCAATCCTTTTGTAGCAAAGGACAGGCCAAAACGGTCTCCTATGATAAGCAAAGCGTTCTTGAGGGTACACGGGAATTTCATCTAGCCACTTTCATCATGTTGGTTTGATTTGTGTTCGTTACTTTGATAATTTGATATGTGGATGGACCGGTGCTTAGGTGATGTTCTTACTTGAACTAACATCCTACTTATGATTAACTCCCTCGCAAGCATCCACAACTACGAGAAAAGTATTAATATAAAAATCTAACCATAGCATTAAACTTTTGGATCCAAATCAGTCCCTTAGGAGGAAAGGGCATGGGTTTCTGAACCCATAGTTCTCTTTCTTTACCATGCTTACTAGCAACGAAGTCTTTCTTATCATAACGTTTATTCTTAGTAGTGGGTTATCAAGATCAATAGCAGGTTCAGTTTCCACATCATTATCATTGCTAGGTTGAGCATCGACATGAACATCATCATTAAGATTATCACTAGGTTCATGTTCATCACCAGATTGTGTTTCAGCATCAGAAATAGAAATATCATTTGGATTCTCAGGTGTGTCTATATTAGATTCACTAGAAGCATGCAAAGTCCTGTCAGTTTTTTTTATTTTTATTACTAGGAGGACTAGGTGCGTCAATGTTAATTCTCTGAGAATCTTGCTCAACTCTTTTAGGATGGGCCTCAGGATACAAAGGTTCTTGAGTCATTTACCATCTCTAGTCATAAATCTAACAACATGATCGTTGTTTTTACTATTCATTTCATTTAACAAATCATTTTGTGCCTTAAGTACTTGTTCTACTTGAGTTTTTACCATAAAAGCATGTTTACTAATAAGCTTAAGATCATTAACAGTTCTACACATATAATCACCCAAGCGTTCAAGCATATAAGCATTGCGTTTCAATTGTCTACTAACATAAGCACTGAAGTTTTCTTGTTTAACAATAAAGTTATCAAATTCATCCAAGCATTGACTAGCAGACTTATTATAAGGGATATCACCTTCATCAAATCTATAAAGAGAATTTACCTCTATTACCTGTTTCAGGGCATTAAGACCATGTATTTCTTCAATAGGTGGTAAATTCTTAACATCTTCAGCTTTAATACCTTTTCTTTCATAGATTTCTTTGCCTCTTGCATATCTTCAGGACTGAGAAATAGAATACATCTTTTCTTCGGAGTTGGCTTAGGAGTTGGTCCGGGAAGAGTTCAATCATTATCATTACTCCATATATTATTCAATAGCACTTCAGCTTGTTCCACAGTTCGTTTCCTGAAAACACAACCAACACAACTATCTAGGTGGTCCCTAGAAGCATGGTTAGTCCATTATAAAATATATCAAGTATTTCATTTTTCTTAAGAGGATGATCAAGCAAAGCATGAAGTAATTGGAGAAGCCTCCCCCAAGCTTGTGGGAGACTCTCTTCTTCAATTTGCACAAAGTTAAATATTTCCTGTAAGGCAGCTTGTTTCTTATGAGCAAGGAAATATTTTTCAGATAAGTAATATATCATATCCTGGGGACTATGCACACAATCAGGAGCAAGAGAATTAAACCATAGCTTAGCATCACCCTTTAATTAGAAAGAAAACAACTTAAGAATACAGTAGTAGCGAAATTTTCCTCAGGAGCAAATAGGCTGGCTATATCGTTCAATTTAGTAAGATGTGCCACGACAGTTTCAGTTTCATAACCATGGAAAGGATCTGATTCAACCAAAGTAATTAACTCAAGATCGACAAAGAATTCATAATCCTTATCAATAACAAAGATAGGTGAAGTAGCAAACTTAGGGTCATATTGCATTCTAGCATTCAAAAAAATTTCTTTCAGCTTAGCTAACAGTTTCTTAAGATCATCTCTATCATTGCAAGAAAAAAAGACTCTAGCAGTTTCTTCATCCATAATATAACCCTCGGTTACCTTAGGCAATTCATATCTAGGGGGAGAATCATAATCTTCAGTTTCAATAATATCATCGGTTTCATTAATTTCATTCTCTCTAACCCTAGCAAGTTGTTCATCAAGAAATTCACCTAGTGGCACAATATTATCAAGCAAAGAAGTAGTATCATCAAAGGCATCATGCATAGCAGAAGTGGCATCATCAATTACTTGCGACATATCAAAATTACTAGCAGGTGGTGGTGTCGCAAGCTTACTCAAAACAAAAGGTGAATCAAGTGCAGAGCTAGATGGTAGTTCCTTACCTCCCCTCGTAGTAGAGGGATAGATCTTGGTTTTGGTATCTTTCAAATTCGTCATATAGATCAATAGATATAAATCCCAAGTGACTCCGAGAATATAGCTATACTCCCTGGCAATGGCGCCAGAAAAAGGTCTTCATAACCCACAAGTATAGGGGATCACAAGAGTTTTCGAGGGTAGAGTATTCAACCCAAATTTATTCATTCGTGATGTCTACTACGTAACTTTATTCTTGTAGACACGTGTTGGGCCTCTAAGCGTAGAGTTTTGTAGGACAATAGCAATTTTCCCTCAAGTGGATGACCTAAGGTTTATCAACCCGTGAGAGGTGTAGGATGAAGATGGTCGCTCTCAAACGACCCTGCAACCAAATACAAGAAATCTCTTGTGTCCCCAACACACCCAATATAATGGCAAATTGTATAGGTGCACTAGTTCAGCGAAGAGATGGTGATAAAAGTGTAATATTGATGATAGAAATATATTTTTATAATCTGAATAAATAAAAATAGCAAGGTAGCAAATAGTAAACGGGCACAAAAACGGTATTGCAATGCTTAAAACAAGGCCTAGGGTCCGTACTTTCACTAGTGCAATCTCCCAACAGTGCTAACATAGTTGGATCATATGATTATCCCTCAAAGTATAATAAAGAATCACTCCCAAGTTCCTATTAGCAGAGAACAAAAGATAGGAATTGTTTGTAGGGTATGAAACCACCTCAAAGCTATTCTTTTCGTTCGATCTATTCAAGAGTTCGTACTAAAATAACACAAAGCTATTTTTTCCGTTCGATCTATCCTAGAGTTCGTACTAGAATAACACCAAAGCAAATTCATATTCATAATACTCAATCCACACAAAGAACTACAAGGATACCCCAAAGTTTCTATCAGAGAAAAGATAATAAAAACATGCACCAACCCCTATGCATAGATTACCCCAATATCACCGCGGGAATCCGCAAGTTGAGTGCCATAACGTATATCAAGTGAATCAATAAGATACCCCAATGTCACCTCAAGTATTCATAGCGCAAGACATACATCATGTGTTCTTAAATCTGAACATTCAATCTGACATGACAAAACTTCAAATGGTAAAGATTCAATTCATCACAACAAGAGTATAGAGGGGAGAAACATCATATGATCTAACTATATTAACAAAGCCCATGATATAGATCACGAGAGAGAGAGGGAGAGAGAGAGAGAGAGATTAAACACATAGCTACTGGTACAAATCCTCAGCCCCGAGGGTGGACTACTCCCTCCTCATCATGGTGGCCGCCGGGATGATGAAGATGGCCACCGGATTTGATTCCCCCCTCCGGCAGGGTGCCGGAACGGGTCTAGATTGGTTTTCGGTGGCTACGGAGCTCTGCGGCGGCAGAACTTCTCATCTAGGTTAACCCCGAAGGGTTTTAGAATATTTGGGAATTTATAGTGCAAAGAAGGAGTGCGAGAGGCCAACGAGGTGGGCACAACCCACCTGGGCATGCCAGGGGTCCTTGGCACGCCCTGGTGGGTTGTGCCCCCCTCGGGGCACCCCCTAGGTGCTGCTTTGGCCCATCGGGAGTCTTCTGGCCCATAAAAATCCACAAGAAGTTTCGCGGTGTTTGGACTCCGTTTGATATTGATTTTATGTGATGTAAAAAACAAGCAAAAAATAGCAACTGGCACTGGGCACTGGGTCAATAGGTTAGTCCCAAAAAATAATATAAAGTTGCTATAAAATGATTGGAAAACATCCAAGAATGATAATATATTGGCATGAATACTTCATAAATTATAGATACGTTGGAGACATATCAGCATCCCCAAGCTTAATTCCTACTCGTCCTCGAGTAGGTAAATGATAAAAGAAATAATTTATGAAGTGTGAATGCTAGCAAAGTGCACAAGTTTGATCAATGATAATTTCAATCACTTTTTCCTAGCATTATAACAGCAATTCTTTCTTATGAAACTTCTCATGTTATAGTGGCAACCCATTCACATGTTAAGGTTCAAACAATGAATTCTCTTGAAACCCAACAACCTATGTTCTCAGTCACCAAGCAATTGCAATTCAATTTATTCAACAGAGTTTAAGTAAGAGGTCCACATACTCAACCATCATATAGTCTTCTATGATTGCTAACACTCACCGCATACACATGAGCAAAATGTTTCAACCAGACACATAGAAAGATAGGGGCTTATTGTTTTGCCTCCCAACGTATTCACCTCAAGGGTGAAGTCAACAATAATAACTCATGATACCCATATTCAAGTGGACATATGTGCCTAGATCTTTCCTCACCACATGATGCTTGCCAAAAGAAAAAAAGAAAAAGGAATAGAGAGAAGAACTTTGACTCTTTGCATAAAAGTAAATACATAAAAGTAAAAGATAGGACCGCCATGCGCTTATTTGTTTGTATGCTCAACCCCTTAGTGCAAAAGAATGTCACATTATATTTCCCCTTGTGATAGCAACCTTTGTTATGCAGTCTGTCGCTTTTATTGCTTTACCATCACAAGTTCGTACAACGCTCAATTTTCTCTTACACTAAATGATCTTACACTTTTAGAAGCAATTTTTATTGCCTTATTGCACCAATGACAACTTACTTGAAGGATCTTCCTCAATCCTTAGGTAGGTATGGTGGACTCTTGAGAATAAGATTTGGGTTTAAGGTTTTTTGGATGCACAAGTAGTATCTCTACTTGGTGCGGAATTTTTGGCTAGCAAAGATGGGGGGGAAAGCACCACATGTTGCAGGATCTATGACAATATAACTTCTATGTGAATATGAACAAACATAAACCATTACGTTGACTTCCTTGTCCAATTTCAACAATTTTGGCATATAATATTTTGATGGGGGCTCACAATCACAAAAGATTTCCAAGATAGTGTATTTGCATGTGAAAGTTCTCTTCCTTATACTAATTATTTGTGAATTGCTTGGATGACCAATATTGTGATTGTCAAGCCTCAAAAGATTTCACTTTCTAAACCATATGTGAAGCTACCACTAGGCATGATATGATTTCAACTTCATGACATTCAATTTATTCAACAATTTACTCATAGGATATAAGTGAAGCACAAGAGTAAATGACAAGCTACTCCAAAAAGATATAAATGAAGATCATGAACATAATATTTCTTTCTCTCAAATTAATTTAAGTGAAGCAAGAGAGAATTTCTTCAAAAATACTAAAGCACATCGTGCTCAAAAAGATATAAGTGAAGCACTAGAGCAATTCCATAGAAAAGAGCTTCGTTGACGGGATGTGAATGCCGTTTACCTAGCCTCCCCGGCAACTATTTGAGGACTCTATTTTATTTAAAAAGTTTCATATCTAAGTATTTTATTAAAACAGCAAGCAAAATGAAACTAAAATGACATTCTAAGAATAGCACAACTCATGTGAAGAAGCAAAAACTTAGGCTCAACCGATACTAACCGATAATTGTTGAAGAGGAAAGGTGGGATGCCTATTGGGGCATCCCCAAGTTTAGATGCTTGAGACCTCTTGAAATATTATCTTGGGGTGCATTGGGCATCCCCAAGTTTGAGCTTCTGTTTCTCCTTAATTATTCTCATATCACGGTTTTCCTAAATCTTAAAAGTTTCATCCACACAAAACTCAACAAGAACTCGTGAGATAAGTTAGTATAAACCAATGCAAAAACCTTATCATTCTCTACTGTAGAAAATCACTAAAATTATTATTCAACATTGAATACGAAATGCCTCTACATATTTAATAATCCTATCCTCTAATAGAATCATTAAACAAGCAAACATCTACAAATAATGCAAACATAACAGCAATCTGCCAAACTAGTGCAATATGTAAAGAATGCAAGAGTATCAATACTTATTCAAATCCAAAAATTATGAAAATTTTACCAAACTGTAGAAAATTTATTAGATCTTATTTTGAAAAAAAGTTTCAATATTTTATCACATTCTGACTTTTCTAGGTAATTTTTGCAACATCGATAAACTTTCTGTTTTCAAAAAGCAACATGTAGACTTGTAAAATAAGCATAGTAAGGGCTATAAATGCCAATTTTATTGAGATAAAAGATGCAAAACATTATTATAAATAAAAGCAAGAAAATACTAACAAAATTAAATGATGATCCAAGTAAAACTCATATCATGTGACGAATGAAAACATAGCTTCAAGTGAGGTTACCGATAATGTTGGAGACGAAAGAGGGGATGCCTTCCGGGGCATCCCCAAGCTTAGTTGCTTGGATATTCCTTAGATATTAACTTGGGGTGCCTTGGGAATCCCCAATCTTAGGTTCTTGTCACTCCTTATTCTCCTCATATCGACATCTCACCCAAAACTTGAAAACTTCAATCACACAAAACTTAACGGAACTTCGTGAGAGAAGTTAGTGTGATAAAGAGCAAACCATTTCACTTTGGTACTGTCAAAGACAAGATTCATAATTGTTCTCACACAATGCCTACTGTAGCATATCATTTCCACAATTTATATTGAGCACTATAATCCATAGAAACTAGGAAACAAGCAAACTATGCATTGAAAACAGAATCTGTCAAAAACAGAACAGTCTGTGGTAATCTGTACTCCAACCATACTTCTGCTACTCCAAAAATTCTGAAAAAATAGGAAAACCTGAGTAATTTATCTATTAATATTCTTCAAAAAGAATCAGCATTTTATAAAGCTTCTGTTAAAAATGAGGATTGATTTCCTCAGCGCAAAAGTTTGTGTTTTTGAGCAAGATCAAATCAACTATCACCGTAAGCCATCCCAAAGGTCTTACTTAACACTTTATTTAAACAAAGCAATAAAACATGATTACTACATTAGCCTAATCATGTGAGCACACAAAAACAGTAGGTAAAAGTGTTGGGTTGTCTCCCAACAAGCACTTTTCTTTAATGCCTTTTAGCTAGGCATGGTGATTTCAATGATGCTCGCATAAAAGATAAGAATTGAAACACAAAGAGAGCATCATGAAGCACATGGCAAGCACATTTAAGTCTAACACACTTCCTATGCATAGGGATTTTGTGATCAAACAATTTACGGGAACAAGAATCAACTAGCATAGGAAGGCAAAACAAGCACAACTTCAAGATTGTCAACACATAGAGAGGAAACTTGATATTATTGCAATTCCTACAAGCATAAGTTCCTCCCTCATAATAATTTTCAGTAGCATCATGAATAAATTCAACAATATAACCATCACATAAAGAATTCTTTTCATGACACAAAAGCATAGAAAACTTGTTACTCTCCACATAAGCAAATTTCTTCTCATTAATAGTAGTGGGAGCAAAGTCAACAAAATAACTATCATGAGAGTGAAAATTAAAATCACGATGACAAGTTTCATGGTTATCATTATTCTTTATAGCATACATGTCATCACCATAATCTTCATAGATAGCAACTTTGTTATTATAATCAATTGAAGCCTCATCCAAAATGGTGGATTCATCACTAAATAAAGTCATGACCTCTCCAAATCCACTTTCATCATTATAATCATCATAAATAGGAGGCACGCAATCATTATAACAAATTTCCACATCAAATCTTGGGGGACTAAAAATATCATCTTCATCAAACATAGCATCCCCAAGCTTATGGCTTTGCATATCATTAGCATCATGGATATTCAAAGAATTCATACTAACAACATTGCAATCATGCTCATCATTTGTAGCAAACATTCTGTTGAATTCTTCTTCTATCAATTGAGCATAATTTCCCTTCCCATCATTTTCATGAAATACATTATAAATATGAATAATATGATGCAACCTCAAATCCATTTTTTGTAGTTTTCTTTTATAAACCAAACTAGTGATAAAACAAGAAACTAAAAGATTCAATTGTAAGATCTAAAGATATACCTTCAAGCACTCACCTCCCCGGCAACGGTGCCAGAAAAGAGCTTGATGTCTACTATGCAACTTTATTCTTGTAGACACGTGTTGGGCCTCCAAGTGCAGAGTTTTGTACGACAGTAGCAATTTTCCCTCAAGTGGATGACCTAAGGTTTATCAATCCGTGAGAGGTGTAGGATGAAGATGGTCTCTCTCAAACGACCCTACAACCAAATACAAGAAATCTCTTGTGTCCCCAACACACCCAATACAATGACAAATTGTATAGGTGCACTAGTTCGGCGAAGAGATGGTGATAAAAGTGTAATATTGATGATAGAAATATATTTTAATAATCTGAATAAATAAAAACAGTAAGGTAGCAAATAGTAAATGGGCAGAAAAACAGTATTGCAATGTTTAAAAACAAAGCCTAGGGTCTGTACTTTCACTAGTGCAATCTCCCAACAATGCTAACATAGTTGGATCATATGATTATCCCTCAAAGTATAATAAAGAATCACTCCCGAGTTCCTATTAGCAGAGAACAAAAGATAGGTATTGTTTGTAGGGTACGAAACCACCTCAAAGCTATTCTTTCCATTCGATCTATTCAAGAGTTCGTACTAAAATAACACAAAGCTATTGTTTCCGTTCGATCTATCCTAGAGTTCGTACTAGAATAACATGATACGTCCATTTTGCATCATGCTTTTATATCGATATTTATTGCATTATGGGCTGTTATTACACATTATGTAAATACTTATGCCTATTATCTCTTATTTTACAAGGTTTACATGAAGAGGGGGAATGCCGCCAGCTGTAATTCTGGGCAGGAAAATGAACAAATATTAGAGACCTATTTTGCACATCTCCAAAAATCCTGAAACTTGACGGGAGAATGTTTCAGAATATATAAAAAATATAGGGCGAAAGAAGTACCAGAGGGGGGCACCCACCGTCCACGAGGGTGGGGGCGCGCCCTACCTCCTGGGCGCTCCCCATCCCTCGTGGGCCCCCTGGCAGCCCTCTGATGCCCATCTTTGGCTATATGGAGTCTTTCATGGAGAAAAAAATCATAAGCAAGCTTTCGGGAAGAAACTCCGCCGCCACGAGGCGGAACCTTGGCGGAACCAATCTAGGGCTCCGGCGGAGCTGTTCAGCCGGGAAAACTTCCCTCCGGGAGGGGGAAATCATCACCATCGTCATCACCAACGATCCTCTCATCGGGAGGGGGTCAATCTCCATCAACATATTCACCAGCACCATCTCATCTCAAACCCTAGTTCATCTCTTGTATCCAATCTTTGCCTCTAAGTCTCAGATTGGTACCTATGGGTTGCTAGTAGTGTTGATTACTCCTTGTAGTTGATGCTAGTTGGTTTATTTGGTGGAAGATCACATGTTCAGATCCATTATGCATATTAATACCCCTCTGATTATGAACATGAATATGCTTTGTGAGTAGTTACGTTTGTTCTTGAGGACATGGGAGAAGTCTTGCTATAAGTAGTCATGTGAATTTGGTATTCGTTCGATATTTTGATGAGATGTATGTTGTCTCTCCTCTAGTGGTATCATGTGAACATTGAGTACATGACACTTCACCATTGTTTGGGCCTAGAGGAAGGCATTGGGAAGTAATAAGTAGATGATGGGTTGCTAGAGTGACAGAAGCTTAAACCCTAGTTTATACGTTGCTTCGTAAGGGGCTGATTTGGATCCATATGTTTCATGCTATGGTTAGGTTTACCTTAATACTTCTGTTGTAGTTGTAGATGCTTGCAATAGGGGTTAATCATAAGTGGGATGCTTGTCCAAGGAAGGACAGTACCCAAGCACCGGTCCACCCACATATCAAATTATCAAAGTACCGAACGCGAATCATATAAGCGTGATGAAAACTAGCTTGACAATAATCCCCATGTGTCCTTGGGAGCGCTTTAGTTTATATAAGAGTTTGTCCAGGCTTGTCCTTTGATACAAAAAGGATTGGGCCATCTTGCTGCACCTTAGTTACTTGCATTACTTGTTACTCTTTACAAAATACCTTATCACAAAACTATCTGTTGCCGATAATTTCAGTGCTTGCAGAGAATACCTTACTGAAAACTACTTATCATATCCTTCTGCTCCTCGTTGGGTTCGACACTCTTACTTATCGAAAAGGCTACGATAGATCCCCTACACTTGTGGGTCATCATAACACCAAAGCAAATTCATATTCATAATACTCAATCCACAAAAAGAACTACAAGGATGTTGGGGAACGTAGCAGAAATTCAAAATTTTCCTACGTGTCACCAAGATCTATCTATGGAGAGACTAGCAACGAGGGGAAGGAGAGTGCATCTACATACCCTTGTAGATCACTAAGCGGAAGCGTTCAAGAGAACGGGGTTGATGGAGTCGTACTCGTCGTGATCCAAATCACCGGAGATCCTAGTGCCGAACGGACGGCACCTCCGCGTTCAACACACGTACAGCCCGACGAAGTCTCCCACGCCTTGATCCAGCAAGGAGAGAGGGAGAGGTTGAGGAAGACTCCATCCAGCAGCAGCACAACGGCGTGGTGGTGGTGGAGGAGCGTGGCAATCCTGCAGGGCTTCGCCAAGCACCACGGGAGAGGAGAAGTACTTGGGAGAAGGGGAGGGCTGCACCAGAACATTGGTATGGCTGCCCTCCCACCCCCTACATATATATAGGGGCAAGGGAGAGGGGGGGAGGCGCAGCCTTGGCCCTTCCTCCAAGGAAGGGTGCGGCTAGGAGGAGTCCCTCCTCCCCAAGGCACCTCGGAGGTGCCTTCCCCCTTTAGGACTCTTCCTTTCCTTATCCTTTGGCGCATGGGCCTCTTGGGGCTGGTGCCCTTGGCCCATATAGGCCAAGGTGCACACCCCTACAGCCCATGTGGCCCCCCGGGGCAGGTGGCCCCACCCGGTGGACCCCCGGGACCCTTCCGGTGGTCCCGGTACAATACCGGTGACCCGGAACTTGTCCCGATGGCCGAAATAGCACTTCCTATATATAATTCTTTACCTCCAGACCATTCTGGAACTCCTCGTGACGTCCGGGATCTCATCCGGGACTCCGAACAACATTCGGTAACCACATACAAACTTCCTTTATAACCCTGGCGTCATCGAACCTTAAGTGTGTAGACCCTACGGGTTCGGGAGACATGCAGACATGATCGAGACGTTCTCCGGTCAATAACCAACAGCGGGATCTGGATACCCATGTTGGCTCCCACATGTTCCACGATGATCTCATCGGATGAACCGTGATGTCAAGGACTTAATCAATCCCGTATAAAATTCCCTTTGTCTAGCGGTATTGTACTTGCCCGAGATTCGATCATCGGTATCCCTATACCTTGTTCAATCTCGTTACCGGCAAGTCTCTTTACTCGTTCTGTAACACATCATCCCTGATCAACTCCTTGATCACATTGTGCACATTATGATGATGTCCTACCGAGTGGGCCCAGAGATACCTCTCCTCTTACACAGAGTGACAAATCCTAGTCTCGATTCGTGCTAACCCAACAGACACTTTCGGAGATACCTGTAGTGCACCTTTATATTCACCCAGTTACGTTGTGACGTTTGGCACACCCAAAGTATTCCTACGGTATCCGGGAGTTGCACAATCTCATGGTCTAAGGAAATGATACTTGACATTAGAAAAGCTTTAGCATACGAACTACACGATCTTGTGCTATGCTTAGGATTGGGTCTTGTCCATCACATCATTCTCCTAATGATGTGATCCCGTTATCAATGACATCCAATGTCCATGGTCAGGAAACCATAACCATCTATTGATCAACGAGCTAGTCAACTAGAGGCTTACTAGGGACATGGTGTTGTCTATGTATCCACACATGTATATGAGTTTCCTATCAATAGAATTATAGCATGGATAATAAACGATTATCATGAACAAGGAAATATAATAATAACTAATTTATTATTGCCTCTAGGGCATATTTCCAACAGTCTCCCACTTGCACTAGAGTCAATAATCTAGTTCACATCGCCATGTGATTAACACTCACAGGTCACATCGCCATGTAACCAACATCCAAAGAGTTTACTAGAGTCAATAATCTAGTTCACAACACTATGTGATTAACACTCAATGAGTTCTGGGTTTGATCATGTTGCTTGTGAGAGAGGTTTTAGTCAACGGGTCTGAACCTTTCAGATCCGTGTGTGCTTTACAAATCTCTATGTCATCTGCTAGATGCAGCTACCACGTTCTATTTGGAGCTATTCCAAATAACTGTTCTACTTGGAGCTATTCCAAATTGTTGCTCCATTATACGTATCCGGTATCTCTACTCAGAGCTTATCCGGATAGGTGTTAAGCTTGCATCGACGTAACCCTTTACGACGAACTCTTTTTCCACCTCCATAATCGAGAAAATTCCTTAGTCCACTAGTTACTAAGGATAACTTTGACCGCTGTCCTGTGATCCATTCTTGGATCACTCTTGTACCCCTTGACTGACTCATGGCAAGGCACACTTCAGGTGCGGTACACAGCATTGCATACTGTAGAGCCTATGTCTTAAGCATAGGGGACGACCTTCGTCCTTTCTCTCTATTCTGCCGTGGTCGAGCTTTAAGTCTTAACTTCATACCTTACAACTCAGGCAAGAACTCCTTCTTTGACTGATCCATCTTGAACACCTTCAAGATCATATCAAGGTATGTGCTCATTTGAAAGTACCATTAAGCATTTTGATCTATCCTTATAGATCTTAATGCTCAATGTTCAAGTAGCTTAATCCAGGCTTTCCATTGAAAAACACTTTCCAAATAACCCTATATGCTTTCCAGAAATTCTACGTCATTTCTGATCAACAATATGTCAACAACATATACTCATCAGAAATTCTATAGTGCTCCCACTCACTTCTTTGGAAATACAAGTTTCTCATAAACTTTGTATAAACCCAAAATCTTTGATCATCATCAAAGCATACATTCCAACTCCGAGATGCTTACTCCAGTCCCTAGAAGGATTGCTGGAGCTTTGCATACTTATTAGCATCTTTCAGGATTGACAAAACCTTCCGGTTTGTATCACATACAACCTTTCCTAAAAAAACGTCGAGGAAACAATGTTTTGACATCCTATCTGCAAGATTTCATAAATAATGCAGTAATCGCTAATATAATTCCAACAGACTCTTAGCATCGCTACGAGTGAGAAAGTCTCATCGTAGTCAACTCCTTGAACTTGTCGGAAAACATCTTAACGACAAGTCGAGCTTTTTTAATGGTGATACTTACCGTCATTGTCCGTCTTCCTTTTAAAATCCATCTGCACTCAATAGCCTTACGACCATCGAGCCGTTCTGCCAAAGTCTACACTCTGTTTTCATACATGGATCCTCTCTCAGATTTTATGGCCTCGAGCCATTTATCGGAATTCGGGCCCACCACCGCTTCTCCATAGCTCGTAGGTTCATTGTTGTCTAGCAACATGACTTCCAAGACAGGATCACGTACCACTCTGAAGTAGTACTCATCCTTGTCATCCTACGAGGTTTGGTAGTGACTTGATCTGAAGTTTCATGATCACTATCATAAGCTTCCACTTCAATTGGTGTAGGCGCCACAGGAACAACTTCCTGTGCCCTGCCATACACTAGTTGAAGAGACGGTTCAATAACCTCATCAAGTCTCCACCATCCTCCCACTCAATTCTTTCGAGAGGAACTTTTCCTCGAGAAAGGACCCGATTCTAGAAACAATCCCTTATTGCTTTCGGATCTGAGATAGGAGGTATACCCAACTATTTTGGGTGTCCTATGAAGATGCATTTATCCGCTTTGGGTTCGAGCTTATCAGCTTGAAACTTTTTCACATAAGCATTGCAGCCCCAAACTTTTAAGAAATGACAGCTTAGGTTTCTCTAAACCATAGTTCATACGGTGTCATCTCATCGGAATTACGTGGTGCCCTATTTAAAGTAAATGTGGTTGTCTCTAATGCCTAACCCATAAACTGTCGTGGTAATTCGATAAGAGACATCATGGTACGCATCATATCCAATAGGGTGCAGTTATGATGTCCGGACACACCATCACACTATGGTGTTCCAGGCTGTATTAGTTGTGAAACAATTTCCACAATGTCTTAATTCTGTGCCAAACTCGTAATTCAGATATTCATCTCTATGATCATATCATAGATCTTTTATCCTCTTGTCACGATGATCTTTCAACTTCACACTGAAATTACTTGAACCTTTCAATAATTCAGACTCGTGATTCATCAAGTAAATATACTCAACATCTACTCAAATCATCTGTGAAGTAAGAACATAACGATATCCACTACATGCCTCAGCACTCATTGGACTGCACACATCAAAATGTATTACTTCCAACAAGTTGCTTTCTAGTTCCATTTTACTGAAAAACGAGGCTTTCAGTCATCTTGCCCATGTGGTATGATTTGCATGTCTCAAGTGATTCAAAATCAAGTGAGTACAAAACGGTCCATTTGCATGGAGTTTCTTCATGCATATATACCAATAGACATGGTTCGCATGTCTCAAACTTTTCGAAAAACGAGTGAGTCCAAAGATCCATCAACATGGAGCTTCTTCATGCGTTTTATACCGATATGACTTAAGTGGCAGTGCCACAAGTACGTGGTACTACCATTACTATCTTATATCTTTTGGCATGAACATGTGTATCACTACGATCGAGATTCAATAAACCATTCATTTTAGGCGTAAGACCATTGAAGGTATTATTCAAATAAACAGAGTAACCATTATTCTCCTTAAATGAATAACCGTATCGCGATAGACATAATCCAATCATGTCTATGCTCAACGCAAACACCAAATAACAATTATTTAGGTTTTAATACCAATCTCGATGGTAGAGGGAGCGTGCGATGCTTGATCATATCAACCTTGGAAACACTTCCAACACATATCGTCAGCTCACCTTTAGCTAGTCTCCGTTTATTCCGTAGCTTTTATTTCGAGTTACTAACACTTAGCAACCGAACCGGTATCTAATACCCTGGTGCTACTAGGAGTACTAGTAAAGTACACATTAACACAATGTATATCCAATATACTTCTATCGACTTTGCCAGCCTTCTCATCTACCAAGTATCTAGGGTAATTCTGCTCCAGTGGCTGTTCCCCTTATTACAGAAGCACTTAGTCTCGAGTTTGGGTTCAACTTTGGGTTTCTTCACTAGAGCAGCAACTGAATTGCTGTTTCATGAAGTATCCCTTCTTGCCCTTGCCCTTCTTGAAACTAGTGGTTTCACCATCCATCAACAATTGATGCTCCTTCTTGATTTCTACTTTTGTGGTGTCAAACATCGCGAATATCTCAAGGATCATCATATATGTCCCCGATATATTATAGTTCATCACGAAGCTCTAATAGCTTGGTGGCAATGACTATGGAGAACCATCACTGTCTCATCTGGAAGATTAACTCCCACTCGATTCAAGCGATTGTAGTACTCAGACAATCTGAGCACATGCTCAACGATTGAGCTTTTCTCCCTTAGTTTGCAGGCTAAGAAAATCGTCGGAGGTCTTATACCTCTTGACGTGGGCACGAGCCTGAAATCCCAATTTCAGCCCTCGAAACATCTCATATGTTTCGCGAC
The DNA here is from genome assembly GCF_056163025.1 of Triticum urartu. Classification (NCBI taxonomy): domain Eukaryota; kingdom Viridiplantae; phylum Streptophyta; class Magnoliopsida; order Poales; family Poaceae; genus Triticum; species Triticum urartu. Next base: position 110,976,210 of record NC_141879.1, read on the forward strand.
GTTTTAAAACGTCTTCGGTGCCTCAACTCTAAACCGTTTAACTGAACTATCACGTAGTTATCAAAATGTGTATGTCAGATGTTCGCAACATCCACAGACGACGTTCGAGGTTCAGCACACTGAGCGGTGCATTAAGGACACAAGCCTTTTACTGTCTGCATAATTGCTACTATCAACTTTCAACTAAATTTTCTCTAGGAACATATCTAAACAGTAGAACTGAAGCGCGAGCTACGACATAATTTGCGAAGACCTTTTGACTATGTTCAGGATAATTAAGTTCATCTCATGAACTCCCACTCAGATAGACATCCCTCTAGTCATCTAAGTGATTACATGATCCGATTCAACTAGGCCGTGTCCGATCATCACGTGAGACAGACTAGTCAACATCGGTGAACATCTTCATGTTGATCATATCTACCATACGACTCATGCTCGACCTTTCGGTCTCTTGTGTTCCGAGGCCATGTCTGTACATGCTAGGCTCGTCAAGTTAACCTAAGTGGTTCGCATGTGTTCCGAGGCCATGTCTGTACATGCTAGGCTCGTCAACACCGGTTGTATTCGAACGTAAGAATCTATCACACCCGATCATCACGTGGTGCTTCGAAACGACGAACTTTCGCAACGGTGCACAGTTAGGGGAACACTTTCTTGAAATTTTAATGAGGGATCATCTTATTTACTACCGTCGTTCTAAGCAAATAAGATGTATAAACATGATAAACATCACATGCAATCAAATAGTGACATGATATGGCCAATATCATATTGCTCCTTTTGATCTCCATCTTCGGGGTTCCATGATCATCATCGTCACCGGCATGACACCATGATCTCCATCATCATGATCTCCATCATCGTGTCTTCATGAAGTTGTCTCACCAACTATTACTTCTACTACTACAGCTAACGGTTAGCAATAAAGTAAAGTAATTACATGACGTTTATGTTGACACGCAGGTCATAAATAAATAAAGACAACTCCTATGGCTCCTGCCGGTTGTCATACTCATCGACATGCAAGTCGTGATTCCTATTACAAGAACATGATCAATCTTATACATCACATATATCATTCATCACATCCTTTGGCCATATCACATCACATAGCATACCCTGCAAAAACAAGTTAGACGTCCTCTAATTGTTGTTTGCATGTTTTACGTGGCTGCTATGGGTTTCTAGCAAGAACGCTTCTTACCTACGCAAAACCACAACGTGATATGCCAATTGCTATTTACCCTTCATAAGGACCCTTTTCATCGAATCCGATCCGACTAAAGTGGGAGAGACTGGCACCCGCTAGCCACCTTATGCAACTAGTGCATGTCAGTCGGTGGAACCTGTCTCACGTAAGAGTACGTGTAAGGTCGGTCCGGGCCGCTTCATCCCACAATACCGTCGAATCAAGATTGTACTAGTAACGGTAAGCATATTGAACAAAATCAACGCCCACAACTACCTTGTGTTCTACTCCTGCATAGAAACTACGCATAGACCTAGCTCATGATGCCACTGTTGGGGAACGTAGCAGAAATTCAAAATTTTCCTACATGTCACCAAGATCTATCTATGGAGAGACTAGCAACGAGGGGAAGGAGAGTGCATCTACATACCCTTGTAGATCACTAAGCGGAAGCGTTCAAGAGAATGGGGTTGATGGAGTCGTACTCGTCGTGATCCAAATCACCGGAGATCCTAGTGCCGAACGGACGGCACCTCCGCGTTCAACACACGTACAGCCCGACGAAGTCTCCCACGCCTTGATCCAGCAAGGAGAGAGGGAGAGGTTGAGGAAGACTCCATCCAGCAGCAGCACAACGGCGTGGTGGTGGTGGAGGAGCGTGGCAATCCTGCAGGGCTTCGCCAAGCACCACGGGAGAGGAGAAGTACTTGGGAGAAGGGGAGGGCTGCACCAGAACATTGGTATGGCTGCCCTCCCACCCCCTACATATATAGGGGCAAGGGAGAGGGGGGGAGGCGCAGCCTTGGCCCTTCCTCCAAGGAAGGGTGCGGCTAGGAGGAGTCCCTCCTCCCCAAGGCACCTCGGAGGTGCCTTCCCCCTTTAGGACTCTTCCTTTCCTTATCCTTTGGCGCATGGGCCTCTTGGGGCTGGTGCCCTTGGCCCATATAGGCCAAGGTGCACACCCCTACAGCCCATGTGGCTCCCCGGGGCAGGTGGCCCCACCCGGTGGACCCTCGGGACCCTTCCGGTGGTCCCGGTACAATACCGGTGACCCCGAAACTTGTCCCGATGGCCGAAATAGCACTTCCTATATATAATTCTTTACCTTCGGACCATTCCGGAACTCCTCGTGACGTCCGGGATCTCATCCGGGACTCCAAAAAACATTCGGTAACCACATACAAACTTCCTTTATAACCCTGGCGTCATCGAACCTTAAGTGTGTAGACCCTACGGGTTCGGGAGACATGCAGACATGATCGAGACGTTCTCCGGTCAATAACCAACAGCGGGATCTGGATACCCATGTTGGCTCCCACATGTTCCACGATGATCTCATCGGATGAACCACGATGTCAAGGACTTAATCAATCCCGTATACAATTCCCTTTGTCTAGCGGTATTGTACTTGCCCGAGATTCGATCGTCGGTATCCCTATACCTTGTTCAATCTCGTTACCGGCAAGTCTCTTTACTCGTTCCGTAACACATCATCCCGTGATTAACTCCTTGATCACATTGTGCACATTATGATGATGTCCTACCGAGTGGGCCCAGAGATACCTCTCCTCTTACACGGAGTGACAAATCCCAGTCTCGATTCGTGCTAACCCAACACACACTTTCGGAGATACCTGTAGTGCACCTTTATAGTCACCCAGTTACGTTGTGACGTTTGGCACACCCAAAGTATTCCTATGGTATCCGGGAGTTGCACAATCTCATGGTCTAAGGAAATGATACTTGACATTAGAAAAGCTTTAGCATACGAACTACACGATCTTGTGCTATGCTTAGGATTGGGTCTTGTCCATCACATCATTCTCCTAATGATGTGATCCCGTTATCAATGACATCCAATGTCCATGGTCAGGAAACCATAACCATCTATTGATCAACGAGCTAGTCAACTAGAGGCTTACTAGGGACATGGTGTTGTCTATGTATCCACACATGTATATGAGTTTCCTATCAATAGAATTATAGCATGGATAATAAACGATTATCATGAACAAGGAAATATAATAATAACTATTTTATTATTGCCTCTAGGGCATATTTCCAACAAAGGCGACCCCAGAGTTTCTATCGGAGAAAATATAATAAAAACATGCACCAATCCCTATGCATAGATTACCCCAATATCACCGCAGGAATCCACAAGTTGAGTGCCATAACGTATATCAAGTGAATCAATAAGATACCCCAATGTCGCCTCAAGTATTCATACCGCAAGACATACATCATGTGTTCTCAAATCTGAACATTCAATCCGACATGACAAAACTTCAAAGGGTAAAGATTCAATTCATCACAACAAGAGTATAGAAGGGAGAAACATCATATGATCCGACTATATTAACAAAGCCCATGATATAGATCACGAGAGACAAAGAGATTAAACACATAGCTACTGGTACAAACCCTTAGCACCGAGGGTGGACTACTCCCTCCTCATCGTGGTGGCCGCCGGGATGAGGAAGATGGCCACCGGAGATGATTCCCGTCTCCGGCAGGGTGCCGGAACGGGTCTAGATTGGTTTTCGGTGGCTACGGAGCCCTGCGGCAGCGGAACTTCTGATCTAGGTTAACCCCGAAGGGTTTCGGAATATTTGGGAATTTATAGTGCAAAGAAGGGGTGCGGGAGGCCACCGAGGTGGGCACAACCCACCTGGGTGCGCCAGGGGGCCCTGGCGCGCCCTCGTGAGTTATGGTCCCCTTGTGGGAACCCCCCAGGTGCTGCTTTGGCCCATCGGGAGTCTTTTGGCCAATAAAAAATCCACAAAAAGTTTTGCGGTGTTTGGAATCCATTTGATATTGATTTTCTGCGATGTAAAAAACAAGCAAAAAACAACAACTGACACTAGGTACTGGGTCAATAGGTTAGTCCCAAAAAATGATATAAAGTTGGTATAAAATGATTGTAAAATATTCCAAGAATGATAATATATTGGCATGAATTCTTCAAAAATTATAGATACATTGGAGACGTATCAATTCGACGCAAGGGGAGCGAAAGAATATTCCCAAGTATTAGCAGCTGAGTTGTCAATTCAACCACACCTGAAATACTCAATATCTGCAGCAAAGTTTTTAGTAGCAAAGTAATATGAAAGTAACGGTAATAGTGATAAAAGTGAGAGTAGCAGTTTTGTAGCAATTGTAACAGTGGCAACGTTAAAGTAACTTAGCAAAGATCAATATGTGAAAAGCTCGTAGGCAATGGATCAGTGATGGATAATTATGCCGGGTGACATTCATCATGCAACAATTATAACCTAGGGTGATACAGAACTAGCTCCAATTCATCAATATAATGTAGGCATGTATTCCGTATATAGTCATGTGTGCTTATGGGAAAGAACTTGCATGACATCCTTTGTCCTACCCTCCCGTGGCAGCGGGGTCCTAATGGAAACTATGGGATATTAAGGCCTCCTTTTAATAAAGAACGGGACCAAAGCATTAGCACTTAGTGAATAAATGAACTCCTCAAACTACAGTAAACACCGGAAAGAATCCCAATTATTGTCATCTTGGGGTATGCGAATCATAACTCGTAATAGGTGTCTACAACTTGCAAGATTGGATCAACAACACAAATATATTCATGAAAACATAATAGGTTTAGATCTGAAATCATGACACACGGACCCTAGTGACAAGCATTAAGCATAGCAAAGTCATAGCAACATCAACCTCAGAACATAGTGGATACCAGGGATCAAACCCTAACAAATATAACTCGATTACATGATAAATCTCATTCAACTCATCACCGTCCAGTAAGCCTACGATGGAATTACTCACGCACGGCAGTGAGCATCATGAAATTGGTGATGGGGGAAGGTTGGTGATGATGATGACGACGAATCCCCATCTCCGAAGCCCCGAACGGACTCCAGATCAGCCCTTCTGATGAAGAACAGGAGGTGGCGTGGCTCTGTATCGTAAAACGCGATGAATCCTTCTGTCTGATTTTTTCTCCCAGGGTTATATAAAGTTGGAGTTGAGGTCGAAGGAGGTCCAGGGGACCCACAAGCCAGGGGCGCGCCTAGGGGCGTAGGGCCCGCTCCCACCCTTGTGGTCACCTGGTGGGTCCCCTTTGGTTGATTCTTTCGCCAGTAGTTTTTATATATTCCAAAAATATTCTTCGTAAAATTTCAGGTCAATCCGAGAACTTTTATTTCTGCACGAAAATAACACCATGACAATTCTGCTGAAAACAACGTCAGTCCAGGTTACTTTCATTCAAATCATACAAATTAGAGTCCAAAACAAAGCAAATGAGTTTGGAAAAGTAGATATGATGGAGACGTATCTGGATCGGGTGGCCTTACCCTCGCCGGGGCATCGTCGGATGGTCGCCTCGTGGCCATCCACGGAGTGAGCGAGTGTGCGGCCTCCAGCGCGACGCAGATGAACAAGAGGTTGAAGGAGACTAGACATGGGCTAGGCTACACTGTTCATTGGGTCGTTTAAGTGCACAGTTGTGGTTTTCCTTTTATTCTTTTCTCTCTCTCTTTTTTCTGCTTTAGCTATTGTTTTGTATTTTTCTTTTGTACCAAATGATTTTCATTAAATGGGAGACTTGTCACTAAAATACTTGGTGATACTGTGGAGTTGCCCACAAGGTTTGGGGGTTGTTTGAAATCCATCCAATTTATGTTTGAATTTAAATGCTCCACATAAGTGCTATTGGGCCACTTCATCATTTATTAGGGTATTGGTGAGTCAAATGATGTTGGTTTTAACATGAAAATGATCAGGGGAATTTATACTAAAATGCGAACATTTTAATTTTATAGTTTGGAGAAATAATTTTTTGACTTGAAATCTGAATTTGAATTTGACTAGTATTTCTAATTTGAAATTGGCTTTGATTTTTATCAAGTGGCAATTTGACTTAATTAAACTCGATGACATGGCACCATTAGTGTGAGGTCACTGTAGCACTAGTAGAAAACAGGGCTTTGGTCCAGGCCGGGTCAGCCCATTAGTCCCGGTTCAGTCCAGAACCGGGACCAATGGGGGCATTGGACCCGGTTCGTGAGCCCAGGGGGGCGGCCGGGCCACGTGGGCCATTGGTCCCGGTTCATCTGGACATTTTGGTCCCGGTTGGTGGGACGAACCGGGACCAATGGGCCTCGCTCCTGGCCCACCACCATTGGTCCCGGTCGGTGGCTTGAACCAGGACCAAAGGCTCCTCTTTAGTCCCGGTTCATGCCACCAACCGGGACCATTGAGGTGCCTATATATACCCCCTCGCGTAAGAGCAGAGCACACTGCTCTGTTTTTTTCTGGCCGAGGGGGAGAGGGCTTGGTGGTGCTCTAGCTCACCTCCTATGCACACAAGGTGTTCGATGGAATGCCCGAGCCACACTACTTAAGCTTTCTCCTCTCCAAGCTCGACCTCCAAGCTCCATTTTTCACAATATTTGTCTAGGTTTAGCGGTTCGTCACGCCCCGTCCCCGTCTTCACCGCCGTCGATCACCCGCGCCGAGCTCATCGCCGGCACCACCGTGGTGAGCCTCTTGTTCTTATCTTCTTTCTGAAAGGAAAAATATTCTTACTTGTATGTTTACATAGATACTTGTATTATTTTCTTACTTTTATTATTGCATCTTATATAGTGCGATGGTTTTGGTATCCGCCCCCGTCGGCCCTCGTCCTGTCTATGATTCGGATGTGGTATATATATTATCTTTATAACTATTGGTTCATTTATTGTTTATGAAAATTATGCCGACCAACGTGACATAGATTTTATTTATGTAGGATGTATGTGAATCGGAAATGCCAACCGACCCTATTGTCGAGAGGTTAAATTTAGTTGAAGAAGAAAACAATTTGTTGAAGGAAAAAATAAAAAAGTTGAGGAGGAGAAGATGATATTGGAGTTGCATGTTGCGGATGTCATCGATGATCACAAGATCAAGATGGATGCAATGCGCTTGAAGATTAGAAAATATGCCATTCATACCGAGGCTTGGTATCATTATGCCGTTGGATCAATTGTTACCTTGGTTGCGATTATGATCGCATTTGTTTTCGCATTGAAATGTTTTACATAGTTTCAATGTATGGTTTAATTAATTAGATGCTCTGGAGAGCTATATGTTGTTAGATGAGAACTATGTATGCACTTTGGTTTTAATGTGATGATGAACTTCTATTAATTTGGACACTTAATTATATATAATGCACGCAGATGAACCGGCAATGGATGTACGGTGACAGACACACCTGCGAGTACATTAAGGGCGTGCATGAGTTTCTCGATGCGGCTGAGGCAAACAAGCAGAATGGTTTTATGTGTTGTCCATGCACTGAATGTGGGAATACGATGTCTTATTCTAACCGGAAAATCCTTCACTCCCACCTGCTTTACAAGGGTTTCATGCCACACTATAATGTTTGGACGAGGCACGGATAAATAGGGGTTATGATGGAAGACGGCGAAGAAGAAGAGTACGATGACAACTATGTGCCCCCTGAATACGGTGATGCTGCAACGGGGGGAGCTGGTGAAGATCAAGAGGAACCAGACGATGTGCCCAATGATGCTGCAACGGGTGAAGGTGCTGAAGATCAAGAGGAACCAGACGATGTTCCCAATGATGATGATCTCCGCAGGGTCATTGTCGATGCAAGGACGCAATGGAAAGTCAAAAGGAGAAGCTGAAGTTCGATCGCATGTTAGAGGATCACAAAAAGGGTTGTACCCCAATTGTGAAGATGGCAACACAAAGCTCGGTACCGTACTGGAATTGCTGCATGGAAGGCAGAGAATGCTGTGGCTGACAAAGGATTTGAGAAGCTACTGAAAATATTGAAGAAGAAGCTTCCAAAGGATAACAAATTGCCCGACAGTACATACACAGCAAAGAAGGTCGTATGCCCTCTAGGATTGGAGGTGGAGAAGATACATGCATGCCCTAATGACTGCATCCTCTACCGCGGTGCACACAAGGATCTGAACGCATGCCCGGTATGCGGTGCATTGCGGTATAAGATCAGACGAGATGACCCTGGTGATGTTGACGGCGAGCCCCCCAGGAAGAGGGTTCCTGCGAAGGTGATGTGGTATGCTCCTATAATACCACGGTTGAAACGTCTATTCAGAAACGAAGAGCATGCCAAGTTGATGCGATGCCACAGTGAGAACCGAAAGAAAAATGGGAAGTTGAGAGCACCCGCTGACGGGTCGCAGTGGAGAAAAATCGAGAGAAAGTACTGGGATGAGTTTGCAAAGGACCCAAGGAATGTATGGTTTGCTTTAAGCGCGGATGGCATTAATCCTTTAGGGGAGCAGAGCAGCAATCACAACACCTGGCCCGTGACTCTATGTATGTATAACCTTCCTCCTTGGATGTGCATGAAGCGGAAGTTCATTATGATGTCAGTTCTCATCCAAGGCCCTAAGCAACCCGGCAATGACATTGATGTGTACCTAAGGCCATTAGTTGAAGAACTTTTACAGCTGTGGAATGGAAACGGTGTAAGTACGTGGGATGAGCATAGACAGGAGGAATTTAACCTAAAGGCGTTGCTGTTCTGACCATCAACGATTGGCCCGCTCTAAGTAACCTTTCAGGACAGACAAACAAAGGATACCACGCATGCACGCACTGTTTAGATGACACTGAAAGTATATACCTGGACAAATGCAGGAAGAATGTGTACCTGGGCCATCGTCGATTTCTTCCGACCAACCATCAATGTCGAAAGAAAGGCAAGCATTTCTAAGGCGAGGCAGATCACCGGAATAAGCCCGCCATGCATACCGGTGATCATGTACTTGCTATGGTCAATGATTTACACGTAATCTTTGGAAAGGGTCCCGGTGGACAAGCTGTTCCGAATGACGCTGAGGGACACGCACCCATGTGGAAGAAGAAATCTATATTTTGGGACCTACCCTACTGGAAAGACCTAGAGGTCCGCTCTTCAATCGACGTGATGCACGTGACGAAGAACCTTTGCGTGAACCTGCTAGGCTTCTTGGGCGTGTATGGGAAGACAAAAGATACACCTGAGGTACGGGAGGACCTGCAACGTTTGCACGAAAAAGACGGCATGCCTCCGAAGCAGTATAAAGGTCCTGCCAGCTACGCTCTTACGAAAGAAGAGAAAGAAATCTTCTTTGAATGCCTGCTCAGTATGAAGGTCACGACTGGCTTCTCGTTGAATATAAAGGGAATAATAAATATGCCAGAGAAAAAGTTTCAGAACCTAAAGTCTCATGACTGCCACGTGATTATGACGCAACTGCTTCCGGTTGCATTGAGGGGGCTTCTACCGGAAAACGTCCGATTAGCCATTGTGAAGCTATGTGCATTCCTCAATACAATCTCTCGGAAGGTGATCGATTCAGAAATCGTACCAAGGCTAAGGAGTGATGTGGCGCAATGTCTTGTCAGTTTCGAGCTGGTGTTCCCACCATCCTTCTTCAATATCATGACGCACGTCCTAATTCATCTAGTCGACGAGATTGTCATCCCGGGGCTCGTATTTATACACAATATGTTCCCCTTTGAGAGGTTCATGGGAGTCCTAAATAAATATGTCCGTAAACGCGCTAGGCCAGAAGGAAGCATCTCCATGGGCCACCAAACAGAGGATGTTATCGGGTTTTGTGTTGACTTCATTCCTGGCCTTAAGAAGATAGGTCTCCCTAAATCGCGGTATGAGGGGAGACTGACTGGAAAAGGCACTCTTGGAAGTGACTCAATAATATGCAGGGACGGATATTCTTGGTCTCAAGCACACTACACAGTTCTACAGAACTCTACCTTGGTGACCCCGTATGTCGATGAACACAAGAACAGTCTGCGCTCCAAACACCCGGAGCAGTGCGACGACTGGATTGCAAGTAAAGAAGACAACTGCTCCGTCTGCTCTGCCGGCGTCTAGCAGTACATCCAGAGGCGGAAGGACATACAGATTCGGTCCTTCTCTGAAGACTCCAGAGAAGTTACCATACGAGAGGACCCCGGAGGAGAATGCCGAGATCGCGCGAGAAGAAGTGAGGAACTTCTTTGAAGGGGTGAAAGCAAAGAAACATCCACCTCCGGAGGAGAAGGTAGATCCGGTGAAAGCGAAGCGCACTCTGGCTGCCCTGACAAAACCACCCAAGTCTCCGCCGAAAGGAAACTATGAGCGCATTATTGGAAAGGAATTTGTCGAACCGGAGCGGTCGGGAAGTACTGTCAGTGATCAAAGGCTGAAAGAACGACGAGCTGGGAAAAAAATTGCACAGCTCGGCGAACAAGCGAAGCAATCGTACCCCCCGCTCAAGGTGCCTAGCGACATCGTACCCCCCGCTAATGATCCGAGGATGGTGCCCGGTTATAGCAATCTTGGAGATTACCTACCCGATGATGTACATTATGATTTCATGGAGGTGCAGATACAAAGATACGAGTACGGGAAGCCTCTCGTCAAAGATGAAAGATCTCTATCAACGATGATGCGAAGATTGCATGATTGGTACTTGAAAATCTGCAGAGAGTCTGGGGGAGGAATACTTTGTATGTGAGAGTTAAAAAGGAGCATGACCTCGTTGGAATTGATGTGTTGCATGTTCCATTTGAGGAGTTCTTTCAGTTTTTCAATCAATTGGCCCTCGATAAAGCAACGGTCACCTGCTACTGTCTGTAAGTAGTACTACTTCTGTCATTAAGTCTCTCTATATAGCTCAACTCTTTCATTGCATGTATTTATAGTTATCCTCATTATATTATGCAGATTGAAGATCGCCGAATTGAAGAAAAGACAAGTCGGTGATATTGGGTTCATTAACACATATCTCATAGATGAAACTGAGGTTAAATTTCATCCCGCAGATACCGAGGCCAACTTGCTACGATCGTTGGTAATAAATAAAAACAAAGATATAATACTCTTTCCTTACAACTTCAAGTGAGTGTTACTGTCTTGTGCGTATTCGGTTTCCCTTATATATTAGTCAAGGTTATAGTGATGTAATTGATGAGTTATGCATGCGTGTGCAGTTTCCATTATATTCTCCTAGAGATTAAGCTTGAGCAGGGACTAGTAACCGTCTTAGACTCAAGACGAAAAGATCCCCAGGACTATGCGGACATGACTCAAATGCTCAAGAAGTAAGTTAAATCGATCATTATCCACCACATCAGCAACTTTGTTCATTTCCTGATATATCAAGTAATTGTTTTCTTTGTCTGGCAGGGTTTGGAAAAAATTCACCAAAAAAGCTCTGGGACTCCCGAAGAAGCTGCAATTTAGACACCCGAAAGTAAGTACTATAGTAGCATGTTCCGCGCATCTCCTATTGATTCAAGCGCTAGTTTCATCAATACCATTTGGCATTCTTGCTTATCAGTTTGATTGACCTCTATTTCTTGTAAAGTGGTTGTGGCAGGAATAAGGGAATAATTTCTGTGGATACTACATTTGCGAGTCCATCCGCCACACGACCTGTGAGCGGGGTTACTCTGACGAACAATATGAAGTGCGTAAATAACAACATTCACAATTTTATTTTATTACCATCATTTGTGTTGAGTTTCATTCATTCATATACATATATATATATACATATATATATATATATATATGTATGTATGTATGTATTGACCCCCTTCTTCAAATTAGATGTTTCGGAAGCGGGATGAACTCCTAGCACCAGCTCGCATGCGAGCAATTCAAGAGGAATTAGCGGCATTCTTTCTTGACCACGTGATCGCTGAAGACGGAGAATACTATGTGGACCATGAGTCCATATGTTAGGAGATTATATTTGTAAGAGATAATTATTGTATATATGTAGCCGGTAGTGTCGGATAGTTATACGAGAACTTGTTGTTCGACCAATCTCTCGGAGAAGGAGAGGTGGTCGATATCACTTCTCTCTGTATGCATATATGTTCATGACGATCTTCTGTTTCCTTCGTTTGTTTACTAGCTAGCTAGCGTGTCTAGTCCTCTCTATACGTATGTATAGTACGTAGCGTCGACCAAGCACAGACATAAGAGAGGACACTTCTCTCTATTAATTATAGCTAGCTAACACAATATATGATATGAAACACCTAAATTAACCTCCAAAACCCCCAACCCCCCCTCCTTTAAAAAAAACAAAAACCCCAGCTACAGAAATGCTGACGCGTGGATGCCTATTGGTCCCGGTTGGTGCCACCAACCAGGACCAAAGGGTCTACTGCCTGGGCTCCGCGCACAGGCCACTTGGAGGCCCATCTGTCCCGGTTCTGGATTGAACCGGGACTAAAGGGACTGGACAACAGGCCCTTTTTCTACTAGTGTAGCATGACACCGGGATGTTACAATGCAACTGGCCCCAATAAACACCTACCCGACCCCACTTGCAGTCGCTTTGGTGAGTTCATTTTGCAGCACTTTTTACCTTTTGTTTTACATTATAGTCATAGTTTTAAAGATTTATTGCGCTCGTGTTCTTCTTTTCTCAAATTTCACTAGGATCCTAAAGGAGAAGTTAAAAATCACGTTCAGTGATTGACGTGATAATAACCTACATTACGAAGAAAACTATCATGTGGGAGCAAAATCAGCCTCGGAAGGCTATCCAAAAGAGAAGACTGACTTCTAGCATGAGTGTGTCCGCTCGTACCTAGTCAACTACTTTAATTCCGTATCTTCGGATCTCGTAAAAGCTAACTGTCGACTGTTTACTGGGAGACATTTTGAGTGTTTTTTCTTACAGTTTTAGGTGGTGTTTGGTTGAGAAGTCTTAGGATTTTTTCTAGTTTCAGGGACTAATCAAAAAAGATTCTCTAGTAGAGTCTTTTTCTAGTCTCTATAGAAAAAGTTTCTCCTGTTTAGTTTTTAGGGATTTTTTAGGGACTTTTTCTGGTCTCTGAGACTAAAAAGTCTCTGAACCAAACACCCTCTTAGTTGTATTAGGGGTGATAATTTCTTCAGAATAATATGATATTTTCTAGGAGGATGGCGGGTATTAGCCATCATTTGAGAAAATGTCAAGCCGCTTTGAAGAAACTGTCAACCCCCGTCCAACAAAAACTGTTGTTAAAACGTTCGAAAATCCCAACCCCTCACCGTAAACATGATCTTCCGTGACTCAGAGTCAAAAAGGGATATGAGAATAAAATGTAGAGCATGTTAATTAGGAGGAAAACCCAGGGTGTTGCACGGTGTTCTCTGTTCTGAATTTTTGTCTACTAGTATTATCAGTGATCAGAAGTCTGAACTGGCTAGTGGTCGAGTCTGAAGTTGAGCCTCCTGAGCCAGACGGAGTGCAGGATCATGTGGAACATGTCGAGCCTCTCCGGCGGCTGCCGCAGCGTGAAGTGCCGCTTCACCAGCCGCACACCTTCCCGGAGCCGCTCCACCTCCGCCGTCGGTATCCTCTCCAGCACCTCCTTCAGCCTGGGGATGTCGGCGACGGGCACGGACACCGAGAAGGACTCCCACCGCAGCACGTCGGCGAATGGCGGCGCGTAGCCGTCCGTCACCAGCACGGGGATGCACCCGGCGTGGATGGCCTCCACCACGCGCGGGCTCGCCACCTCGTACCCGCTGGGGCACAGGCAGAAGCGGGAGCGGTGCATGTAGGCGAAGTAGTCGCTCTGCCGGTCGCGGCCTCGCCGTTTGTGGCTGCTGCTGCTGCCGGTGGCGGAGGGGAGGTCGTACTCGTACACGGGGAAGGTGGCCGGGTCGCGGCCCTTCCAGTGGCGGAGCAGGAGTTCGCGGATGTGGCCATGCTGCCCGCCGGCGAAGAAGGCCAGGTAGGGCCTCGCCGACAGCCCCGGCGAGGGCCCCAGGAGCTGCCGCGGCGTGTCGCCGGTGTAGAGGTTGATCTCCGGGATGCTCACGTCCTTCCCCGGCCGGAACCCCTCCGACGTGTTGGCGTTGCAGAGCGCGCGGATGCCGTTGGCGTACAGCTCCGGGTCCCCCTTGGACACGTCAGGAGCCTGCACACAATGAAGTTGTACTAATCATCGGTGAAGAAGCGACAAGCGAGAAAGTTGATTATTTTGTGCATGCGTGGTACGGGCGTACCCAGTCGTGGCAAGAGAGCATGAAGTGGTCGGCGCCGGCGGAGCGGTTCCAGAAGGGGTGGCGGGAGGCGACGACGCGGACATAGTCGCCGACGAGGGAGAGGAGCGGGGCGCGGTCGTAGGAGAGGGGCCGGTACGCGAGCTCCACCATCTGGACGACGCTGAAGGGGAGGAAGAAGGCGTGCGCGCGGTCGGCGTCCCGCGTCCGGACGCCGGCCGCCGGCGGCGCCAGGAGCTCGAGCTGCTCGATGAAGCGGCCCTCGATGGTGTAGATGTCCTTGCAGAGCCCCAGGTGCAGGAGCGGCGGCTCCCCCTCCTCGTACACGTATACCTTGAACCGCCTCTCCATCTCCACGTAGCTCCTGCCACCGTGCCACGCCATCACCGTGAGTACGCGTGTGAATGATTAATCAAGATTGGCGTCGGCGGTGGGTGGCTGACGACGTCGATACACATATCTTACCGGTGGAAGGCTGCCGGGTTGCGGTAGACCCTCGAGAGGAGAGCGTACTCCACGTCGTCGCCGCGGAACCACGTGCCCGCCGCGGAGCTGGCGTTGTTGCCATGGCGCCGCGCCGCGCGCCGTATGGCTGCTCGCGCCGCGTCGAGCTCACGCTCCACGCTCGGCCTCCCCGCGCCGGAGACGGGGAAGACGCCGCGGCCGCCGACCGCGACCACGAGGATGGCGGCCGAGAGCGCGACCGCAAGCAAGCGCGCAGCCATGGGCACGGCCCGGGCTGGCGGCCTTGACGTGCCTTACCAAGCACGTAGTGCTGGCACACCTGCGCGCAGGGAGAAGGACGGATCGGTCGGCCGACGAGATCTGACGGGACGGAGCTGGTCAACGACGAGGAGCCGGCGAGGAGGTCATGTGTTCCTCGAGGCTCGAGTTGGACAAAGTTAGCAGGGTTGCAGGTCGCGAAGGGTTGGAAACTGCCGCCGGCACAGCTCAGCTAGCCAGGGAGCGGTGGGCGACGCCGTTGGTTCTACGCAAGCCTTCTAGTCTAGTACTAATTATAATTGGAAATCTTTTTTTGGATATTATACTAGTAATAGGAAATCAACAATGCAGTACTACATATATTCCGTAGAAATAATATTAATGCAGCACCATTAATAGGAAATATTTTGCTTCGATCTCCTCTCCCCGGCGCTTGTCTCGATCGACGCCCCTGCCTTCAATGCTCACTCGCTACTCCGATCCATCGATAGGTCGGCTGCTCCACGCCGGCGGCGCCACGCGGTGCACACATCGCAAGGAGCGGATGAGCTGGATGTGTGTGTGGTTTCACACGATCGATGACGACGTTGAGGACGCGGGGTCTAGGGCATGTATGTTTGGTTCATAATCATAGTTGGCCACAATCCCCCCCCCCCCCCCCCCCCCCCCCCACACCACCCAAAATGAAATTATGGGGAGGCAAAAGTGCTAATGACAAGTGTGGGAGTGGACTCCGAAGAATATGCGGTGTGCCACAAATGTGACAATGAAACAAATTGTTGCCGCAAGTACCACGATTGTGGCAAAGTGTGGTGTCTGGTGTGGGTGTGATCAAAACATACCCTTGTAGTTTAGGGTGGCTAGCGATGGATCGTTTTTCTCCAGAAGGTTTTTTTTTTCTACAGAGGGGGAATCTTCTATATCTAAATAGCTAGCCCTCACTAATATATTTCTCTCAACATGCAAGCATGCCACATCATCAAGCAACATGCATGACAAAAGGCCCACCACAACATGCATTCATGCACATGAAAATGTCCACCTCAACATGCAAACATATATTAGATATTTTATAATATATTAATCAAACACAATAAAGCGTATGGATTTGTAATTTTAGTTTACGTAGTATCACTAACGTTCTATAGAAATCACATATCATCAAAATGTATTGCAAATATTCCCCGTGCGGAGTATCATCTAGTTTTGAGAACTTGGCGTCCGTCTGACGGGGGGGCATGTTTGTTCGCCATGCTTCCCTAATCAATGGTGCATGCCAAAAAAAGGAGTGGCGAATAAAATGATCCCTACATGTATTATGTAGCAAGATTAAGCAAAAGTATGACCTAGTGATAAGTGGGATACACTGCAGGCAAAAATATGTGACGTGTCATACATGAGTTTTTTTAACACAGTACGGATGCAAGCGCTCATACATACGTGCATACACTCACCCATATAAATTTACACACGTGCACTCTACCCCTATGAGCTGACTGAGCCAGCATATCATCTTGAGATATACAAAGTCACCGTAGGTGCCTCATCATCGACGGAAATGTCTCCTCCCATTGAAAGCGCATCGCCAGAAATCCTGAAATAAATCAATAAATAATGCAAGCATCAGGACTTGAACCCTGACGGGCTGGGGACCACCATCCGTCTAACCATCTAACCACATGTTGGTTCACGTGTCATAGATGAGTTGAAAAGTATGTTTCCTTGATTGATTGCAAAATTAATACACAGTACATATATATGACCCTCGGAGAGGTGAACCGCATGCCCTACAACTCAGGCATGTAGGCCTTGGCGTGGTCTGATCCTACAAACCCAGGTGTGTACAACAGACATCAACGTTCCAATGTACAGGAGAAAATACAAAGTCTAACATCCCTCCCCCCTCCTCAGCTGCACTCCGTTCGAAAAGATGTTCAGGCTAGACCGAAAAATTGTGAACACTTGTGATGGCAACCCTTTGGTAAAAACATCCGCAAACTGAGAATTGGAGGGAACATGGAGAACTCGAACTTCGCGTAGAGCCACCCTGTCTCGAACGATGTGCAAGTCAGTATCAATGTGTTTGGTGCCCCGATGTTGAACCGGGTTGCATGCAAGATAGGATGCGCGGGTGTTGTCAGGTCTTATTTATTTTTGCAACATATAAGAAAAGGTACATAATCAATTTTTTTTAGCAGAAGATATATAATCAGATTTTTTTTAGAAAAAAGCTAAGCTTTATTATCAAAATCCACACGAGGTGGGAATACATTCGGATCGTGCGGGGTAGCCAGCCAGACGTGGCGTCCTGGACTGAGACTATGAAAATGCTTAGCTAAATTATGGGCCTCGCGGTTAACAGTCCAGCCTTCAAAAATGAAATTACAATTAAAACTTAAAGCTCCAAGTTAATCTCTGTAATGATAGACCCATATATAGCTACCCCGGGCGTCCTTCCGAATATTATTCACCACCTGTTTGCAATCGTAGGAAACTGTGAGATTTTGGAAGCATCAAATCGTCCCCGAGCGGCGAGCGCCATTGCTTCCCGACAAGCCATTGTCTGCAGCGTTGCATGATCGGTGACGCCCTCAACCACCAAGCATGAGCTGCCCAAGTATGAAAGAGAGTAGGACACGCAATCCCGTAACCGTCGTCCGTAGGGGAAATCCCGTAAGTCTAGCATTTTTGGCCCCAGTATGTATGTATAATCAGATGGCCGAAAGAAAAGGAAAAACACCCGGCCCTACAGGCCTACAACCAGGCCCATCCGGCCCTTGTGTCCCACCCTCGTGACATTTTGTTTTCCTGCGAGCAACCCCATCCTTGTGACATCGATCCCCGATTCCCTTCCTTCCAATCCTTATCGGACTCATGGCGGCGCCGCGCCATGCAGGCGGCGGTTGCAACACCGGTGTTGGGGGCGGCGGCGTCGGGCACGACGACGACCGGCTGAGCGCCCTGCCGGACGATCTCCTCCACGCCATCATGTCGCGCGTCAAGGCCCTGCAGGTGGCGCAGACGTGCGTGTTGTCCACGAGGTGGAGGCACCTCTGGTGCGCCGTGTCGTGCCTCGACGTCGACGAGCAGGAGTTCGGCACCCACAACAACTTCGAGGACTTCACCACCAGCCTTCTAGGCAGCCATGACATCGCGTTTCTGGACGCCTTTCGGCTGCACGCAACTAATCTCGGGTCGTACCAGTGTCGACACCTTACTCACCGCTGGGTCCGCCGCGCCATGGGTCTAGATGACACACGCCCTTGCCGGCTCAGAAGGCTGCATCTTTCCGGCCTGAACTTGAACATGGAAGATATTGCGAGTCACGTCAGCTCCCGCTGCCCTGCTCTGGAGGACTTGGAACTGGAAAACTGCAACTACTATATCACCTGCA
This sequence comes from Triticum urartu, assembly GCF_056163025.1. Taxonomy (NCBI): domain Eukaryota; kingdom Viridiplantae; phylum Streptophyta; class Magnoliopsida; order Poales; family Poaceae; genus Triticum; species Triticum urartu. The sequence goes on from NC_141879.1 coordinate 110,994,558, forward strand.
ATATCAACATCGCCTCCTCCTCACTGAAGAAATTGGTCGTCGATAGTGTCTCCTTTGGTCATGATGATAATACTTTTGCGTTGGTTATAGACACTCCTGCTCTTGTTTCTCTCTGCTTGGACGGGGAGTTTGAGCACATTGTTGATTATAGAGAGCCACATAGCATGCCGTCTCTTGTCGATGCATCGATTCATCTGCCCGTGATCGAGGACATGAAGCCCTGGTACCATTACGCTGAATTCCTCACCCCAACTATGCTCGAACTGAATATTATTGGCGCGCTGTCTAATGTGACAAGCTTGCAGTTGTCGCAGTTTGTGGTCATGGTATGTTGCTCTTGCTCTTGGCATCCCCTTTTTACGCAGTTTAATCTCCTGCATCTATAGCCTTTTAAAGATAATAAAATGACTGTCTGGGCCGGTTACAGTTGCGTTTGTATCCAGATTGTGAGGATCTTCCTGTATACAACTTCAAGAACCTAAGAACCTTGTTCCTGGACGAGTGTCATATCAGCGACGACTTCCTCGGGCTGCAGCAATACCTTCGGAATTCGCATAACCTGCAGAAGCTCACTTTCTGCTGCTGCAAGGTGCTACTACTTCTTCTTTCATGAACTATTACCTTAACTCAATTTAATCCGTAATATTAATTCCTTCATGTTGCTCAACAGGTCTCGAATTTTGGACCTAGAGAGGAGTTGATCCAACGCTGCCACTCATATTTTGAGGACCTACCAGATTTCAAGTGCGAGAACCTTAGGCTTAGTGAAATCATATACCAAGATGGTGAAGATGATGTCCACCTATTGGTCAAGTTTTTGGAGGGCATGAGGAAGAATCTGTCAAACAACAAGATAGAACTCACTAAAGTCGATTAGCAGAACCGTATGTCAATACACTATTTTTTTCTATCGTTGGCTAATCTCTACCCAAGTTGCATGTCCGACTATACGGTAACATCAACTTTACCTTTGAGGCTTTGATTAGTAATTTAACATGTGCAAACATATTCTGCGCAAGCTATATATACACTATGTAAAAAAAAACTATTGTTGAACATAGGATTAATTAACTCTGTTAAGTGAGGATTAACATCCAAAATTAATTCATGAGTAACTGGGTTTGATGGTCATTTGCCTTTCACCAACTCATACCATTTAGACCATGCTTGGTTGGCTGCCAAAAATAGGTTACCTAATATGTTGGCATGCCAGCATTTGACAGTTCCTAAACTTGCCAAAAAAATGGCAAGTTTTGAGAGGTGTGCATAGTGAGTATAGCCAATCAATTGTTAGACAATTTTTTGACCTGCCTAAATATTGGCAAGCCAATTTTTAGTGTCAAAACTAAACATACTATCATATACTATACTAAAAATTGCTTCACATCAATTTCATAGGGTAGGAAAATCATAGGAATAGGAAAGTCATAAGAAACGGGATGACATGTATCTCAAATCCTATGAATAGGAATAGGAAAGGTGATGCTCTTTGGTTCACATCATAGATTTTTTTCACTAGGCTGATGTTTATTTTCCTATGAAATATGAAGGATAGGAATAATTTCATCATAGAAATAGGATTGAATTCCTACAAACCAGATGGCTCTAAAGAAAATTTTCCTATAGAAATCCTATCCTCTGGGACGAAAGGAGACACGGATTCTTGGGTGAAATGGAAGTATCTCTTGTATCACCACAGTCTAGGTGATTTAAGGTTGTGCCCTATGACATATAGTATTGACATTTAAGCTTTGTTCCGCAGAGATGTTCTTGCTTACAAATGGCGGATTGCATGGCAGTGTCTCTAGAGCAATACTGAAGCACAACGCAACTATCCCACGATCATACGTGAAACTGAAACAATTGCATGTGTAGGATTTTATCAATGTTTTAAATAGCTGGCTATGCTAAATAGCGGCCGACCTCCAAATTAGCTATAGCGAAGTTATAGCGGGCTATTTGTACATGAGACCATTTAGCGGCACCCTGCTGAAAAGGCTATAGCGGGCTATAGCAAAGCTATAGCCGGCTATTTAAAACTATGGATTCTATAGATGATTGTGGCGTGTCAGCGTGTGTAAGTAGGCTCCATTAGGACGCCTCTGGAACGAAAAAACGATTATACACAGGCGATTGTCGTCTTGAAGTTTTGGCATTCAGGTACACCATTCCCTATTGCTCTCTGTATTAGATAGTGCTCTCATCTCCTCTGCATTCGTTTTCCTTACGCACACAGATGATCACATTAGTGGATTATTGCATCAATTAGTGGATTAGGCTCTGCAGTAAACGCACAAAGATTTGACTTGTAGTCAATGTCTTGATTTTTTGAAAGCACACTACCCATATATGTTACTACATCATGGGTGGTGAGCGTTGCCGCGTCCATCTATTTGGACAATAAAATAATAGGAATTTATGTAAATATATAGGAACAAGAAAAATTAAAGTTGGATTTGGATAAACTGGCATATATTTGCTAGCAAAGGAAGATGTTAAGTTTCACTTTTGTTCCATATATATCAGATCAAAAGAGGCTGCTGTACACGGCGATCTTATAAATCACAGTGAAACTACTAATTTAAGAAATTTCATAGCTTTAGTGTTGCTGAATCTCCATCCTGCTAGAGATTTGTCTAAAATACATGTCAATAGTAATGCCTGAATGATGATGAACACAAGTTGTTGCTGATAGCCAGAACAGCAATATTTGGTAACCTTTGTCAAACATGCTGTTATATTGGTACGATATACATTGGCGTATATTGACGTGTCATCCTTGACCTGCACCTGGAGGTAGTTAGGATAGATATAGGATAGATATACATGAGTTGTTTCTTTCTCTCCAAGTTCTATCTTCTCCCTGAATATCTCCTGTATCAAACTACTTTGTATGCGCTGTATGGGAGGTGCGCCCCGCCTATATTAACACATACCCGTCGACCTCAACAGGCAAGATGTTTCCAGCTATTCGCACATGGTAGTCAGAGCTATTATTTTCCCATCAAAGCTCCCTACAAACTCCATCTAGCCCTAGCCATGTCTTCCACCTCCGGCGCATCCCAAACCAGCCTCAATAGCCAAGTTACCGAGAAGCTAACCCGCACAAATTATGTGCTATGGCGCACGCAAGTCATCCCTCAGCTGCGCGGCGCCGGTGTCTACGGCTACGTCGACGGCACCCAGCCGGAGCCGGCGAAATTCCTCGTCACCACCAAGGACGGCAAGGAGGTTTCGTCAACGCCCAACCCTCTCCACCCAATCTGGGTCCGGGAGGATCAGCTGGTTCTGGGATACCTGCTGAACAACCTGACGCGTGAGGTGCTGCTCACGGTGACCACGGTCACCACTGCGGGCGCGCTCTGGACGATGCTCGCTGGGATGTTCTCGTCTCAGTCTGCCAGCCGCATCAACAACATACGAACGTCCCTCATCAACGCGCAGAAGGGGAGTCTCTCCGTTGCCTCCTACTTCGCCGCCATACGTGGCTACGCCGATGAGCTAGCCGCCGCAGGCAAGGCGATCCCCGACGACGAACTCGCCTCCTACATCATCCATGGGCTCGACGCCGACTATCAGCCTTTGGTGTCTGCCCTCGACGCTCGCGTGACCGAGGTAACCCTTGATGAACTCTTTGCCATGTTATCCAATTTCGATCAGCGCATGGCTCACTTCCAGGGGGGCGGTGGCGGCGGCTTCAAATCATCCGCGAACGCGGCCACTCGCGGGCGGGGCGGCGGCTCTCGCTCCCGTGGCTCCTCTCGCAACAAGGGCAGGTCCGGCGGCAGCAATCGTGGTGTTGCGCCACCCCAATCTGGTGGCCGAGGACGTCGCGGACGCGGTGCTGGTGGCGGCGGCAGGAACCGTCCGGACACCCCTAAGTGCCAGATCTGCGGCAAGGTCGGGCATACAGCAAAAGATTGCTGGTACAGGTATGAGGAGGACGACTACGACTCCCAAGATGAAGAAAAGGTCGCTGCGGCGGCTGATGGCTCATATGGTGTCGACACGAACTGGTATGTTGACAGTGGTGCTACCAACCACATCACCAATGAGCTCAAAAAAGTAACCATGAAGGAGAAATATCGCGGCAAGGATCAAATCCATACTGCCAGTGGAGAAGGTATGAGTATATGTCACTTTGGTCACTCAATATTTCGTACCCCTCATCGTAATATTCATCTTAGAAAAATTCTGCATGTTCCTAGTGCCAACAAGAGTCTTCTTTCTGTCCATCGAATTGCCCTTGATAATCATGTATTTCTTGAATTTCACCCTTACTTCTTTTTGATCAAGGATCAGGCAACAAGGACGGTTCTCTATCGAGGTAGATGCGTTGGTGGACTCTATCCGTTGATTCCGGAGTTTCGAAGACCAAATAAATATGCTTGTGGTGCTATCAAGCTCTCGTCCACACGATGGCATGATCGTTTAGGACATGCATCTTTTTCTTTAGTTGAAAAATTACTTAGGAAAAATAATCTCCCGTTTGTTGGTGAGCGTCATAATGAGACAATTTATGATTCATGTCAGAAAGCTAAAAGTCATCAATTGCCTTACCCTATTTCTAGCAGTGTTTCTACCAAACCACTACAATTGATCTTTTCTGATGTTTGGGGTCCTGCCCCTACTTCTGTTGGCAGACACACTTATTATGTTAGCTTCATCAATGATTTTAGCAAATTTTCTTGAATCCATCTTTTAAAGAAACGGTCTGATGTGTTTCAAGTGTTCAAAAACTTTCAAGCTCTTGTTGAGCGAAAATTTGACAGCAAAATCATCGCTGTCCAGTCAGACTGGGGAGGGGCGTACGAAAAGTTAAACTGCTTCTTCCAAACACTTGGTGTCTCACATCAAGTGTCATGTCCTCATGCTCACCAGCAAAACGGGTCAGCAGAACGCAAGCATCGACATATTGTCGAGGTTGGCCTTGCCCTTCTAGTCGGCGCATCCATGCCTCTAAAACTCTGGGATGAAGCGTTTTTAACTGCAGTCCATATCATCAACATGCTCCCTAGTCGTGTTATTCATAATGAAACTCCGATAGAAAGACTTCTTCACACTAAACCAGACTATAAGTCCCTTCGTGTATTTGGGTGTGCATGTTGGCCTAACCTTCGTCCCTACAACAACCGCAAGCTCATGTTTCGATCAAAACAGTGCGTATTTCTTGGTTATAGCGCACAACACAAAGGTGTCGAGTGCTTAGATGTTTCCACCGGGCGAGTGTACATCTCCCGTGATGTCGTTTTTGATGAAACCAAGTTTCCATTTGCCGATCTCCACCCAAACGCCGGTGCACTACTTCGAGAAGAAATTCTCCTCCTACCCCCCCCCCCCCCATCTCACTAGTTTTGACAAAGGGGGACTAAATATTGATGATCATTCGTTGACTAACTCATCTAATGGCATGCATGAGCTTTGTGTTGATGAAACAGGAGAAAATTGTGAAGCAAATAATCAACAAGGTGAAAAATCCGGGCCATATTTCATGTGTCCCGTGGCAGGAGACAACGCGCCAGGGGACAGATCCCACTTGGGATCGGCAGCGCAGCAGCAGATCAGATCCGCCTCGGGATCGGCAGCGCAGCCGCTGACCAGATCCTCCTCGGAATCTGGTGGTGCAGGGACGCCAGGTGCAGGCGTGCGCGCCGCCCCGCCAGATGCGCGCGTCTCCACCATCGACACGTGGGCCCTCCCCGACATGCGGGTCCCTCCAGGCAGCACGCGGTACGGCGCCTGTCCTGTCACGTATCAGCGGCGCGGATCCGCGCGGGTCTCTGAAGCTGGCCCCACCGGTGCTGATCAACCGACCGAACCGCGCAATGATGAGCGGGTCCCCGCCTTGGGATCTTCTGCACCCACCCGTGACGAGGCGCCTCAACCAGCGACCACAGAAGATCCGGCCAGCCCCGCGCTGACTGAGGCTGCTGCTGCACCTGCTACTGGGTCCGCGGCAGGATCCCCCTCGGGATCTGTTGCTGATCCATCCATGCAGCCCTCCGGATCCTCTGTGGCTGCGGACTCTGTAGCTCCTCCTTCGCGACGAACACGGCTCCAACAAGGTTTAATTCAGCCTTTAAATTATAAACATGTAACCAAATAGGGCTTGGTCTGTTCCACAGGAGAACCAGATGAGCCAGCGACTCTTGATGCAGCACTTCGTGATGATAAGTGGAAGAAGGCAATGAATGAAGAATACATGGCATTAAAGAAAAACAAGACCTGGCACTTGGTTCCTCCACAGCAAGGTAAAAACTTGATTGATTGTAAGTGGGTTTTTCGGATCAAAAGGAGATCTGATGGAACTATTGATCGCTATAAGGCTAGGCTAGTTGCAAAAGGCTTCAAACAGCGATATGGTACAGACTATGAGGATACATTTAGTCCTGTGGTAAAAGCAGCCACCATTTGTCTTATTTTGTCCATTGCTGTTTCCAGGGGATGGAGTCTCAGGCAGCTTGACGTACAGAACGCGTTTCTTCATGGTGTTCTGGAAGAGGAAGTGTATATGAAACAACCTCCTGGGTTTGAAAGTAAGAAAACTCCCTCCTATGTGTGCAAACTTGATAAAGCATTATATGGATTGAAGCAAGCTCCAAGGGTGTGGTACTCACGTCTTTGTCACAAGATGCAAACACTTGGATTTATCCCCTCTAAGTCAGACACGTCATTGTTCATCTATAACAGATCCAATACATGCATATTTGTTCTCATCTATGTTGATGATATAATTGTAACTAGTTCATCTGATGAAGCAATTAAAGGACTGTTAAAGGACTTGAGTGCAGACTTTGCGTTAAAGGATCTTGGAGACTTGCACTACTTTCTTGGAATTGAGGTAAAGAAGCATTCGAATGGACTTCACCTTTCTCAAGCTAAGTATGCAACTGATCTGGTTAAAAAGGCAGGACTGCAAGGTTGTAAACCTTCTCTCACACCATTATCAAGCTCAGAAAAGTTGTCACTTATGGAAGGTACACCTTTGAGTCAGGAAGATAGTACAAAATATAGAAGTCTAGTAGGGGCTCTTCAGTACTTAACTCTTACCATGCCTGATCTTTCATTTGCTGTCAACAAAGTTTGCCAATTTTTGCATGCACCTACTACTGTTCATTTGACAGCTGCAAAGCGTATCATTAGATATGTTAAACATACTCTGAGTGTAGGTCTGAATTTCAGCAAGTCATCCTCTACTCTTGTCAGTGCTTTCTCTGACTTTGATTGGGCAGGCTGCCTGGATGACAGGCGCTCCACAGGAGGCTTTGCAGTATTTTTTGGACCTAATCTGATATCATGGTGTGCACGTAAGCAGGCTACTATCTCTAGGTCAAGCACTGAGGCAGAATACAAGGCACTAGCAAATGCCACAGCTGAAATCATATGGGTTCAGTCTATGTTGAAAGAGCTTGGTGTAAAAGGCAAACAAGCTCCATGCTTGTGGTGTGATAACCTTGGTGCTACTTATCTTTCTGCCAATCCTGTGTTCCATGCCAGAACAAAGCATATAGAGATAGATTTTCATTTTGTTAGAGAAAGAGTTGCTCAAAGATAACTTGACATCCGGTTTGTGCATTCCAAAGATCAAATTGCAGATGGATTCACAAAGCCCCTGCCCACAAAGAGCTTTGAAAACTTCAAGCATAATCTCAACTTGATGAAGTTGTGATTAAGGGAGGGTGTCAACCATGCTGTTATATTGGTACGGTATACATTGGCGTATATTGGCGTGTCATCCTTGACCCGCACCTGGAGGTAGTTAGGATAGATATACATGAGTTGTTTCTTTCTCTCCAAGTTCTATCTTCTCCCTGAATATCTCCTGTATCCAAACTACTTTGTATGCGCTGTACGGGAGGTGCGCCCCGCCTATATTAACACGTACCCGTCGGCCTCAACAGGCAAGACGTTTCCAGCTATTCGCACAACCTTAACTCAAAAGCTGGTGCTTGGAAAATGATAAATGTGCCTATGATTCCGAACGCGTAAACACAACATTAAATTGATGGGTGTATTTATTATTCAAATAAATCCACTATCCATTTGTCTATATTATTCACATAAAATCCAATAAAACTTCTACATTTTTTTTTTGAGCAAAAGAGGGTTTCCCCTCCGATTTCCATTAAAGAAACCAGCAAGCAAACACCCGATATGTTTTTAACCCTCACAATTTATGCTAGCCCTATAAAACTTCTACATGATAATGTTATATCATTAGCCGGTTGACATTTCCCTTCTGTGCAACAAGTTGTTCCAATCTATATAATATATATCGTACAATGAAAGAGAGAACACCCAATGACATTGTATACAAAAAATGATTACTTTGTCGTAGTTTTTATATGGTATCTCCGGCACAGGAAGACACACTGGAACTGAAAGAAGATAAGAACATAAATTTGAAGCTTAAATCAGAATTTATCAAGATTCCAGGACTTCCCAAACGATGTAACAACAAATATTTCACATGATAATTCACACACAGCCAGCGCCCAGTGACATGCAACAATCAAGTGACCGAGACAAGCGCAATAACCAATAGCTTCATCACCCGCAAGAAGATCAAAATAAAAACGAAATTATGAATACCTACTTGTATTTAGTTGACAATAAAGCTGTTCCTTTCACCAAACTTGACGAAACTAGCAAAATGGTGCATCACCAACTCAACATCACCAGATAGAAGTTCATAAACAACCAAGGCTCAGAAGAACTAAGCACAGTTCATGAGGCAGTACTTAACTAACCCTACAGACTTACGACAAGAAGGCATGAGTCATCAGCCCATGGACAAGTGGTTAACATTCGTGTCTCCTGCCGCTCCTACTCCCATTGAAGCAGGAAACATGATGCTGACATCCTTCGCCAGCAGTCTGGGGATGCCACCAACTCTTCTTTCACATACTGAAAAGTCACTCATTAGCAGGGAAAACTGATGTCAGACTGAGAAAATGGAAAAAGAAGTGACGGAGGGAGACCAAGAAGATGCCAAGAGGATGAACTCAGACCTCAAAGTCTTGAGTCTGACTGTGAATAAGTGATAAGTTTTGTACATATATGATACAAAAACACTATCGGTATGTCATTGTAAGGCCATGAGTCATGGGATGTGATGTGAACCCATCTAATAGTAAATTTAATCAATGTTTGTGTGTTATGCATTATAACAAAAACTAGCTCAAAATAACACAAACACCAGATTAAAAAAATGTTACCAACAGGTATGGCCGAAAACCAGTAGTAACCGGCTGGTTAGGAATGTTTTTTACTCACACACACTAAGTCAGTAGTCTATCAGAAGAATGAACATTCCAACACCACAAGATATGAAAGATGTGAAAATAACAGAAGACGCGCGAGATTGGACAACTGAGAAACAGAAAATGCCATTAAAAATACATGAGCCTCTTTGGATAATGACGGGAAACAGACCAGATTGAACAATTGAAAAGGTCAACGTCAGAATAAAATATGAACGCTGAAAGGATTACAGTTAGACTTGCAGCAGGTCTCTTCAACAGAAGATAAAGAAGACCTAATTACTACATAAAAGTTTATTCGTATTACAGATGTATGATCAATAGCAAGATTTCTAGAGATTAGCACTATATCATAGAAACAAATTGAATGAACAATATTACCAGCTTTATGCTTCGAAACGGGCCAAACAGCCCACTAAATTGCTTATTTGAAGTATCAGACCATCGGAGTTTAAACTTAATTTTAGGTTGTATATTTTGCAAATTTACATCTGTCATATGCAGCCCATCCTCAAAAGATATGTAATATTGCTACATACAAATGGACGCAACCACTGTATAATGTATGTATAGAAAGAAAGCAATAAGCTTTGTATGTATTTTAACGATTTTGCCAGATTCTGTAATGGTTTTATGTACAAGGTCATAGAATAAATTACTTAAAACTACTTTCTCTCTCCATAGATGACAATATTTAAGTGCCACGATAAAGTAAAGTTAATCAGTTAACAAACACTTATTTGCCAAAATAGAGGTATTCCAGCAACCAAGTGCAAACAATATTTGGTGATTTCCATGATAGTGTTTCCGGGAAATGTAGAATGAAATACCTGCAGTGTAGAAACTTCTGTAGGGATAATATTCGGTGGTCGTGAAATTATCTTTGCCAAGATTCCTGAACTGCATTGTCTCAAGTTGGATGATGCAGACACCAATATCTAGCCTTACATAAATTTCATGATCATCTTCATCATACCCCAACATCAGATTATCCCTTCCTCCCATAGGCCCCAAACCAAGGATCGTGTTCATCTGAAAGGTCTTCTGCAGCATCCATCCGGCAACACCATCAGAACCAACCTTCCTCTCCCACATTTGGAATTTTTGGTATTCCAAAATAGCAAGGCAACACTGTCATCACCTGCCCGCAAGATCTTAAAGCTGTTCGGGCGCCAATAATACCTCAAATCCGGCATCTCGATATTAGCAAGGCTGTGCCTATCTAAATCAAATCTGAGTATGCCATCCTCATGGTCATCAAACACCCAATAAACAGAATCCTCATCGGAGGCCGGAACATGGGGCGAGCTCATCTCAACAGCAGCCATTCGTAATATGTATGACTTGAATCGTGACTCTCGCAAAAGAAAAAAACAAGAAAAACGGTTTTTTTTCGTTTCCAGGAGGCCGTGACTCGCGAAAGCACAACCTTGACTCTCGTGAAAGCAAAACCATGACTCCCGTGAAAGAAAAAAAAACAGAAAACGTATTTTTTTCGTTTCCGAGAGGCGCGGACGTGACTCTCGATAAAGCACAGCCGTGCCTCTCGTGGAAATAAAACCATGACTCTCGCGAAAGGAAAAAATACAGAAAACGCATTTTTTTTCGTTTTCAAGAGGCACGGCTGTGACTCTCGCGAAAGCAAAACCGTGCCTCTCGCGGAAGCAAAACTGTGACTCTCACGAAAGGAAAAAAACAGAAAACACGTTGTTTTTCCGTTTTCAAGAGGCACGGTCGTGACTCTCACGAAAGCAAAATCGTGCCTCTCGCGGAAGCAAAACCATTACTCTCGCCAAAGGAAAAAAATGCATTTTTTCACAAAAAGAAAAATCAAACATTTTTTTATCGAAAAGCTAAAGAATACCGGTGAAAAACCAAAACATCAAAAAAAGAGTTAAAAAAGCCGAAAACGCGTGCGGAAAAATAAAAAAACACGAAGAGAGCGCCCAGAGCGCGACACGTGACGAATGGCTGAGAGCGCGTCAAGTAACGTTGATCGTCTCGAGACTCCCGAAGGAGCGCTCGTTAACTAGTTGCTCTCCTGTTTTTGGGGTCACTTCTAAAAAACTATTTTAGAATTCTTTTTTTTCTTCTTTTGAGCCAATAACTTTGTAAAAAAGAAACATAGACGGGTCATGTCATGCCGGCCCGCAGACCTCACCTCGACGGACGAGCATGACACATGGCATGCCATGTGCCAGACACGGCCCGTTTTGTCGTGTGTCGGGCTAGGCCGGCTTGCGGGGCCATCTCGTGAGGCCCACCTCGCTAAGTCAGCCTCGTGAGGCCCAAATATATGACAAGTGGGTCTTTGTATTCAGTTTTCAGAATTTGCAATGTTGAGCGATGGTGTACACACATAGAAGTCTTGACCTAAATTCCTGTGTAGTCAAACTACTATACACAGACAAAATGTGGCTTCGCCACTGCACTATACGTGCGTTTATTAGGAGAGCGCTATGGGCCAAGGCCTGTGCCACCGGGATCATCGTCCCGCTCCGTGCTCACTACCATGCCTTCATCTGCACATGGCTCGGTGAGAAAAATCACATTATGTAAGATTTTCAATTAATGAAAAGATACGTAAAACCTTTGCGTATTCATGAAAAAAAAGCTGCTGAGATGGTCTAAATAATGGATCTCGGTTTTTCCTTTCGGATTGCGCATAGTCGGGCCAGCCGCAGGCAGGCCTGGCCCGGCTTTGGTCTTCTGCCGTCCATCGTGATGGTAATAAGTTACCCTTCAATTTTCTGTACGTATTTCAATTTTTGCCCCATCGGCAAAGCAAAACAGGGTGCAGTGTTCGCTTTTCAGGTGGGCTCGGTCGGAGCCGTCGGAGGAGATCGCCGCCATGGAGACACTGGCGAGCGTCATGCGGCGGGACAACCGCCGCTTCAAGCCCCCGCCCTCCTCCTCCGCCGCCGCCGCCTCCGCCGGCAAGGCACCCCTCGTCATGGCCTTCCTCGCCTGCCTCGCCTGGGTGTACGTCGCCGGCCGGTACGCTCGCGCCCTCCCCCTCCCCGTCCTCCCCAGATCTCCCCTCCGCCCACCAGCTCTGATCCCCCCTCGATTCGCCCGCAGGCTATGGCAGGACGCGCAGACCCGGGCGGTCCTCTCCGGCCTCCTGCAGAAGAGCACCAGCAATGTGCGGATCTCTCCTCCCCCCCTCCTCTCCCCGCCCACCTCTCGTTTTTATCTTCTCGATTTTCCCCCTGACGGCCGCGCTTAATCGCAGCTCCCCAAGGAGATCTCGGTGGACGACAAGCTGAGGGACCTCGGATGCACGTAATTTCTCGGTTCTCTACTGAGATTTTCTGGTTTCTGGTATGGCTTCGTCCGGTTTGTTGATTCGAAATGGGTTGTTTGGTGGCAGTGGGATTGGGAGGAAGATCGCCGAGGCGGAGATGGACATTGCCAAGGCGAAGAGCGAGGGCTACTTGTGGGGGAACGGGACTGGTGGTACTGGTACTGAGGGTTCCGGCAGGAAGAAGTTCCTTGCGGTCATTGGAGTTTACACTGGCTTTGGCTCCCGGCTCAAGAGGAACACCTTCCGTGGCTCCTGGATGCCCAGAGGTTTGCTCTTCTTGTTCATTTTGTACTACTCTTCTCACTGACAAAATAAACCCACCCCTGATGGCGCTGACCAGTTGAACACAGAACACTGACTAGCTGAAGAGAATAACTGTCATTTGACACAGCAGGTTGATAGTAGTGGTAAATGACCCAGCTTATATTTTTCGTGACGTAACCAAAATTGATGAACATAAACTAAACTAGGTCTCTAATTTAGTTTTTGGCTTTCTAATTATAATTGCTGAACATAAACCAGGACCCCATTCACTCATAGGATAGCAGTGACCAGTTGATCATAACACACTGACTAGTTGAAGAGAACAACTGTGATTGGAACTGCACTGCTTTGGGACTGTAGGTTGATGGTAGTTACCAAATGACCAAACTTACATTTTTTGTAACGTAACTACAGTCGATTAAACTAAGGCTGCCTAATTTTGGCTTTCTAATTCTAATTGCTGAACATAAACCAGGATCCCCTTCACTCATAGAATAACTCTGTTCTTCTACCTCACTGTAAATTTCAGGTGATGCTTTAAAGACGCTTGAGGAAAAGGGTGTGGTTATTCGTTTTGTTATTGGCCGAAGGTTTTGTTCTTCGACTATACCTTTCAGTTGTGCTAAGATATTAGTTAGAATCCATCCATGTCCTCTGGCTGAATTTACCTTTTGGACACTGCAGTCCTAATCGAGGTGATAGCTTGGACCGTAATATTAATGAAGAGAACAGAAAGACAAACGATTTCTTGATTCTGGTAAGGCTTGGTTAATAACTTAATATCTAATATAATGTCTCTTCTCAATTTACCTTCAGAACTTCACTATTTGTGGTACGACGTGCATAGGAATTTTACCTTGATAGCATGAAAGACTGCATTGCATCCTCGAGAATCATTTGCATTTCATTCATTGATGATCCTGCAGTAACAATGAAATTCATATAGCTTGAGAGGATCACTAAAGCGTTTTTTTTTTGCGATTTTCGTTTGTCAAACCTTGGAATTAATGCACCTTGTTCTAAGCCAATCAATGACCATTCAGGAAAGTCACGAGGAGGCTGCAGAGGAATTACCTAAAAAAGTTAAGTTTTTCTTCAGTGCAGCAATAGAAGCTTGGGATGCAGAGTTCTACGTCAAGATTGACGATAACATTAATCTTGACTTGGGTAATTTTAAATTTCAGTTTTTGTCTGTAAAACTGTTTTTCCCTATTTCTGATCAATTGATCCCAGCTTCTCTTTCCCCTGACTCCTTGCTATTGTCCATTAGCTGGGTTAATTGAGATGCTTAACATCCGTCGAGGTAGCCCTGGGTTGTACATGGGCTGCATGAAATCAGGAGCTGTCGTTAGTGAAGAGTATGTGCTTTCCTACCTATTATCATCATCATCATTTTGTATTCAGACCATCTATTTAACTCCAATTAGACCATCCATTCATGAGTGGAAGCAGCTTCTACTTTTGGGGTTTAATTCTGGATTGATCCTTCCATGCTGACACCCTTCCTAATCAAGGGACATCTAGTAACCATAGTTCATAGGTGCTCCTATTACATGACTTGAAAATAAAGTGTGCAGTACATTCATAATTGCACCGCCTTCATGCTTACATCTGAGCGATATTGTAGTTTGAATGTAGCGTTCTTTTGTGCTTTGGTTAATCAATCAGTCAGAAAGTATTGATGTCAATTTCAATTTCAGGGAGCAACAATGGTATGAACCTGAATGGTGGAAATTTGGAGATTCAAGGACGTAAGTAGCCTGGCATGTTCATATGTGTCTAATCAGCTCTTTTTTGTGCAGTTTATGCCTGGTTCTTGCCATTTGGAAGTTAGCCTACCTGCGTCTTAGTAGCATAATGTTAGATGATATTAATAACTCTGTGCCTAAATTCAGAAACTTGGAGTGTGAATGTTGATCAGAAAAATCTGACCTCATTTTATCCCTGAGGATCTGGATGATTGAGTGTAATGCGCATACAGACCTAAAGCATTTCAACTGGCTGAAATAATGTCTAGATGAAATAATGCTATTTTTTTTACTGTGTGCTGGGACTAGGTCTCGCTGATCTTGTGGATTCTATTCTGCCACATATTTAAACTGAATAGACCTGTAACGGACATTAAGTTGCAGTTCATTTTGCGTCATGTGCTTGTAAGTTGTAATTGCCGAGATTCAATTATATGCATGTTATTTTTAGTAATTGGACATGCTTAGCCTTTAAATTCCTTTCTGCCTGATGCATTAACCTTCTTTAGTATCTTCATTCTCTAGGTTCTTGCTTTTCATTGCTTGATTTTTAATCTCAGGTATTTTCGCCATGCTGCTGGTTCTTTATTTATCCTCTCAAACAATTTGGCTCGCTACATCAACATAAACAGGTAATTGGTGTGTATTTTATTTATATTTAATCCTACGCTGAACCATTTTTATCAACACCAACCATGTTGCTCTTTTAGAATTTTTAGTTCATTTGATTGAACTAGATAGGGTCAGAGGCTACCTTATGGGCCATCAATTTGCATCCATAGCTCAGAGCATTGGCAGTGTGTGTCGTCTCCTGAGATTTTGAGTTTGCTCAATGTTATATACATTAGCAGGATCAGCAGTTTGAATGTTGCAGCTAGGTCAAGTCTTTCTTGGTCGATCAAAAGCTCATTTGGTTTTCTTGGTTGATCAGAAGCTCACTTGGTTTTCTTGGTTACTTTATTCTCACATATGTAATTTCCTTAGGACATGCCCATGTGCTATCACGTGTTAATCCATCATCTTGATATATTTAGCTTTTAACGAAATAATCATTTATCTCACTGACTATAGGCATTTGAGAAGAACTCATTCGTTGACATGCTATTACTGGCTAACTGACACATATAAAACAATTTCTTTTAAGATACTATAATTATGTTTGGCATTCCATTCTTAACAGTTGTGCGATAGATGCTACTAGCAATTGCTACGTGTTTAAAGACCAAAACCTATCATTTTTGGGTCTTTGTACTTCCAACAAACCAGGGTTCCTACTTCCAAGCTTCGATTCGGTTAACTCTTTTATTGTTGTCAATATGCAGTGCATCGCTGCAGAGCTATGCGCATGATGACATATCAGTTGGTTCATGGATGATGGGGCTTAATGCCACCTACGTTGATGACGACCGTCTTTGTTGCCTCAGTGCAGTACAAGGTAGACGTTCATTGCTAAAATGTTTTCCTTGGGAAATTACGACATGTTTGTTTGTTTGCTTGTCACTAACGCTCTATCTGTGTTATCGTCTTCCAGAGAAAGTATGTTCGTTTGGATGAGCGGAAGGATCAGCCGCCGCCCCACTTCTGATGGCGGCGTCCTGATGAAGAGGTGATTTTGTACATTAGTCATTTTGTACACACCTATAGCAGGCAGCCTATGTGGATGATTGAATGAATGAAAGAAATATATGAAGAAACTAGTTTGAGATAAACATTCTTTTGCGGCTTTATGCTATCAGCATACTTCATTCACAGTTGACACAAAGTGTAGAAGAACAACCTGACCCGACTATAAGCATTTCTGTTTTCATGGACACCGCCATAGTTCATTGACTTCTTCAGGTCAAGCCTCCATCTTCTTTGTTGCCATGGACGAATTCCCTGAATTCCATGCAAACCACTCCCTCCGTTTCTGAATACAAGTCTTTCTAGGGATTTCAATATGAATGTATATAGAGATATCTTAGAGTGTAGTCCGTAGTGGAGTCTTTGAAAAGACTTATATTTAGGAACAGAGGAAGTAGTGAACAAAATGCCCATCTCTTTTTTGTGGACATTGGAAGTCTTGCATGGAAATTGGATTCACAGGGTTTGTGGTTCACCATATATCTCATCGACATAAATCCGCTTGGTCATCTCTGATCTGAATCCTCCGTTTGTCCGAGAATATTGGTACGTGGGCATCCATGGAGTGCGGACGACAGGCTACTTGGAGGAGGCCAGCCAAAACCAGAAGGAAGAATATTACCTCAATTGATACTTCTAGGCTGTTTGGTTGGCGGCCTTACCTTGCCACGCCAAAGGTGCGGCACGCCACAGCTCCGTAGGCAGCTGTTCGGTTGCTGATGAAGGTTTGGCTCGCCACACATGCAAAGAGCTTTTTCCAGCAAAATTTCTCGCCACAAGTGTGGCGCTGATTTTGTCCGCCACAATCCTTGGCGTCAAGTGTGGCCAAATAAGTGTGGCATTTTGAGTAACCAACCAAACAGCCCCTTCAATTGACTGGCCGCACGGAATATGTGGTTGGCAATCTTCAAAATCCAACATCCTGACACTCAGACCTTGCGCAGGTAAAATATCCAAGCACGTGCTCATGCCATCCTTGAAATACTGTACTACTAGAATTTATCGATGCACAGTCATGCACATGCACATCAGTCCCTGTCACTCTTATCTCCAGAGTCGATCACGATAGTACAGTTCAGATCGCGATCGCGCAACCCGATTCCAATCATCTTTACACTACTTGTTTGTGTAATTAAAATATATATCAAACAAGCAACATTACAACATACACAATTCGTATTCTGAATAATAATGCATGCTAAAACAATATGGTCTCTACACCAAGTACGGAGATTTGGGAGAAACAGTCTGTTGTCACCTGGTCATATAAAATTCTCTCTTTCGCACAAAAACTTTTTTTTGGGAAGACAAAAGGAGTAGTGAAATCCTCTACCGTGACATATTTTTCATAGAAGATGGGCAATGTGCATATGGAGGTTACAGTGGAGATATAAGCTCAATGCAGTTGCAAAGAATCTACCAGGACTACAACCTTACTTGAACAGGACTTGTTTTATAGGATTGTACAGCCAAATCTACCCGGACTACACGCCTCTCATAAGGCCGGGTCTAGCTCTAAAGTGTGAAGGAGGCTTTAAATATCACGCCTAAGCTTGATACCTTATACTCTAGAAACCTCTCAAAATCATTTGTTAAATTCATAAATTATAACAATCTCTACAACTGTAGATATTTGACTTAAAAAAGTCGTGTATATTTTAAGAACTTTGTAGATAAATCACACATATAAGTGCATAACCTATGAGGGCAACTTGATTATTTTGGCTTTCTTAGATATAAATTTGGCAACGGAAGATTTTTTTTTTTTTTTTGAGAATGAGGCAACGGAAGATTTTCTTCTATATGACAAACTAAATTAAGAAGATGAAACAATGTTAACTCAATTAAACCTTAATATATATTGCCTCCATTCCTAAAAATACTTATATTTAGGAATGAAGGGAGTATGTTCTAGATTGCAATGTTATTTTTGTTGGTTAAACTTGAAAATACCATTTCAAATACAGTTTGTCTAATTCACATCTAGATGTTTTTTAAGGATGTCACATCTAACCTCCCACAAATATATAATGGAGCAACAAGAAGCAAAAAAAACTAGGACAAAAAATGGACCACAAACAGAGTGAAAATCAGCTTAGATGTGACATAACTATGTCACATCTAGATGTGTCCTAGACAGACCCTTTAAAATAGTATGTTGAAGGGTGTATGAACACAAAATGACATGTATTTCTAACAAAGTAAGTTATCACAAAATAAAAGTATTTAGTATAAAATCGTGAGAAGGGATGACCCGTCATCGCACAACTAGAGCCCACCGTCTCTTCCATTTTAATCATTTGCTCTATGGGTCTGTTAGATGGCCCACCACGGTGTTGTGTCTGTGTCACGTTAAATTACTTCACTGAGACTTATACGCCTTCTTATGTGCCATGATGCAAATGCAGAGACGAGAGTCTTGACACATGTTTAACCATCGTGCTGATTAAAAAGTGGGGATAAAGGCGAAACAGAGGGATGACGACATAGATGCTAGGGTCTTGTCGGAGGAATCACTATAACCTTGTGAGATGAATGACGACGTAGAAGTAGTGTATACAACCTAACACGCTTAAATGCGTTTGGTTTGATAATTTATTATACGAAAAATATTGATACAACAAAATGAAAATAAAACCAATAACAAAGTTGTGTCAAACTTTGAAGTTAGAAAAAGAAAAATTGCGGCGATAAAGATCGGTCTGGCTTCATAGTGGTGCCCTAATGATGTTGCAATATAGACGCACATATTCGGATTTTTTTCCTGCGTGATGAAATAACTTTCTTTACCCTATTCATTCTCTAGGTTCTTGCTTTTGATTTTCATTACTTGATTTTTAATCCTTGAGTACTTTTGCCATGCTTCTGGTTCTTTATTTATCCTCTCAAAACAATTTGGCTCGCTACGTTAACATCAGCAGGTAATTGGTGTGTATTTTGCGCATATTTATGTCATACACTGAACCATCTTTTATCAACACAAGCCAAGTTGCGCTTTTGGATTTTTTAGTTCATTTGAATGAACTAGCTAGATAGGGTCACAAGGTGGAGGTGCCCTATGGGCCATCAATTTGCATCCCTAGCTCAGAGCAATGGCAATGTGTGTCATATCCCGAGATTTTGAGTTTGCTCAATGCTATATACATTAGTAGGATTAGCAATTTGAATGTTGCAATTAGGTCAAGTCTTTCTTGGTCGATCAAAGGATCAGTCAGTTTTCTTGGTTGATTAGAATCTCAATTGGTTTTCTTGCTTGACTTTATTCTCACATATGTAATTTCCTTAGGACATGCCCATGTGTTATCACATGCTAAATCATCATTTCATATATTTATCTTCTAACGAAATATTTAGGCCAACTCCACCGCGCGACCCCAAACGGATGTCCGGATTGGCCGGATTTTGTCCCTTTGGGGCGCCGATGGGTTCGCCCGTGTCCGGCTTTGTCAGATGGGGCGTGCGTGCACCCACCGCGCGGCCGCACTCCAAATCGTATCCGGGGTGGACGTGAATAAGAAAAATATAAAAACTGGAATGAAATAACTAAAAAAGTAAATAAACGCATTTAAAAAAAACATAAAACATATATAGGGGTCGGCCACAAAACGGCCCAGTTTCATAAGTAACATATAAAAACAAAATAAAAAAACTCCTCCCGCGCGCTCCTGCCGCGCCCGTCGGTGCCGTGGCCGTCGCCGTCTTCACTGGCCGCCGGTGTCGTCATCGTCGCTGACGAGGTCGACGTAGGCCGGCGGCGTCCACAAATGGGTCGGCGGTGCGTGGTAGACGGGGGCTGGCTGGACGGCCGGAGGTGCCTGCACCACCTCCTCCCGGGGCGACGCCTCCCGCTCCAATGACCGCGGCGGAGTGGGGCACCAGTTCACGCCCACGCCGGCGGCCATCTCCGGAGCAGTGCAGGACCAGCCCCACCCCTGGCCCAGCAGCTGCTGGAACGCGGCCGGCAACGCCTCCTTCGTCGGCTCCTCCGTGATGGCCGCCATCTCCGGGAAGGCGACGTCCCCGGCGGCGGAGAGGGCCATGGTCTCCTCCAGGCCGTGCCACTGCCGCTCGTCGTGCGTGTTCATGGAGTCGTCCATGACACGCTGCAGGAGACGGGCCTCGTCCTCCGCTGTCATGCGAGGAGGGGGAGGTGGCGACGGTGACGGTGAAGGCGACGGCGTGGGCGTCAGGCCGCGCACCCGGGTACGCCCCCGCTCCTGTCGTGGCCGCCGCGGCCCCGTCGAGGTGCCGGCGAAGAAGGACACGCGTCTGGTGTCGTGCTCGTCACGAAACCAGGTGTCCCAGAGCCCGGAGTCGGGGGCGTACCTGGGGTCGTATAAGAGGTTGTCGGGGAGGAGGCGGCGGCGGCGCTCGATCTCCTGGTCGCGCGCACGGCCGCTCGTCGGGACCAGCGGAATCGGGACCCGGTCGGCGGACAGATGCCAGTTACTGGGGAGATGGATGTTGCTCCAAGGGAGCGGCGTCCTCGTCTCCCAATAACGGCGGCAGACCGACGATCGGACGTAATGCCGGTCGCGCTCGCCGGCGGACGTGGGCGCGATGGAGAAGGCGGGCGACGCGGGGGCCCGGTGTGGTGGCGATGGCGAGCCGCGGCGGTGTCCCGACGAGGAACTAGCCTCGCGGTCGTGCTTGCCTTTGCGGCCCATGGCAGCGAGCGGCCGGCCGGCGAGGTGTTGGCTAGGGTTTGGGACTGGGGCTGTCGGGTTTCGAGGAGGCAGCGGGATGGCGTGGGGCAGTGTGGGCGACGACCCGTCCACGCTTCCCACTTAAAGAAGGACGGCGACCCTTCGACGTGCGGATGACAGGTAGGGCCGTCCGCTCGTGTGCATTTATGTGGGCGGGTGGGAGGTAGGTGGCCGCCTGCCACGCGACCCCGACGCGGACGAGGCGCGCGTCCGTTTGGTGTCCGTCGCGACCCAAACACGACACAAATTTATGCTCGAAATGGATCGGGCCGGACACAAAACGGACAAGATGGGTCCGGGCCGCCGCGCGCTGAGCCGCCTCCTTTGTCCTTTTTACCCCAAACGGACGGGGCCAGACAGGATAGGGTCCTGCGATGGAGTTGGCCTTATCTATCACATTGACTATAGGGCACTTGATAAGAACTCATTCGTTGACATGCTATTACTGACTAATTGACGCATACTACCCCGTCCGGATTTTTAGGTCCCCTCGACACCCCACGCCCGTACCATACTCCCTCCGTTTCTTTTTAGTCTCCATATAAAATTTAGTTAAAATCAAACTTTGTAATGTTTGACTAACTTTGTAGAAAAAAAAATTAACATCTACAGTACTAAATCTATATGATATAAAAATTTATTCATAATGTATATAACAATATGATTTCATATTGTGAATCTTGATATATTTTTCTATAAACTTAGTCAAAGTTAGCAAAATTTGACTTTGACCAAATCTTATATGCAAACTGAAAAGAAATGGATGGAGTATTTAGGCCTTTTTCACTGTTCTGACCTTATGAGGAAACTTTAGCACAAAATGAACTCCACACAAAACAATTTCACGATCTGACCCTTTTCAGAAACGCCAAAGGCCATGGCATTGCTGCATTATATAAAAACGCCGAACTAGCTAGCGTTGCTGGCCTGGTCGGGACGCTACATGGCAGGATTGAAACGCCAAAGTTTGTTGCGTTGTTGGAAACGCCAAGGGGGTGGGCGTTGCTGCCCAAGCATGCAACGCCAAGGATGGTTGGCGTTTCAACTAGCTTTTCACATTTTTCATTTATTTATGAAGTGAAGCAACGCTAGCTAGTTCGATGTTTTCAAATAAAAAAAAACACCATGACTTGTGGCGTTATCAAAAGGGTTAGATCGTGATATGGTTTTGTGTGAAGTTTATTTTATGCTAAAGTTTTCTAAAAAGGTCAAAATAGTGAAAAGAGCGGAGTATTTACAAGGCCGCTGCAAAAAGTAAAATGCTGCGATGCAAGGGAGAGAGAGCGAGTAATCAGGGCATGCATGCAAAGGACAGAGAGAGAGAGAGAGAGTATTACTTCTGGGCTGCATGATGCGTGCGAAAGAATCCCATGGCATGCAGTAACCACGCGGCCAATCCGCCTTGGTCCATGCGTTTTGGTCCGTGGGACTTAAAAACCCGGACAATACGCATGACGACATATCAGTTGGTTCATGCATGATGGGGCTTAATGCCACTTATATTGATGATGACCATGTTTGTTGCCTCTGTTAGGCCAACTTCACCGCGTGGCTCCATTTTGTCCGGATGCGTCCGTTTGAAATAAAATAAACGAATAACGTGGCCCAACGCGCGGCCTCAAATGGACAAATGTTCCGATTTCGTCTGTTTTCGATCCATCCCCGGCCCAAATTTATGCTTAGTTTGGGGTGAAACGGACGCGCGCGGACGGCCTGAACGCACACCCTTGTCCCCTCGTGACCCGCATGTCGGGGACACTAGCAGTCCCTCCGCTCCCAATGCTTCCACCCTCTCTCCCGCCCCGCCCCGCCGCCGGCGCCGCCGCTATTCTTCGGCCGCCTCCTCACCGCGCAGCCCCCGGCCGTCCCCACCAAACCACGTCTCGACATGGCCGCCACCACGCCCGCGCTTTCGCCGTAGTTTTGGCCGTAGATCGGAGGAGGTTTGGCCGTCGCCGTCTTTGCCGGTGGCAGAGGGGACATGACCTCCGGGGACGTACCATGGCGGCCTCGGCAGCTTCAGACGAGAGCTCCAGAGCGCTCCAGAGCGGCCAGTAGCCGGCCGGCAAGCACCCCTGCTGCGTCGAGGTGATCATCGCGGCCTCTTCGCCACCACGACCGCAAGGTGTTCGACATTTTGCCCACAAAGGTATGGACTATGGAGACGAGTTTTTCTTCCATCACTTCCTTTGTTCATCGGGCGATTCGTCGTCTGATGATGAAGATCTTGTGGTGGCTGCACTGGTCGTTCATGACCACATTCAACGGTAGCTTCCTCGGTACAGGGGGTCAGTCCCTGGCCGTGCTCCCAACCTGAACCACAACAGGGAGAGAGGCCACGCCCTGCTCTATGTCGATTACTTTGCGAACACCCCGCTTTTCAAGCCGGATAAATTTCGTTGCCGTTTTCGTATGACAAGGCATGTGTTCAATTGTATCCGAGAGGGAGTGGTTGCTCATGACCCATACTTCGAGTGCAAGACGGATGCCCTTGGCAAGCTTGGATTCTCCTCTTACCAGAAATGCACCGCGGCCATCCGCATGCTTGCATATGGTATTCCAGGCGATCTGGTGGATGAGTATGTGCGTATGAGTGAGACAACATGTCTAATGTCAATGTACAAGTTTTGCCAGGCTGTGATTGAGGTGTTTGGCCCAGAGTACTTGAGGCAGCCAACTGCCGCTGATACAGAGAGATTGTTGACGACCAACGCAGCTAGAGGCTTTCCAGGCATGCTTGGCAGCATAGATTGTATGCACTGGGAGTGGAAAACTGTCCATTTGCTTGGCAGGGCCAGTACAAGGGGCATGTCAATGGGTGCACTGTCATATTAGAAGCAGTGGCATCACAAGATCTTTGGATATAACATTCTTTCTTCGGCATGGCAGGTTCTTACAATGATATCAACGTGCTAGAGAAAGAGATTTTCCCAAATGGAAGAGAGTGCTAGAAAGGATGTGAAACGTGCTTTTGGTGTGCTTCAATCCCGGTGAGGTATCGTTCGAAACCCTGCACTGTCATGGGATGAAAGGAAGCTTTGGGAGGTGATGACTGCTTGTGTGATCATGCACAACATGATCGCCGAGGACGAGCGTGATGAGAGTATCTTCGACCAAGGATTTGATTATCAAGGTCAAAATATTGAGCCCCTGCACCAAGACCCGGCCACATTTTAACAGTTTGTCCAATTCCACCGTGAGATGTGTGATTGGCACACTCATTTGAATCTTCAAAATGATTTGGCTGAGCACGTGTGGGATCACATTGGCAACCAATATGTATTGGTTCATTTTATGTTCAGTCAAGACAATTTCGATTTGGTTGTAAAACTATTTTATTAAAGACAATTTCAATTGGGTTGTAAAACTATTTTAATTTTCAGACAAATATTTGGGTTGTAAACTAGTTTTGATGAAAATATGGGCATTTTTGGCCCTGACGGACAGGATGGGGCAAACGGATACGGCCGCGCGCTGGGCGCACGGCCACCGTATTTCAGGATACACCCGGATACGACCCCATTGTCCAGTCCATCTTTGATCTGAATACTCCATCTGCCTAGACGATTGGGACGTGGGCATCGATGGAATCAGCCTACCTGGAATGCCAACCAAAATGAACAGGAAGAGTATTACCCCTGGCCAACTGACGCTTGATTTTGCTTTCATTTACAGCGACTTACACTTGAGTTGACTGACCACATGGGTGATTGGCAATCTTGAAAATCGACTACACTGACACTTGGCTGTGCGTAGGATAAAACTATCCAAGCACGTGCTCTTGCCATCCTTGGAAATAGTGTAGAATTTCTCGATGCCCCATCAGTAGTCCGTGCCATCCGTATCTCCAGAGCCGATCACGATCGGTACTGTTCGGATCACAGCAGGATCGCAATCGGGCTACCCGATTCCAATCATCTTTGCTTCTGCCACCGGTGCGGACAGATACGGCAGGATCGTGCCACCCAAGAATGGAGTTCCACTTCCACAACAATCTTCAGAACTAGACCAGTCACAATTTGTTTAGCTATTGAATCCCATTTTCCATTCATTTTAGCGAGTAAAGATAAGTGTTTCTGGTCGGCGCCTATGGGCAGTACGAAATTTTGAAAAGGAAAAAACTATAACTAAAATGTAACATGGCAAACGCCTTGAGGCCATGGACGAGACGCCGAAAACTTGATGCGAAATAGTGAACACATTTTCTTTCACACGTAATCCCTCTTGAATCATGGCTCCACGGAATTTGTGGTTCACTATATGTCTTCGTGTTGGTGCACATGTACAGAGTTGACCCTTTTATGAAACTTTAGCACAAAATGTATCAGGTCTGAAAATGTTTCGATAAATGACCTTCTTCATGATGCTCGGGGCTGGGGCGTCATGCTAGATATCAATGACGACCTATGTAGAGGCATCAATCGCGACATTTAGCATGGCGCCCCAGGCCAGGGCGTGATGCCATCTAGCTTGGCGCCCCAGCTCGGGGCGTCATGAAAAATGGTCATTTTTAAAAAATATTTTTAAATACAGTTTGTTTTATGTTAAAGTTCGAAAGAAGCGTCATGTCTATTCATTTTCAATCTGGCTTGATTTTTGATTTGAACCATGTACTTGTCCCGGACGTTACTGCACGTGGGCATCGATGAACTGCAGGCCACAGGCTATCTAGAGGAGGTAGCAGTGGTGGATGCAGGAACAATTTCCTGGTGTGGCGGAGGTTGCTAGTATATGTGTGTCAGCTCAAATTTTCAATGAAGTACCATATAGACCTAACATACATGGCATGTGTTAGGTATGGCAACAGTCAAACCTTGCCATACTGCTAGCTACACCACTGGGAGGCAACCAAAAGTCCAAAACGAACAGGCAGAATATTACCCCTGGCTAAACTGAAATTTGCCTTATTTTGAGGAAGACAGTTGACCTATTTTATGGCAATTCACAGACACTTCAATCGAGTGACCACATGGAATTTGTCATTTGTGGCTGGCTACCTTCAAAGATAATTCGAAGCACGTGCTCTTGCCGTCGTTGGGAAAAAAATATTGCTACCTCCGTTTCTCAATATAAGTCTTTTTGGAGATTCTAATGAATGAAGCAAGATGAGTGAATTTACACTCTAAAATATGTCTATATACACGCGTATGTAATTTTTATTGAAATCTCTAAAAAGACTTATATTTAGGAATGGAGGAAGTAGTATAGTGTAGAATCTCTGCAGCCGATCAGGATCGGGCCGGTCGGGCACTGTTGGGATCACGGCGGGATCGCAATCGCGCAACCGACTCCCCGTCATCCTTCAGGACCGCGCCACCCGAGCACGGAGCTCCACGCAATCTCCAGGACCAAACAAGCTGCGATGCATGTGATTTTTGCGGCATTGCATGCGTCGTGGCAGCTTGTTTGGCTGTTTGTTAGAGACAGAAAAAACGTAAACGCTCCCGGGCGTTCGCGGGTGGGAACACGAGCGACGCGACCGGCCGTCGGGACCGGTCCTCGACACCGTGGCTGCTTTGCATTCGGATGCGGAGGGTGCTTGGGACCGAGGTCCATGTACGACGGTATGAGAGGCTGGCGCACGCGGGGTACAGGACACAACAATAATCCTAGACACACGGAGCAATACGGGCATCTCAGCGCTAATCAATCTCCGCCCTCTTGATTTTCATGGGGTGAGCCCAGCCTCACTCCCAATCTTCAATAAAAAAACTGCCACCTAAATACAGTCGGTTGATTCCGTAACCACAGGCCCATAGGTCCGTGCGTGTAGCATTACTGTTCTGTAACATAGTTTTTCTTTCAAAATGAAGGCCGAAACAAGAACAACTGCCTCTGCAACCATCTACTTGTATTTTATTATTCAATAATTGCAAAAGGAAAAATATTCTAAGTTCAGTACTCAAATCAAAGATTCCGTTGGTAACATGGCATTCAAATTGCGTGAGTCAGTCCCGTAGAACCAAACTCAAATTGCGTGAGTATCAAGTGGATGTCCATCTTAATGGTAAAAGCACTATATAATACTAGGGCTTTTTTGTTTCACGGGATTACAAAAACGTCGGAATAGGAGAAAAATAGGAATAGGTTAGGATTGCATGTGCAAATAAAGGGATTATGAAAACATGTGTTTCTTTGCGGAATGTCTTCTTGGTTCACCTGGATAAAAAAAATACATGAATTCCAAAATCATAGCCAAATCAAAGTTAAAACAGGTGCAAAGGCAATAAGTATTAGATTGTCATCACGCAACTTATGGTTTTTCCCTTATTGTCTATACATAGGAATGCAAAAGGGGTTTATATTATGGATTTAGAAGTTTCTTTTTTTTTTCTTTGAAACTCAATCCAGATTTCTCCATTTTTTCACTATGTGTCATTCCTTTGAATCAAATATATGAAGGGTGTCCTATTCTTACGTTTTTTCATGGGCTTTTTCTGTGAATCAAAGAGACCCTTACAGAAGTAAAACAACTCTCATTGATTGATTTATTATTGATAGTATTGATGCGGCCGCCCCCATGGAACTGGGAACGATAGATACATGGA
Organism: Triticum urartu; assembly: GCF_056163025.1. Classification (NCBI taxonomy): domain Eukaryota; kingdom Viridiplantae; phylum Streptophyta; class Magnoliopsida; order Poales; family Poaceae; genus Triticum; species Triticum urartu. The sequence continues at coordinate 111,022,017 of NC_141879.1, forward strand.
CACCAGGCAAATTACACACATAATCTGCAAATATAATCAACACTCCGTGCATGCAATTTGCGTACATATGGATCCATGGAGCGCTCATGGAGGCTTCAATAGTTCAATACAATCAAGCGCCCGAAACGGCCGCCGCCGGCGGATCGGCGGCGTCGACCTTGACCTTGAGGAAGTCGATGGTGCGTTCCCCGAGCGCGAACGCGTCCCAGAAGCCGTCGGCGAAGACCTTGGCCTGCAGCCTTTTGTACATCGCCGGCCGGTCCCCGTCGACCAGCTCGGGCGACGGCTCGAGCACCTTGTCCGGCTCCGGCTGGTAGAACACCGCCAGCGACACCCGCCCCGCCTCCTCCCCCGGCGCCATCACCCGGTGTACCGGCGCCCTGAACGCCGCGTTGCTCATGATCTCCATCTCGTCGCCGACCACGACCAGCAGCTGGTGTCGGCCGTCGCCCAGCACGGGCACGTCGACCCAGCTGCCGTCCTTCAGAACCTGGAGGCCGCCGACCTGCTCGTCGAGGAGGAGCACGGTGACCACGGAGTTGTCGGTGTGGGGCTTGAGCCCGTGCACAAGGTCCGGGCGCGGGCAGGGCGGGTAGTAGGTGAACCGCGCGTACGACGGCATCCGCTCGCCGACCTTGTCCACGAAGAACCCATCCTCGAAGCCCAGGCACCTCGCCATGGCCGTGACGACGAGCTTGGCCACCTTCTCGCCCTCGACGCTGAACTCTTTGAGGAGCTCGGCGAGGTCCGGCGGGTGGGTCGGCCAGAAGCGGAGCTGCCGCGCGTCGTCCGGCCGGATCTGGAGGTAGAGCCGGTCGCACCAGTCGAGGACCTGCTCGTCGGTGTCGACGCGGTCGACGCCGTAGCCCTCGGGCTGGAACTTGCGGCCGCCGTCGTCGGCGTCGACCACGTTGCTGTACTCCTGCTTCGCCTCCGTCGGCAGGTGGAAGAACCCCCGCACGGCGCCGAGGATCGCGTCGAGGAACGGGTCCGTCATGCCGTGGCCGGTCACCGCGAAGAGGCCCCAGGAGCCGAGCGCCGACCGGAGCTTGTCGGCCTCGCTGGGGTCGGCGCTCGCCAGGCGGCTCACGTCAACGGTGGGGATGGACAGAGCGGCACGCTCTGTGGCCGCGGCCGGGCGGCCCTGCTGCTCCTTGAGCACATAGCGGCTCGGCAGCTCCCCGTCGGCGGCCACCTCCTGCACGAGCAGGTCCTGAGCTTGATGCACCATGGTGGTAGGTAGGTAGCACACTCGTACTTCACCAATCACCACTGCGTCGTCTACTTCAACTCGAGGTTGGCCTGGAGCTTGAGCCTTGAGGTCAGTGGCATCTCCATTTATACAGGCCGGGGATGAGCTCGCTGTACTCAGACGTGACGTGATCGATCGATGTGGTACGTGTACACCAAACCGACTGGAGTGAGTTGGTGGTATCATCCTCGGTCGAGGAGGGAAGGATGCATACACATCCATCATTTCATTTCTTACGTACACAAACGGGGCTATTTTTGGAGCCGCTAGGCATGCATGATCAACGAGGCTGGCGTAGGAAAATATCGTCTCCCGTGGCCCTACCTGCACCGTCGGATGCGATTGGTTTCTTTCAGCCTCACGATTTTCTTCTCTTTACTCTCACGGCGTCGTTCGTCCATTATCTTCTTTTTGACGAAATGTACCGGCGCTACGTTTCATTTAGTAAGAAGAGGAGGAACCGGCGAAGTTATAAGAGAAGAAGACGAAAAGTGAGAATATATCACAACGGAATAGCTACATTACCGCAAAGACATCATAGGGGAGAAACGCCATAGAAGCTACAGGGATGGAAAGAATGCCGCCTGCAAAAACTAATTTTGTATATAGACACAGCCGACATGGAGGACTTAAGTTTTCATCGCTGTCTGACCAAGCAACCCTCAAAAATGGGGAGGAGTATCTAGAAGCAATGAGGTGAGGTGAACCGCAGACTCGGTAACCCAACTTTAGGTAAGAATATCAAAGCCTTTCACAAACTTGGTCGAACGATGAGAACAATGTGCACACTTTAAGAAACAACACGTGAAATGAGAGGGAATTAGTCTTCACCAGTCTTGCCACCACCACTCACAACCATGAACCTCATACTGGCGAACCGCCCTCCAAACGAAACAAGAGACAACCAATGATGGTCAGTGCCTCCAAGGAGGTTTATGACGTCAAGGACACCATCATTGGCCGATCCAAAAGCTAGGTCTGAGGCTTTCACCCGAAGAGCACCCGATAAGCGAGGCATCGAAGCTTCACCATGATGCCTGCAAGGAGGAACACACCACCCCGAAGGCTTTGTCGTCATCAACGGCGACATAGCATCACACCTCATTGCCACTACTATACCACAACGCTGCTAAGTTGGTACTAGCACTAAGCGTGAGACCTCAGATCTAGCCTCCTCGCATGATGTTCCCATCTGGCCTCATTGCCACTACTATACCACGACGCTGGTAAGTTGGTAGTACTAAGCGCGAGACCTTAGCTCTAGCCTCCTCGCATCACGTTCCCATCAGGCCATCCAAAGGCAGCCAGAAGCCACCTCTGTGCAAGAACAGGAGCAAAGGCATATTCCACGCGCATCGTCATTCAGTTGTATGTTTCCAACAAAATATTTAAAAAACATACAATACGAAAAAAAGATACCGGTTATTAGACACTGAAAAGAAACATGATGGAAAAATATCCACATACTCAGAGATAGTGTTACAAAATGGGCTCCCTAAAAAATGTGTTGCAAATGGGCAAAAGTAACCCCCTGCGATTCGGGCAGTTTCTTTATTTTTTGGATGGTTTCCAATTTTAACATCCCTTTTGGCACCTTTAATTTTGAAGGTAACTTTAAAGTTATATTTATAGAGCTTTAATGAATCCTCGATGCCTACCTTGCCTCCTCTTCCAAGGTCTTCTTTGGTTTGGAGGAATTTTGTAAACCATTCATCGCCTTTGACGAGGTCCCGGTTAGCCCTTATTAGCGGCACCAAGGACCACAGTGACATCGTTGGTGAGGGGATGCTGCGGTCAGCCGCAACATCTCTGTCGGTTGCCCAGGTGTTGTTCTGCATTGTGGCGGAAATCGACTGAATAAAAAATGGGAGCGCCTATTTGTCATGTACATGAAAGAAGTGTTTCGTCTGCCTATTCTCATCTAGACTGTCAGATCTTCATCCAACAGCCCAAAATAGATCGCGTACTATCCACCTTCTTCCTCTTTCCCGCGGCCTACCCAGGCCTAACCGCCTGCCTCCACCCCCACCCCCGACGGCGGCTGTCGCCGCTTTGCCCTTTGTCGGTGTCAAAACTGACGGATCTCGGATAGGGGGTCCCGAACTGTGCGTCTAAGGTCGATGGTAACAGGAGACAGGGGACGCAATGTTTACCCAGGTTCGGGCCCTCTCTATGGAGATAATACCCTACTACCTGCTTGATTGATCTTGATGAATATGAGTATTACAAGAGTTGATCTACCACGAGATCGTGATGGCCAAACCCTAGAAGTCTAGCCTATATGACTATGATTATGATTGTTCGGACTAAGCCCTCCAGTTTATATAGACACTGGAGGGGACTAGGGTTATACAATGTCGGTTACAGAGAAAAGAATCTTCATATTCGGACGCCGAGCTTGCCTTCCACGCCAAGGAGAGTCCCATCCAGACACGGGGGAGAGTCTTCGGTCTTGTATCTTCAGAGCCCACTAGTCTGACCCATGTCCAACAGGCCGGACGCCCGAGAACCCCTTAGTCCAGGGCTCCCTCAGTAGCCCCTGAACAAGGCTTCAATGACGAGGTGTCCGATGCGCAGATTGTCTTCGGCATTGCAAGGCGGGTTCCCCTTTCCTAATGCTCCAAGATAGTCTTCGGACGCAACGAACGTGTCCGGATCTGCAACACAAGTACCCACACACAACCGTAAAGAGTATAATATTTCACGATTCCAATCCGCTATCAACTTTTTGTAATGTGACTTCACGTCTGCCCGGTCATTATTTCGAATCGTTTTCGTCTGCCGTTCCACGTTTCGAGACGCGGTTTTCATTGGCACGTCTTGTCGAAGCAGAGATCGTGTCCCCTTATTGCGGGATTCTCATCAATACGGGCGTGGGTAATCTAATCGTGCCGTCTGCACAGCCCTTGGGGAACAGGCTAGTTTTAAGGCGAGTGGGGATGCGCTTGATATTCACTGACTTTATAAGGGGATTCCCTTCTTTCACCCACGCCTTCTCTCTTTCTCCGCCCTTCCATTCTTGAGCTCCAGCGCCCAAGTCCTCATCTTTTCCGCGTCAAGCAAGCACTCAACCATGTCCAGATCTGGAGGGCAAGGCAAGTGGATGGCCTCCTCCGTTAAGGAAAAGGACGTCTGATAACCCACAAGTATAGGGGATCGCAACCGTTTTCGAGGGTAGAGTATTCAACCCAAATTTATTGATTCAACACAAGGGGAGCCAAAGAATATTCTCAAGTATTAGCAGTTGAGTTGTCAATTCAACCACACCTGGATAACTTAGCATCTGCAGCAAAGTATTTAGTAGCAAAGTAGTATGGAAGTAACAATAACGGTAGCAAAAATAACAGTGATAGTTTTGTAGTGATTGTAACGGCAGCAACAGAAAAGTAAATAAGCGAGGAACAATATGTGAAAAGCTCGTAGGCATTGGATCAATGATGGAGAATTATGCCGGATGCGATTATTCATGCAACAGTTATAACATAGGAAGACACAGAACTAGCTCCAATTCATCAATGTAATGTAGGCATGTATTCCGAATATAGTCATACGTGCTTATGGAAAAGAACTTGCATGACATCTTTTTTCCTACCCTCCCGTGGCAGCGGGGTCCTAATGGAAACTAAGAGATATTAAGGCCTCCTTTTAATAGAGTACCGGACCAAAGCATTAACACATAGTGAATACATGAATTCCTCAAACTACGGTCATCACCGGGAGTGGTCCTGATTATTGTCACTTCGGGGTTGCCGGATCATAACACATAGTAGGCGACTATAGACTTGCAAGATAGGATCAAGAACACATATATATGCATGAAAACATAATAGGTTCAGATCTGAAATCATGGCACTCGGGCCCTAGTGACAAGCATTAAGCATAGCAAAGTCATAGCAACATCAATCTCAGAATATAGTGGATACTAGGGATCAAACCCTAACAAAACTAACTCGATTACATGATAAATCTCATCCAACCCATCACCGTCTAGCAAGCCTACGATGGAATTACTCACGCACGGCGGTGAGCATCATGAAATTGGTGATGGAGGATGGTTGATGATGACGATGACGACGGATTTCCCTCTCCGGAGCCCCAAACGGACTCCAGATCAGCCCTCCCGAGAGAGACTAGGGCTTGACGGCGGCTCCGTATCGTAAAACATGATGAATCCTTCTCTTTGATTTTTTTCTCCCCGAACACGAATATATAGAGTTGGAGTTGAGGTCAGTGGAGCTCCAGGGGGCCCACGAGGCAGGGGGCGCGCCCAGGGGGGCAGGCGCGCCTCCCACCCTCATGGACAGGGTGTGGGCCCCCTGGCCTTGATTCTTTCACCGATATTTTTTATTAATTCCAAAATAATTCTCCGTTTATTTTCAGGTCATTCCGAGAACTTTTATTTCTGCACAAAAATAACACCATGGCAATTCTGCTGAAAATAGCGTCAGTCCGGGTTAGTTCCATTCAAATCATGCAAGTTAGAGACCAAAACAAGGGCAAAAGTGTTTGGAAAAGTAGATACGACAGAACGTATCAACTCCCCCAAGCTTAAACCTTTGCTTGTCCTCAAGCAATTCAGTTGATAAACTGAAAGTGATAAAGAAAAACTTTTACAAACTCTGTTTGCTCTTGTTGTTGTAAATATGTAAAGCCATCATTCAAGTTTTCAGCAAAGATTATGAACTAACCATATTCACAATAACACTTAGGTCTCATGTTTACTCATGTCAATGGCATAATCAACTAGCGAGCAATAATAATAAATCTCGGATGACAACACTTTCTCAAAACAATCATGATATGATATAACAAGATGGTATCTCGCTAGCCCTTTCTGAGACCGCAAAACATAAATGCAGAGCACCTTTAAAGATCAAGGACTGACTAAACATTGTAATTCATGGTAAAAGAGATCCAGTCATAGTCATACTCAATATAAATTAATATTAATGGATACAAATGACAGCGGTGCTCTCCAGCTGGTGCTTTTTAATAAGAGGGTGATGACTCAACATAAAAGTAAATAGATAGGCCCTTCATAGAGGGAAGCAGGGATTTGTAGAGGTGCCAGAGCTCGATTTTAAAGCAGAGATAAATAATAGTTTGAGCGGCATACTTTCATTGTCAACATAACAGCCGAGAGATGGTGATATCTTCCATGCTACACACATTATAGGCGGTTCCCAAACAGAATGGTAAAGTTTACACTCCCCTCCACCAACAAGCATCAATCCATGGCTTGCTCGAAATAACGAGTGCCTCCAACTAACAAGAGTCCCGGGGGAGTTTTGTTTGCAGTTATTTTGATTTGATTTGCATAAAGCATGGGACTGGGCATCCCGGTGACCAGCCATTTTCTCGTGAGTAAGGAGCGGAGTCCACTCCTCTTGAGAATAACCCGCCTAGCATGGAAGATACAGACAACCCTAATTGATACATGAGCTATTCAAGCATGCAAAACATAATTTCATTTAAAGGTTTAGAGTTTGGCACATACAAATTTACTTGGAATGGCAGGAAGATACCTCATAGATAGGAAGGTATAGTGGACTCATATGGAATAACTTTGGGGTTTAAGGGATTGGATGCACAAGCAGTATTCCCGCTTAGTACAAGTGAAGGCTAGCAAAAGACTGGGAAGCGACCAACTAGAGAGCGACAACAGTCATGAACATGCACTAAAATTAATAAACATTGAGTGCAAGCATGAGTAGGATATAATCCACCATGAACATAAATATCATGAAGGCTATGTTGATTTTGTTTCAACTACATGTGTGAACATGTGCCAAGTCTAGTCACTCGAATCATTCAAAGGAGGATACCACCCTATCATACCACATCACAACCATTTTAATAGCATGTTGGCACGCAAGGTAAACCATTATAAACTCCTAGCTAATTAAGCATGACATAAGCAACTACAGTCTCTAATTGTCATTGCAAACATGTTTATTCATAATAGGCTGAATCAGGAACGATGAACTAATCATATTTACAAAAACAAGAGAGGCTGAGTTCATACCAGCTTCTCCCATCTCAATCAGTCCATCATATATCGTCATTATTGCCTTTCACTTGCACGACCGAATGATGTGAATAATAATAATAGTGCACGTGCATTGGACTAAGCTGGAATCTGCGAGCATTCAATAAACAGGAGAAGACAAGGCAATATGGGCTCTTGGTTAAATCAACAATAATGCATATAAGAGCCACTTTAACATTTTCATTATGGTCTTCTCCTCTCGACCCCCAAAGAAAATAAAAGAAATAAAACTATTTACACGGGAAAGCTCCCAACAAGCAAAAGAAGAACGAGAAATATTTTTGGGTTTTCTTTTAGTTACTACAACAACATGGAAAGTAAACTAGCTAAAAGCTACAACTAGATTTTTGTTTTTGTTTTTTTTCTTAAGATTTTTCAAACACACAAGAAGAAGGCATAAAAAAGGAAAATAAACTAGCATGGATATTACAATGAAAAAGTATGAGCACCGACAACTAGCATGAGTGTGTGAACATGAATGTAATGTCGGCGAGAAATACGTACTCCCCCAAGCTTAGGCTTTTGGCCTAAGTTGGTCTATTGCCACGGCTGGCCTGGCGGATATCCGGACTTGTAGTTGGTGTTGTACTGAGAAGAAGCCTCAGGTTGCCACTGGCTGGCCATCTCCTCCGGATTCCACTGGTAAACAGATTGGCGTGAAGGAACAAATTATGGTTCCGGATTTGGCTCTATAGCTGAGGTGGGGTTCTGGTAGGCATAAATGGCCTCCAGCGGAACAAGGTACTTGCCTGCAGATAAATCAAACAAGGAAGGAGCAGGAAAAGTAATAGTCTCAGGGTGATTTTATCAAATATCAATCTATAGTTAAGCTCCTTTTTCTTGTTCTTAACAATGAAATCATGTGCAACCATACTCTTGTAGTCTAGAAAAACAGGAGGCAACAACTTTTCTTCTTTATCATAATGTCTGATAGGTATGTTAAAGTACGCAGCAAGGCGAGAGGCGAAGATGCCTCCCAAGATGGGGCCCTTAGTACGGTTAAGATTTAACCGCCTTGCAACAATAGCACCCATACTAAATGTGTCATCACGAAACAGAGCTTGGCACAAAAGAACAATATTAGGGGCACTGAGGTTGCCACAATTTCCGCGACCAATTAAGCATCTACTAGCAAATATAGCAAAGTAAAGTACGACAGGAAAATGTATGCTAGTAATTCGTGCATCGGAAACCTTCCTAGTTTCCCCTATAGCAATTTTATCAATAAACCCCTCCACATCGTCACGATGTGGTTCCTCTACATTACCCAAAAAGGGCAATTTGCAAACCTCACAAAATTCAGAGAGGGGCATCTCCTTATACTCATCATATAAATAAAAATCCACCGAAGGTGGTGACCTCCTAGCATGGAAATGAAAATTTTGCAGAAAGATATTAGTGAGTAAGAGGTACTGTCCGCGTTGGTCGCAGAGGAAGTTGGTGAGGCCTGCATTATTAGCCAACTCATAAAAATCATCATAAATCTCGGCTGCTCTCAAGAAATCATCACATGGCCATTCACACGGCCGAACTTTCGCGATGCGAGGGGGATTATACTTGGGCCTCTCTTCTTCTTCAATTTGCTTATCCTCCGAGCTTCGGCTCGAAGAACCCCTCAAAAATCTCTTCATCATTTTCTGAAAATTTCTGAAATTTTTAGTAACTTCAAATAAAAGTGAACCAAACTCAACAAAATTGATAGCAACTACTCCCACAAGTGCCTAGAGACTATATCATGCATTAGAACTACTTGGAACCATATAAATTTGACATGCAAGCTCAAGAACATGGTCACCTAGGCAGCAAAAATTTGCAATGAATAAATCACTAGAACAAAAACTAATTGGACCATTGGAGGAATCACATACCAAGGAACAATCCCCCAAAGCAGTTTTGTGAGTGGAGCTTTGAGCAAGGAGATCGAAAATGGCAGCAAAATGAGCAAGAACTCGTGCTTGAGCTGGTTGGTGATTTTTTTGGGAGGAAGAAGGAGTGTGTGGTGGCTGGAATAAGTGGAGGGGAGCCACCATGGGCCCACGAGGCAGGGGGCGCGCCCAGGGGGTGGGCGCTGCTACCTCTTGAGCACTGTGTTGGTTTTCCCTTGCAGAGGAAAGGGTGATGCAGCAAAGTAGCATAGTTATTTCCCTCAATTTTTGAGAACCAAGGTATCAATCCAGTAGGAGGCCACGCATAAGTCCCTCGCACCTACATAAACAAATAAATCCTCGCAACCAACGCAATAAAGGGGTTGTCAATCCCTTCACGGTCACTTACGAGAGTGAGATTTGATAGATATGATAAGATAATATTTTTGGTATTTTTATGATAAAGATGCAAAGTAAAATAAAAGGCAATAAAAATAGCTAAGTGTTGGAAGATTAATATGATGGATAATAGACCCGGGGGCCATAGGTTTCACTAGTGGCTTCTCGCAAGAGCATACGTATTACGGTGGGTGAACACATTTATGTTGAGCAATTGACAGAATTGAGCATAGTTATGAGAATATCTAGGTATGATCATGTATATAGGCATCACGTCCGAGATAAGTAGACCGACTCCTGCCTGCATCTATTACTATTACTCCACACATCGACCACTATCCAGCATGCATCTAGAGTATTAAGTTCATAAGAACAGAGTAACGCTTTAAGTAAGATGACATGATGTAGAGGGATAAACTCATGAAATATGATATAAACCCCATCTTCTTATCCTCGATGGCAACAATACAATATGTGCCTTGCTGCCCCTACTGTCACTGGGAAAGGATACCGCAAGATTGAACCCAAAGCTAAGCATTTCTCCCATTGCAAGAAAGATCAATCTAGTAGGCCAAACCAAACTGATAATTTGAAGAGACTTGCAAAGATAACCAATCATACATAAAAGAATTCAGAGAAGTTTCAAATATTGTTCATAGATAAACTTGATCATAAACCCACAATTCATCGGTCTCAACAAACACACCACAAAAGAAGATTACATCGAATAGATCTCCACAAGAGAGGGGGAGAACATTGTATTGAGATCCAAAAAGAGAGAAGAAGCCATCTAGCTAATAACTATGGACCCGAAGGTCTGAGGTAAACTACTCACACATCATCGGAGAGGCTATGGTGTTGATGTAGAAGCCCTCTGTGATCGATACCCCCTCTGGCGGAGCTCCGGAAAAGGCCTCAAGATGGGATCTCACTGGTACAGAATGTTGCGGCGGTGGAATTAGGTTTTTGGATCTGTATCTGGTAGTTTGGGGGTACGTAGGTATATATAGGAGGAAGAAGTACGTCGGTGGAGCAACGTGGGACCCACGAGGGTGGAGGGCGCGCCCTGGGGTGTAGGTGCGCCCCCTACCTCGTGCCTTCCTGGTTGATGTCTTGACGTAGGGTCCAAGTCCTCTGGATCACGTTCGTTCCAAAAATCACGTCCCCGAAGGTTTCATTCCGTTTGGACTCCGCTTGATATTCTTTTTCTGTGAAACTCTGAAATAGGCAAAAAACAACAATTCTGGGTTGGGCCTCCGGTTAATAGGTTAGTCCCAAAAATAATATAAAAGTGTATAATAAAGCCCATTAATGTCCAAAACAGAATATAATATATCATGGAACAATAAAAAATTATAGATACGTTGGAGACGTATCAAGCATCCCCAAGCTTAATTCCTGCTCGTCCTCGAGTAGGTAAATGATAAAAACAGAATTTTTGATGTGGAATGCTACTTGGCATAATTTCAATGTAATTCTTCTTAATTGTGGTATGAATATTCAGATCCGAAAGATTCAAGATAAAAGTTCAATATTGACATAAAAGTAATAATACTTCAAGCATACTAACTAAGCAATTATGTCCTCTCAAAATAACATGGCCAAAGAAAGTTCATCCCTACAAAATCATATAGTTTAGTCATGCTCCATTTTCGTCACACAAGAATGCTCTCATCATGCACAACCCCGATGACAAGCCAAGCAATTGTTTCATACTTTAGTAATCTCAAACTTCTTCAACCTTCACGCAATACATGAGCGTGAGCCATGGATATAGCACTATGGGTGGAATAGAATATAATGATGGGGGTTATGTGGAGAAGACAAAAAGGATAAAGTCTCACATCAACGCGGCTAATCAATGAGCTATGGAGATGCCCATCGATTGATGTTAATGCAAGGAGTAGGGATTGCCATGCAACGGATGCACTAGAGATAAAAATGTATGAAAGCTCAACAAAAGAAACTAAGTGGGTGTGCATCCAACTTGCTTGCTCATGAAGACCTAGGGCATTTGAGGAATCCCATTGTTGGAATATACAAGCCAAGTTCTATAATGAAAAATTCCAACTAGTATATGAAAGTGACAAAACAAGAGACTCTCTATCATGAAGATTATGGTGCTACTTTGAAGCACAAGTGTGGTAAAAGAATAGTAACATTGTTCCTTCTCTCTTTTGCTCTCATTTTTTTATTTGGGCCTTCTTCTCTCTTTTTTATGGCCTTTCTCTTTTTTTTTCTCACATGGGACAATGCTCTAAAAATGATGATCATCACACTTCTATTTATTTAAAACTCAATGATTACAACTCGATACTAGAACAAAGTATGACTCTATATGAATGCCTCCGGCGGTGTACCGGGATATGCAATGAATCAAGAGTGACATGTATGAAAGAACCATGGATGGTGGCTTTGCCACAAATACTATGTCAAGTACATGATCATGCGAAGCAATATGACAATGATGAATGTGTCATGATAAACGGAATGGTGGAAAGTTGCATGGCAATATATCTCGGAATGGCTATGGAAAAGCCATAATAGGTAGGTATGGTGGCTGTTGAGGAAGATATAAGGAGGTTTATGTGTGAAAGAGCATATCATATCACGGGGTTTGGATGCACCGGCGAAGTTTGCACTAACTCTCAATGTGAGAAAGGGCAATGCACGGTACCGAAGAGGCTAGCAATGATGGAAAGGTGAGAGTGCGTATAATCCATGGACTCAACATTAGTCATAAAGAACTCACATACTTATTGCAAAAATCTACAAGTCATCAAAAACCAAGCACTACGCGCATGCTCCTAGGGGGATAGATTGGTAGGAAAATACCATCGCTCGTCCCCGACCGCCACTCATAAGGAGGACAATCAAAGAACACCTCATGTTTCTAATTTGTTACATAACGTTTACCATACGTGCATGCTACGGGACTTGCAAACTTCAACACAAGTATTTCTCAAATTCACAACTACTCAACTAGCACAACTTTAATAATACTACCTCCATATCTCAAAACAATCATCAAGCATCAAACTTCGCTTTGTATTTGATACGTCTCCAACGTATCTATAATTTATGAAGTATTCATGCTATTATATTATCCATCTTGGATGTTTAATGGGCTTTACTATGCACTTTTATATTATTTTTGGTACTAACCTATTGACCCAGAGCCCAGTGCCAGTTCCTGTTTTCCCCTTATTTCAGTGTTTCGAAGAAAAGGAATATCAAGCAGAGTCGAAACGAAATGAAACCTTCTGGAGAAGTTATTTTTGGAAGGAAAGAAACCCGGGAGACTTGGAGTGCACGTCAGGAAAGCAATGAGGGAGGCACGAGGCAGGGGGCGTGCCCACCCCCCTGGGCGCGCCCTCCACCCTCGTGGGCCCCTCGTGGCTCCCCTGACGTATTTCTTCCGCCTATATATATCCATATACCCTAAAACAATCGGGGAACAAGATAGATCGGGAGTTCTGCCGCCGCAAGCCTGTGTAGCCACCAAAAACCAATCGGGACTCTGTTCCGGCACCCTGCCGGTGGGGGGAACCCTCAGCTGTGGCCATCTTCATCATCCCGGCGCTCTCCATGATGAGGAGGGAGTAGTTCACCCTCCGGGCTGAGGGTATGTACCAATAGCTATGTGTTTGATCTCTCTCTCTCTCTCGTGTTCTTAATTTGGCACGATCTTGATGTATCACGAGCTTTGCTATTATAGTTGGATCTTATGTTGCTTCTCCCTGTAGGATCGAAAGTATGTCTAGAGGGGGGGGGTGATTAGACTACTTGACCAAATAAAAATCTAGCCTTTTCCCAATTTTAGTTCTTGGCAGATTTTAGCAACTTTCGACAAGTCAAGCAATCTTAACACAATTCAAGCAAGCATGCAAAGAGTATATGAGCAGCGGAAAGTAAAACATGCAACTTGCAAGAATGTAAAGGGAAGTGTTTGGAGGATTCAAACGCAATTGGAGACACGGATGTTTTTGTCGTGGTTCCGATAGGTGGTGCTATCGTACATCCACGTTGATGGAGACTTCAACCCACGAAGGGTAACGGTTGCGTGAGTCCACGGAGGGCTCCACCCACGAAGGGTCCACGAAGAAGCAACCTTGTCTATCCCACCATGGTCATCGCCCACGAAGGACTTGCCTCACTAGCGGTAGATCTTCACGAAGTAGGCGATCTCCTTGCCCTTACAAACTCCTTGGTTCAACTCCACAATCTTGTCGGAGGCTCCCAAGTGACACCTAGCCAATCTAGGAGACACCACTCTCTAAGAAGTAACAAATGGTGTGTTGATGATGAACTCCTTGCTCTTGTGCTTCAAATGATAGTCTCCCCAACACTCAACTCTCTCTCACATGATTTGGATTTGGTGGAAAGAAGATTTGAGTGGAAAGCAACTTGGGGAAGGCTAGAGATCAAGATTCATATGGTAGGAATGGAATATATTGGCCTCAACACAAGTGTAGGTGGTTCTCTCTCAGAAAATGTAGGTTGGAAGTGTAGGTTCGTTCTGATCGCTCTCTTTACGAATGAAGAGGAGGTGGAGGGGTATATATAGCCTCCACACAAAATCTAACCGTTACGCACAACTTGCCAAACTCGGTGGGACCGAATTGGTAAACTCGGTTGGACCGATTCAGCAAATCTAGTGACCGTTAGGATTTTCGGTGGGACCGACATGCAACTCGGTAGGACCGATATGGTTAGGGTTAGGGCATAACGTAATCTCGGTGAGACCGATTACACAAACTCGGTGAGACCGATTTTGGTAACAAGCTAACCAGAGAGTTGGTCAGGTAAACTCAATGGGACCGATTTGCTCATTTCGGTGAGACCGAAATGTTACAAAAGGGAAATAGAGAGTTTACATTGCAATCTCGGTGGGACCGAAACGTTACGAAGGGAAACAGAGAGATTACAATCCCATCTCGGTGAGACCGAGATCCCTATCGGTGAGACCGATTTGCCTAGGGTTTGTGGTAGTGGCTATGACATCTGAACTCGGTGGCGCCGGATAGAAGGAATCGGTGGGGCCGAGTTTGACTTTTGGTATAGGTCATATGTGGATGTGAGAAAGTAGTTGAGGGATTTGGAGCATATCACTAAGCATTTTGAGCAAGAGCCTCATCAATCAACACCTCATCCCTCCTTGATAGTATTGGCTTTTTCTATAGACTCAATGTGATCTTGGATCACTAAAATAGAAAATGTAGAGTCTTGAGCTTGGAGCTTGAGCTAATCCTTTTGTCCTTAGCATTTTGAGGGGTCCACTTTTCTCATCCATGCCATGCCAATCATTGAGCTTTCCTGAAATATTAGTCTTGAAATAGTATTAGCTCAATGAGCTATATGTTGTTAGGAATTACCAAAACCACCTAGGAATAGTTGCACTTTCAATCTCCCCCTTTTTGGTAATTGATGACAACATATAGATCAAAGCTTCGACAAATGATAATAAGAGTGAAAAACATTGTCGCTTTGAGAAGTATGTGAAAAGCAAGAGCTCCCCCTAAATTTGTGCATAGTTTAAGATTTGCTTTGGACTGCAAATGCACAATGAGTTAGGATCATGGGTTACTCTTCCATGTCACATACATCTTGGTGGAGTGCTCAAAATGATAATAATTAAATACATGCACTCATCACCAAGCAAAGTGAATGATCATATGGGGATATAAAAGGATAATGTCATCCAACAAGCATTAAGGTAGCATATGATCAAACACATGATCATCCAAGTATCACACAAAAGCATAAAGTATCTCAAACAAGCAAATAACAAAGTTCAACCACCAAAAGCAAGAGAGAACAAATAGCTCTCGAAGCCTATGATCTATACATTTTCTCCCCCTTTGGCAACAAGTTACCAAAAAGTTCATAAAAATGCATAGTGCTAGATCGACTCTCAGACTTGGTCTTCAGGTGGTGGTGTAGACAGAACTCCAAGGACGAAGGCATCAATTGATGCAGCTGGAGCTGGTGGAGTGGGTGCTGGAGCTGGTGGCACTGAAGCTGTAGCTAGTGCAGATGCAGTTGCTCTGGTGTCTGTAACTGGCACAACAGCAGACCTCTGTCCTCTGGGCACTCTAGCAAAAGCATCAGTGGTAGTTTTGCCCTTCTTCTCCTGCACTTCTTCCTGAAGTTTCTCAACAACTGACTGTATCTCAGTGACCTTCACATCTAAATCATAGAACTTCTGCTCCATGATCCTATCCAAGCTCTCCTGGTTTTGAGTCAGGGTGGCCAATCCCTTCTCAATCCTCAGTGTGGAGGCAATCAAGTAGACAAATTGATCTTGCTTGCTCTTCAGAAGATACTGAGATGCCTCATCCATGGTTGGCATCTTTGTAGCCTTTTCGGTCCTTGCTTTCTCCCTCTTTGCTTGTGCTTGCACAGAAGATGGTTCATTTTCATCCATGACCACAGTGTTGTCCTCAAAGTCTGGGTAGATGAGCATGTGCTCCTTGTCCAAGAGATATGTGCCAGTGCCCATCTTGGAGCTGATCAACTCCTGGATCTGTGGGGCATACCCACAACTTCTCTTCTGATCTGCAACTGTTCTCTTAATGGTTTCCACAATTAGGCTCATGACCTTGAACTTCTGTGGGACATCAAATATGTGCAGCAAGTTGATGGAATGTCCTCTGATCATTCTGTGATCTCCTAACTTTGGCAAAATAGTGTGCCTGAGGATCCAGTTGATTGTAGGCAGGCCTGACAGCAAGTATTTCACTGAACCAAATTGGTGAGTCTCTAGATCTGCATCAGGAATCTCCTTGTACATGCTAGCCATGGAGTTGTGATCCTTCTTCTTCTTGACATAGACATCCAAGTCATCTTCTTGTTCTTCTAGGGCATTTATCAACTGAGCCCACTCTTCAACTATTGAATGGTACCTAGTACCTTCTGACATCCAGACAATTTTTCCATCTAGGTAGAAATGAGCTGTGGAGTAGAACTGCATAATAAGCCCATCATTCCACTTTGTGAGCTTCTGAGCCACAAACTCATCAACTCCACATGCCTTGAAACTATCATAGACTCCAGGATAGTGTTCTTCATTTTCCTTGATGTACTCCCAGTTGACCCATCTCATGTCACACACTATGGGTTTCTTGTCAAGCAAAATTGTCTCATAGAAGTCCTGCTGTTCCTTGGTGTGAAATCTATAGTCCACATCAGTCCTTCTCCTGGTGGCATATGGATCAAATTCTCTCCATAGCCTTAATCCCGAGTCCTTCCTGATTTTCATGTTCTCAGCTACTGGATGAGCATCATTGTGATCTGGAATTTTAGGCTTCAACTTCCTCAAGACATGTGACTCATCATCTTCTTCCATAGCAGCTTCAGGCACTGGGGCCTTGTTCTTCTCTACTGCTGGGATGTTCCTGGTGCTTTTCTTGGGTGCAGTTTTGGGTTTTGGAGCTGCTGCCTTGGGAGCTTCTTTGGGCTTAGGTGGAGCAGCCCCTGATGTTATGGCATCTCCCATGACCTTCTGGGCTTTAGGTGCTGGTGCAGCAACCTCTTCCTCTTCCTCTTCTTCAGAGTCTCTCATCATTGAGGGCTTGCCAAGAACTCTGGCAGTGGTCTTCTTGACCCTTTCTTTCCTCTTTTTGCCATCTCCAGTTTCCTTGGGTTCAAGAGTGAACACCATTGTTTCTCCTGTGGCAACTTTCCTTGCCTTAGACATGGGCTGTCTTCTTGCTGGCATCTTGGTCTTCAGACCTGGCTTAGTTGCAGCAGTTGTGCTATATTCCTTTTTCAGAACTTTCTTCTTTGATGTGGCTTCTTCCTCAACAGCCACATAGTACTCATCCTCAGAATCTGAGGTTCTCTTCTTCCTGGCCCTTGTGGTAGCCTTTGGCAAGTTGCTTAGAGTGCTCCTGCTGCCTTCATCATAGCTGCTAGAGGGACCAGTGCCCTCACTCATGTGAACTTGCTCCTCAGACTTTTTCTGACTGTCACTCTGATCTGACATGATGCAAACACTGACATCATACCCTGTGAATAGATTATAGATGAGGTAGATTGGATGAGCATCCCAAAGTGCAGAGGTTTTTGCAAAAAGAGTGAGTCAAAAACTTAGTTTTAGTTTTCCACAGAAAGCATTTCGGATCTATTTGAAATCTCGGTGATACCGAAGCAGCTTTTGGAACCTAAACTGGTGAACTCGGTCAGACCGAGTCACAGTTCGGTGGCACGAGACTGCTAGGGTTTCACAAAGACTTGAACTCGGTCACACCAATTTGCAATTCTCGGTCAGACCGAGAATCACATGTGCAATGGCCTTAGCAAAATTGGTGGAACCGATTTCAACAACTCGGTTGGTCCGAGATGGTTTCGGCGGAAACCTAACCGTAAATTTTCAATCCACAACTAATCTACGGAGTGATTTCGCTGGATGGAGTGATCTCAATCGTGGCAAGATACATGGCAAAAACAATGTGCTAGGAATCGGAGTGAGAATAGCACAAAGATCAAGTCCATACCCTAATGCGGTGATGGACCTGCTACGACACCAACGGCGGAGACAATCCTGTTGACGGCGGCGGAGACCAGCGGCGGGAGGCAGCTGGCGACGAGGAGGACGATCCGAAGACCCAGGAGGCAGAACAGGCTGAGCGCTGGCGAAGGAGTTCGGAAATTTTTCCAAATTTTGGCCCGGGGATATATATAGCCTGACCCTGTCGGTGTGACCGAGTGGAACAACTCGGTGGCACCGAGATGCATAACTGCAAGCAGTTACTGCAACTCGGTGTGACCAAAAATTTCAAATCGGTTGCACCGAGATTGAAAACCTAGATCGACTTAGTGATCTCGGTATGACCGAAATGGATGAATCAGTCAGACCGAAACGCACAAAGAAGTTTTGGAAGTTTAAGTCTATGACGAATCGGGGACTCCGAGTGCTCCTCACACAGAGTGGTTCGAATATGACTTGATCAAACTTTGTGATGTAGCATGAATAGAGTTTGAGACGAGAAAAGCATAGATAGCTGGAGAAGGTTCTTAGGCATTCTTGTCCATCCACTTGGCAAAAGAAAAGAAAACCAATCAATCAAAACAACAAGTGGATGTCCTCGAATGAGTAAACTATGCAACCAACATGCTCACGCAATAAAATGGCAAATGAAATATGTGGCAAAGCATGCACAAACAATTCTAGCATCTATCAAGCAATTGGCGATGACTAGGTCATCTATATAGGAGTATATTGACTTAGGAGTCAAATGATAACATTTGATCATAGGTCATACTCATCGTTTAAGCACTAGTGGGGTCACCACTTTTACATAAAGCATTGTTGTGTTCACACCATTAGAGTTGCTTTAGCTTAATTCTTAGAGTAAAGCTCCCCCCTAGATGTGAGATCCCCCCTAAGAGAGATGAACTAACCTTGGGTTTTGTCGATGATGACTTCATGTAGGTGTTGAAGATGTGGATGCTCAATGTTGAAGTAGATCTTTTGGAGCAATCCTTTGGAGCGAGTTGCACTTTCAATACCTACACGGGTTAGTCCCGCAAGGAACAAACAAGGATATCCATATACATAGAGTGATGCACACACAAGATGATGTCTATGAAAGCATTAGGTTACCTTGTCCCTTGTCTTACCAACAAGAGGGTTTGTGACTCCTTGAACTAGTGCAAGATGTGGAAGTTGATTGCACTTGTTCTTGCCAAAATGATAAGAGTGAAGTATGTTGGCGGAGTCACCCTCAAAAACTCTCTAGTTCTCCTTCTTCTGGATCCACACCATCTTGATGGGAATCCTTGGAGTCGTAGTTGTACTTGATGAAGTGGAACTTGATGTAGTCTTGGGAACCCACTTGACCAAGGCCTTAGGTGCTTCTTCAAATGCATCAATTTCCTCTTGAAGCTTATCCTTGCCTTTTTGCTTGTGGTCTTGTGGTGGAAGATCATCTTGAGCTTGTGTCCCTTTGAAAGAAGTAGGATCATACTTCTCTTGTTGAGGAACAAACTTCGTCTTGGGGTATTGATCTTCTTCCCACTCAACTCCATTGGCATTGAACTTTCATTCAAAACCAACACCTTGGTTCTTCCGGTGCCTTCCTTGCTTGCGCACAATTTCCTCGAATTGCTTACTCCCAGCAAGGCTCTTGTAAACACCTTTCTCTATAATTCCCTTCAATAAGCTATTTTCTTTCTCAAGTGTAACTTGGCTAAGAGAATCATTAGTGGAATCAAGAGAACTACTAGAAGCAACAACATTTGATTTAGCATGATTATTGTTACTACTAGAGGAAGAATCTTTCTTGTTCTTGTTACTAGACTTGACTTGAGGCATGTAAGTGGATCAGAGTAAACGCTTGGCAATGTAAGAAGAACTTTTCTTGCGAAGATCATCATTGATTTCCTTTAAGAACTCATGCTCTTGCTCAAGATTGAGCTTCTCAAAACGTAATTCCTCATGAGTCCGTAAAAGTTCTCGATGATCTCCTAAGATAGTTTCATGAGCTAACTTAAGAGTGTTTAATTCTTTAGTTAGAGACTCAATCTTCTCCTTATCATTGTCATTCGTTTCATCTTTATTAGCATGATTAATTGACGTTTCATCATAGTAGCCATCACTAGAGTTGTCAACAAGTAAATCATCATCACCTAACAAGTCATCTTCATCACTATTGAAATCAACATACTCAGGGTGTGATACCTTTAGGCCTTTAGCCATGAAGCATCTTCCAATTCCTTCATTTGGTGAATCAAACATGTCGTAGGAGTTGGTTGACACAAGTGCTAGACCGGAAACACCTTCATCTTGAGTATATTCGGAGTCGGAGTGATAGCTTCTCTCGGAGTGATTGTTGGAGTCGGAGCCAGATACCCATTCACCAACATGAGCTTGATGTCTTCTTTTTGTGTAGCTCCTTGATGACTTGTCCTTCCTTTCTGAATCCTTGCTTCTCCGGGATGTTCTTCGTTCGTAACGATCATCTCTACTCCTTCTCTCTCTTGATGGTGATTCTTCTCTTCTACTCCTTCTTTTGGGAGAATATTCTCTTCTTTTGTAGGGTGCCGTACACTCATTGGAATAGTGTCCGGGTATTCCACAATTGTAGCAATTTCGCTCTCGACTAGAAGATCTTTTGTCATTGTAGGACCTTGACTTGGAACTTCTTTCTTTGCTTCTATTCTTGTAGAACTTGTTGAAGTTCTTTACCATTATGCTCAATTCTTCATTGAAGGTTTGTTTCTCACTTGATGATGTGGGAGCTTCACATGAGGCTTTGTAAGCACCACTTGACTTGTTATGGAGCTCCTCCTTATCCTTGAGTGACATCTCATGAGCAACAATTCTTCCAATGACTTCTGTTGGCTTGAGATCTTTGTAATTGGGCATCATTTGGATCAATGTGCATACGGTATCATATTTTCCGTCCAAAGCTCTTAGGATCTTCTTGATGATGAATTTGTCGGTCATCTCCTCACTTCCTAAGCCGGCGATCTCATTTGTGATAAGAGCAAGCCTAGAGTACATTTCAGCGACACCTTCACCATCCTTCATTTTGAACTTGTCAAGCTGACTTTGAAGCACATCCAACTTGGATTCCTTGACGGAGTAGGTACCTTCGTGCATATCGATCAAAGTATCCCAAATTTTCTTTGCATTCTCAAGATGGCTGATTTTGTTGAATTCTTCAGGGCACAATCCGTTGAAGAGGATATCACAAGCTTGAGCATTGTATTGCAGCATCTTCAACTCTTCTGCGGTAGCTTCACGGTTCGGTTCTCTCCCATCAAAGAATTCACCTTGCAAGCCAATACACACAATTGCCCAAACTACGGGGTTATGTCCAAGAATATGCATTTTCATCTTATGCTTCCAACTAGCAAAATTAGTACCATCAAAGTAAGGACCTCTACGGTAGTAATTTCCCTCGCTAGACGCCATACTCTCCTAGGTTGTGAAACCAAGGCTATGACTACCAAAAGCTATGGAAATCAAGCAAATGGAGACCAAAGCTCTGATACCACTTGGAGGATCGAAAGTATGTCTAGAGGGGGGGGGGGTGATTAGACTACTTGACCAAATAAAAATCTAGCCTTTTCCCAATTTTAGTTCTTGGCAGATTTTAGCAACTTTGGACAAGTCAAGCAATCTTAACACAATTCAAGCAAGCATGCAAAGAGTATATGA